>NW_020954569.1:15575661-15610488 GCF_900497805.2 Vombatus ursinus
TACTACTACTACTACTACTACTACTACTACTACTACTACTACTACTACAACTACTATTGGTAGTAAGGTAAGGAACCTCTGTGTGAGTCAAGAACAAGGAACAATTGATTGATTTAAGATTGGAAAGGAAGAGGAGGGGGAAGTGAGGGGAAGTGAATAAACCTTACTCTCACCAGAATTGCCTCAAAGAGGGAATAACATACACACAATTGGCTATAGAAATCTATCTTAACCTACAGGAAAGTAGGAGGGGAAGGGGGAAAGAGGGTGGGTGATAGAAGGGAGGGCAGATTAGTGAAGGGGATACTCAGAAGGAAAACACTTTTGAGGAAGGACCAGGTAAAAGAAGAGAGGGAATAGAATAAATGGGGGCAGGGGTAATGGGATGAAGGGAAATCCATTTAGCAATAGCAACTGTGAAAAAAATTGAAGCAAGTTTCTCTGATAAAGGCCTCATTTCTCAAACATATAGAGAACTGAATCAAATTTGTAAAAAAAAAAAGTAAGAGCCATTGCCCAATGTAAAAATGATCAAAAGATATAATCATTTTTCAGATGAAGTAATCAAAGCTGTCTATAGCCATATGAAAAAAATATTCTCACTATTGATTGAAGAAATGCAAATTAAAACAATTCTGAGGTACTACATCATACCTATTACGTTAGCTAATAGGACAGAAATGTTAAATGACAAATGTTGGAGGGGATGTAGGATAAATGAGACATTAATGGAGTTATGACTAATTCAACCATTTTGAAGAGCAATGCCCACAGGGCTATAGAACCAGGTATACCCTTGACCTAGCAATACCACTACTAGGTCTGTATCTCTAAAGAGATAAAAAAAGAAAAGGATCTATATGTATAAAATATTTATAGAATCTCTTTTCTGGGGGAAAAGAATTAGAAACTGAGGGTCTATCTTTAGGGGGATGGCTGAAAAAGTTGTGATATGTAATTGTTATGGAATACTATCATACTATAAGAAATGATGAACTCTGAGGTGGAGCCAAGGTGGTGGAGTAAGGCAAGGACTCACCTAAGCTCTTCCCCAAACCCCTCCAAACACTTTTAAATGGCTCAAAACAAATTCCAGAGTAGTAGAATCCACAAAAACATGGAGTGAGACAATTTTCCAGTCTAAAACAACTTGGAAGTTTAGCGGGAAAGGTTTGTGAGAGGAGCTCAGTTCAGTGTAGGCCACTCCAGCACAGATGGGGCCCTAGCAAACCAGGAGCAGGCCTTGGGGCAACTGAATCAGTGGCAGCAGTGGTGTTTCCAGACGTCTCAGCCCACAGATAAAAGTCAGGCCAGTGAAAAGGGTTACAGTGATATGAGCTGGGTCAATGATCTAAGTTCCATTAAATGCTGTTCAGAAGAAGGATTGGGGGTGGAGGCAAGATGGTGGAGTAAAAGCAGTCACTTGCTTCAGTTCTCCAAATACCTGTAAAAATGTCTCTAAACAAATTCTAGAGCAGCAGAAACCATAAAAAGAAAAAAAGTGAAACAAATTTCCATCCTAAGACAACCTGAATGGTTGATTGAAAAGGTCTCTTGTGCCAGGTTGGGAGAAGGGCTCACTTCAGGGTAGGCCGTACCATCAAATACCAGGCCTCAGTGATCCTGGAGCAAGCCTCAGGGGACTGAGTCACAGGCAACTGTGGTGGTTTCCAAACATCTCAATCCACAAATACCAAAGATAACTTAGAAGGTCAGTAGGAAAGGTCTGTGACCTCAATGAGACAGAAGTCTGGTCCCAGCCCCAGTCCCAGCACAGCCCTTGAGAGGCAGCTGCTTCCTGAGCTCTTGGCCCACAGACTGACAAGGAATTGAGTGGCTGATCAGAGGGAGACTGCAGGGATCTCTCTGCTGGTACAAGATTCTCTCACTTTGCCCATGCTTGGATCTGGGTCACAGTTCTGGGTGGCAGGTCTGGGGTGAGGAGAAGTGCTGGTGTGGTGGAGCTTATAGTTGTGGAGTTTGTAGTGGTGGTGGAGAGGAAATCCTCCTCAGAGTTCCAAGATAGCAAAGAGTGCTTGTGGTCACTCATAGAACAGAACATAGGCCAGGAAAGGAATAAACACATCACCTCTTATCATGCCACCATGGAAGAACTGAAAGTTTACAGGTCCCTAGAAGTATCTCTGAAAACAGCTGCACAAACCCCCCAAAGCTTGGGACAGTATCTTCTCCACACTGGAAACAGACCCCTACCTTAACAAAGTGTTTAAATGTTTAAAACTCAAGTAATTGGCTGGGATCATGAGCAAACAGTGCAAAAAAATCAGACCATAGAATCTTACTTTGGTGACAAAGAAGATCAAAACATACAACCAGAAGAACAAAACAAAGTCAAAGCTCCTATATCCAAAGCATCTAAGAAAAATATGAATCAGTCCCAGGCCATGGAAAACCTCAAAATGGATTTTGAGAAGCAAGGCCTCAAGAGAAGTAGAGGAAAAATTGGGAAGAAAAATTAGAGTGATGCAAGAAAATCATGAAAAACAAATCAACAGATTGCTAAAGGAGACCCAAAAAATACTGAAGAAAATAACACCTTAAAAAATAGCCTAACCTAAATGGCAAAAGAGGTTCAAAAAACCAATGAGGAGAAGAATGCCTCAAAAAGCAAAATTGGCCAGATGGAAAAGGAAGTCCAAAAGCTTACTGAAGAAAATACTTCCTTAAAAATTAGAGTCGATCAATTGGAAGCTAGTGAATTTATGAGAAATCAAGGCACTGTAACACTAATCCAAAAGAATGAAAAACTAGAAGAGAATGTGAAATATCTCATTGGAAAAGCAACCGACCTGGAAAATAGATCCAGGAGAGAGAATTTAAAATTATTGGACTATCTGAAAGCCATGATCAAAAAAGAGCCTAGATATCATCTTTCAAGAAATTATCAAGGAAAACTGCCCTGATAGTTTAGAACAAGAAGGCAAAATAGAAATTGAAAGAATCCACCAAACCACTAAAGGAGTTCCACCAAGATCATGAAAGGAAAACTCCTAGGAATATTATAGCCAAATTCCAGAGTTACCAGGTCAAGGAGAAAATCTTACAAGCAGCCAGAAAGAAACACTTCAAGTATTGTGGAAACACAATCAGGATAACACAAAATTTAGCTGCTTCTACATTAAGGGACTGGAGGACTTGGAATATGATACTCTGGAGGGCAAAGAAAGTAGGATTACAGCCAAGAATCACCCACCCAGCAAAACTGAGTATAATCCTTCAGGGGAAAAAAATTAGACAGTCAGTGAAATAGAGGATTTTCAAACATTATTTTTTGTTTGTTTTTAATTTTTTTAATTAATTTGCTTTGATTTATCAACAATCACTAATATAAGCTTTTGAGTTTAAAATTTTTCTCCTCCTTCCTCCCCACCTCCCTCCCCAAGATGGCATGCAATCTGATATAGGTTAGTCCTATTAAACATATTTTCAAATTAGTCATGTTATAAGGAAGAATTAGAACCAATAGGAGAAACCACCAGAAAGAGGAAAAAAAAACATAAAAAATAGCAAATAGTATGCTTCAATTTGTATTCATACTCCACAGTTCTTTCTTTGGATATGGATAGCATTTTCCATCACGAGTCTTTTGGAACTGTCTTATATCTTTCCATTGCTGAGAAGGGCTAAATCTATCAAAGTTAGTCATTGCACAACGTGGCTGTTACTGTGTACAACATTCCACTGGTTCTGCTCACTTCACTCAGAATCAGTCCATGAAAGTCTACTCAGCATTTCTTATAGCACAATAATGTTCCATTACATTCATATACCACAACTTGTTCAGCCATTCCCCAACTGATGAGCATCCTCTCAATTTCCAATTCTTTGCCACTACAGAAAGACCTGCTATAAATATTTGTGTGCATGTGGGTCCTTTTCCCATTTGTGTGATCTCTTTGGCATACAACCTGAGAAATGTTGTTACTTGGTCAAAGAGTATGCACATTTTTATAGCCTTTTGGGCTTAGCTCCAAATTGCATTCCAAAATGGTTGGATCATTTCAGAAGTCCACCAACAATGCATTAGTGTTTCATTTTTCCCACATCTTCTCCAACATTTATCATTTTCCAGTTTTGTCATGTTGGCCAATCTGATAGGTGTGATGTGGTACCTCAGAGTTGTTTGATTTGCATTTCTCTAATCAATAGCAATTTAGGGCTTTTTTTTTCATATGACTATAGATGGCTTTAATTTCTTCATCTGAGAATTGCTCGTTCATATCCTTTGACAATTTATGAATTGGGGAATGAATTGTATTCTTAGAAATTTGACTTAATTCTCTATATATTTTAGAAATGAGGCCCTTATCAGAGAAACTGGTTATAAAAAATTCTTTCCCAGTTTTCTACACCCCTCCTAATCTTGGTTGCATTGGCTTTGTTTGTGCAAAAACTTTTCAATTTAATGTAATCAAAATTTTCCATTTTGAATCTCATAATGTTCTCTATCTCTTGTTCCATCACAAATTCTTCTGTTCTCCATAAATATGACTGGTTAACTATTCCTTGCTCTCACAGTTTGCTTATAGTATCAGTCTTTATATCTAAATCATGAACCCATTTTGACTTTATTTTGGTAAATAGTGTGAGATTTTGGTCTATGCCTGCTTTCTGCCATACTCTTTTTCAGTTTTCCCAGCAGTTTTTTTTTTCTAGAATAGTGAGTTCTTATCCCATAAGCTAGAGTCTGAGGGTTTATCAAATAATAGATTACTATTAGTCATTTACTACTGTGTCTTGGATAGCTAACCTATTCCACTGATTCACCTCTCTATTTCTTAGCCACTACCAAGTAGCTTTGATGATTGCTGCTTTATAATACAATTTAAGATCTATAATGGCTAGGCCACCTTCCCCTGCATTTCTTTTCATTAGTTCCCTTGATATTCTGGACCTTTTGTTATTTCAAATGCATCTTACTATTTTTCTTAGCTCTATAAAATAATTTTTGGCAATTTGATTGGTATGGCACTGAATAAGTAAATTAACTTAAGTAGAATAGTCATTTTTATTGTATTAGCTCAGTCTACCCATGAGTAACTAATGATTTTCAAATTATTTAGATCTGACTTTATTTGAGTGAAAATTGTTTTGTAACTGTGTTCATATGCAGATTGAAGCATACTATTTGCTATTTTTTTCTTTTTTTTTCCCTCTTTCTGGTGGTTCCTCCTATTGGTTCTAATGTAATTGTGTTCATAGGTTTGTTTTGGTGGGTAGACTCCCAAATATTTTATAATGTCTACAGTAACTTTAAATGGAATTTCTCTTTCTACCTCTTGCTCCTGGGCTTTGTTGGTAATACATAAAAATGCTGATAATTTATGTGGGTTTGTTTTGTAGCCTGCAACTTTGCTAAAGTTGTTAATTATTTCAAATAGTTTTTTTCTTTATTCTCTAGGATTCTCTAAGTATATCATCATATCATCTGCAAAGAGTGATAGCTTTGTTTCTTCTTTGCCTATTCTGATACCTTCAATTTTATTCTTCTCTTATTGCTAAAGCTAATGTTTCCAGTATGCTATTGAACAACAGTGGTGATAATGGACATCCTTGTTTCATCCCTGATCTTATTGGAAATGCTTCCAACTTGTTCCCATTACATATGATGCTTGCTGAAGGATTTAGGTAGATGCTACTTATTATTTTAAGGAAGATTTCATTTATTCTTGTGCTCTCTAGTGTTTTTAATAGAAACAGGTGTATTTTGTCCAAAGCTTTTTCTACATCTATTGAGATGATCATGTGATTTCTTTTAGTTTTGGTGTTGATATGATCAATTTTACTGATAGTTTTCCTAATATTGAACCAGCCTTGCATTACTGATATAAATCCTACCTGGTCATAGTGTATTATTCTTGTGATAAGTTGCTGTAATCTATTTTTACTTTTAAGCCTTCTTGAGGAAATACCAGAGCTGAGTAGAAATTTTGACTTTCAAATACAAGACTCAAGAGAAGCATGAAAAAGTAAATAGAAAAGACAAATCAAAAGGAACTTATTAAGGTTGAACTGTTTACATTCCTATGTGAAAAGATGATATTTGTAACTCATGAGATCTTTGCCAGTATTAGGGTTCTTGGAGGGAAAAATTATACGGATAGATACATAGATGGATAGATAGAGGGTACAGGGTGAGCTGAAGATGAAGCAGCGATATCTAGATTAAAAAGTTAAGGAATGACAGGATTATACTGGGAAAAGGAGAAAGGGAGAGGTAGAATGGGGTAAACCATCTTACATAAAACAAACAAGAAAAGGCTTTTACAGTGGAGGGGAAGTGGGGGAAAGTGAGATGGAATGAGTGAATCTCATTCTTATTGGATTTGGCTTAAGGAGAGAATAACATACACACTCAGTTGAGTATGGAAATCTATCTTATCTTAGAAGAAAATAGGAAGGAAGGGGATAAGAGAGAGGAGGGGTGATAGAAGAGAGGGCAGATTGGGGGAGGGAGTAATCAGAGGCAAACACTTCTGAGGAGGGACAGGGTCAATAAAAAGAATAGAATATACAGAGGAACGGGATAGGAAGAAGGAAAATATAGTTAGTTTTTCACAGTGTGACTACTATGGAAGTGTTTTGCATCACTACACATGTATAACCTGCATTGAGTTGCTTGTTTTCTCAATGATGGTGGTTGGGAAGGGAATAAAGGAGAAAATTTGGAACCCAAAGCTTTAAAAACAAATGTTAAAAAATGCTTTCACATGCAACTGGGAAATAAAATACATGGGCAATGGGGTATAGAAATCTATCCTGCTCTACAGGAAAACAAAAGGGGAAGGAGATAAGAGAAGTGGAGGGGAAGATTGAACGAAGGGCAGATTAGGGGAAGGGGTATTCAGAAAGCACATCATCTTGGGGTGGGGGGAGGGAAGAAAAGGGGAGAAAATTTGGAACTCAAAATCTTGTGGAAGTGAATGTTGAAAACAAAAGAATAAATTAATTAGTTTTTTTTAAAAAAAGAAAGAAAAGAAAAGGTAGGACCTATATGGATCCTTGATGGAAGCTGGGGATTCCAAAAAGTAGAGGAGGAAGATGGCATCCTAGGCATGGAGTCAGTTTGTACAAATTCATGTCAGTGTGAATTGGATTGTCATGTAATAGGAACATCAAGGAGACCAGTTTAATTGGAATGTAAGTAGGAAGGGGGAGTAATGTGAAATCACTTTGGAAAGATAGATTCAAAAAAGATTTGAAAGTGTTTTAAATGTGAAGCATAAGTTCTTTTTTTTAATGTTTTTTTTTTTTTTGTTTTCAACATTTACTTCCACCAGATTTCCCAATCTGCCCTCCTCTTTATCATTCCCTTGCTCTCTTTTCCCCTTCCCCACCTATTTTCCTGTAGGATAAGAGAGATTTCCACACCCAACTGAGTGTGTATGTTATTCCCTCCTTAAGTCAAATCCTATGAGAATAAGATTCACTCATTCCCTCTCACATTCCCCAGTTTCGCCTCCACTGTAAGAGACTTTTCTTTTCTGTGTTATTTTTTGTGGAATAATTTACCCCATTCTACCTCTCCCTTTCTCCTTCTCCTAGAATATTCCTCTCTCACACCTTAATTTTATTCTCCAGATATGACCCCTTCATTTTCAACTTACCCTGTGTCCTCTATCTATCTATCTATATCAATATATACATACATATAATTTTTTTCCCCTCCAACTACCCTAATACTGACAAAGGTCTCATGTGTTACAAATATCATCTTTCCTTGCAGGAATGTAAACAGTTCAACCTTAAAAGTCTCTTATGATTTTCTCTTTCCTGTTTACCTCTTCATGTTTCACTTGAGTCTTGTAATTGAAAATCAAATTTTCTATTCAACTCAGGTCTTTTCATCAAGAATGCTTGAAAGCCCTCTATTTCACTGAATGACCATTTTTTCCCCTGCAGGATTATACTCAGTTTTGCTGGGTAGGTGATTCTTGGTTGTAATCCTATCTCCTTTGCTCTCCAGAATATTGCATTCCATACCCTGAGGTCCCTTAATGTAGAAGCTGCTAAATCTTGTGTTATCCTGATTGTGTTTCCACAATACTTGAATTGTTTCTTTCTGGCTGCTTGTAATATTTTCTCCTTCACCTTGAAGCTCTGGAATTTGACTACAATATTCCTAGGAGTTTTCCTTCGGGGATCTCTTTCAGGAGGAGATTGGTGGACTCTTTCAATTTCTATTTTGCCTCTGGTTCTAAAATATCAGGACAGTTTTCCCTAATAATTTCTTGAAAGATGATATTTAGGCTCTTTTTTTGATCATGGCTTTCAGATAGTCCAATAATTTTAAATTCTCTCTCCTGGATCTATTTTCCAGGTCAGTTGTTTTTTCCAATGAGATATTTCACATTGTTTTCTAATTTTTCATTCTTTTGGATTTGTTTTACAGTGTCTTGATTTTTCATAAAGTCATAGCTTCCAATTGATCGACTCTAATTTTTAAGGAAGTATTTTCTTCAGTAATCTTTTGGACTTCCTTTTCCATTTGTCCAATTTTGCTCTTTAGGGCATTCTTCTCTTCATTGACTTTTTGGACCTCTTTTGCCATTTGGGTTAGGCTATTTTTTAAGGTGGTATTTTCTTCAGTGTTTTTTTGGGTCTCCTTTAGCAAGCTGTTGACTTGTTTTTCATGATTTTCTTGCATCACTCTCAGTTTTTCCTCTACTTCTCTTACTTGCTTCTCAAAATCCCTTTTGAGCTCTTCCAAGGCCTGGGACTAATTCATATTCTTCTTGGAGGTTTTGGATGTAGGAACTTTGGCTTTGTGGTCTTTTTCTGGTTGTATGTTTTTATCTTCTTTGTCACCAAAGTAAGATAATAAAGTCCAACTCTTTTTGTACTGTTTACTCATGATCCCGGACAATTACTTGAGTTTTAAACTCTTAAGGTAAAAGTCTGCTTCCTATGTGAAGAGTGTACTGTCCCAAGCTTCGGGGGTTTGTATAGCTGTTCTCAGAGGTACTTCTAGGGACCTGTAAATTTTTAGTTCTTGCAGGTGCTATGATAAGGGGTGAGATGTTTCCTCTCCACAGTCACAACAAGCTTCACCTCACCAGCATTCCTCCTAGCCCCAAGACCCCCCTCAGAACTGTGACCCAGATCCAAGCACTGGTAAAGCAAGAGATTCCTGCCTCAGCACTGGCAAAGAGATCCCTGCAATGCCCCTCTGATCAGCCACTCAATTCCCCCTCAGTCTGTGGGCTGGAAGCTCGGGGGAAAAAGCTGTGGCCCCAGGCCATTCTTGAGACTTGCAGCTGAGACCTAGCTCCTCTCTCACCACTGTCACAGAATTTTCCCACTGACCTTCCAAGTTGTCTTTGGCATTCATGGGTTGAGAGTCTGGAAACCAACCACCACAGCTGCCCATGATTCAGTCCTCTGAGGTCTGCTCCAGGGTCGTGGGGGCCTGCGCACCCATGCCACACTGTGCTCCTCTCCCCGCCCAGCGTGATATACCTTTCTGATCAACCATTCAGGCTGTCTTTGGCTGGAAATTTGTTTCACTCTGTCTTTTTGTGGGTTCTGCTGCTTTAGAATTTGTTTAGAGCCATTTTTTTAGGTATATGGAGGGCTTTGGGAGAGAACTGAAGATAGTCACTGCTTTCCCTTGAAGCATAAGTTCTTGTATTTTATCCCAGAATCAGTGGGGAGTCACTGAACTTTTTGAGAAGCATAGTTACCTGATTGTATCCATGCCTTAGGAAAATCAATATGGCAGCTGCATGAAGAGAGATAGACAAGTGGAATATTGCATTAATCCAAAAAAAGGAATGAGAGTTATATGCATGGAGACAGATACTGTGAGGAATTAATAAGACTTGGTAATTTATTAGATATAGGGCCTGAGAGATAAGAAAGAGTCAAGGATTTCTGCAAGTTTGCAAACCTGGCTGGAAAGGATGGGGGTAACAGCAAAATATATTTGGGTCTTTTGGAGGATGGATAGGTTGTAGGGAAAATATGAGTTTTGTTTTGGTTATACTGGGTTTGAGATACTATAGTAAACCCTTAACAAGAGAGAAGGGAAAAAAAGACAATAAATGTTTGGGCAACTCTCAGGTTCCACCTCACACCTATCAGGGTGGCTAATATGACAAAATAGGAATGTGTTGTATGTGGGAGGGGATGTTGGAAAACTGGGACACTAATGCGCTGTTGGTGGAGTTGTAAACTGTTCCAACCATTCTGGAGAGCAATTTGGAGCTATATCCAAAGGACTATACAGCTATGCATATCCTTTGATCCAGCAATACCACTGCTAAATCTATATCCCAAAGACATCCAAAAAAAAGGGAAAATGACATATTTATACAAAAAATATTTCTAGCAGTCTTTTTGTGATGTCTTAGAATTGGAAATTGAGAGGAAGCCCATCAATTGGGGAATGGCTAAACAAGTTGTGGTATATGATTACAAGGAATATTATTGTGCTATAAGAAATGACATGCAGGATGATTTCAGAAAAGCCTGGAAAGACTTAAATGAACTGATATATAGTGAAGTGAACAGAACCAGGAGAACATTGTACACAGTAACAACAATATGTTTTGTGAACAATTGCGAATGATTTAAGCTGTTCTCAGCAATACAATGATCCAAGACTCCCAAATGAATAATGATGAAGCATACTATCTACCTGCAGAGAAAGAATTGATGTTGATTGAATACAGACTGAAGCATGCTAAAAAAAAAAAGGAAGAAGAAGGACTAGAACCTACCTACTTTGAAGGAAGCAATGACTTTGGGGGATCTGGAGATAAGAGGAAAAATAAGAAGTTGGGAGTACCAGCATCTACAGATTTCTGACCTGCAATACTTCTAAGATGACAGCCCATAGTAATTATCCTTTTCCTAATAATTATCCCAACTACTCACACAATTGCAAAATGATGGAGTACTTACAAATCTACATCAAGAATTTTGAACTTCTGAAGCATATTTGCTTCCTGGCAAAGGTATGCAGTGTTAGGAAGCACTCTGATTTCTCTGCCACTGGCCAGTGGGATGTTACAATGCTGATGGGAAGCAGGTATCCTAAGTCTTAGATGAGATCATGCTTTGCAGTGGCCATTATACTTACCCTAATTTGCCATTAAAATACTTTCCAGGAATCAAGACATTTAAAGGACTCTTATTTCTATGTATGGGAGTATAAGAATCCAGAGAAAAATCTAGGGAGAAGGATTGTTGTGATTGGCATTGAGATCTCTGGAGCTGATGTGGCTTGTGAGCTCAGTCATGTGACTAAACAGTGTTCTTCAGTACAAAGAGAGAGACGTAGATATGGAACTATATTGGGAAAATTGGAATTCCATAGATACTGTACTCTTCATGCACTTTTATAACAACATCAATAAGTGGTTAACAACCTTCATGATGAACAACTGGAAAGAGAATAAACTCAATTCCAAGTTTAATCACATTGAATTTGGTCTTCATTCCCACCATAGGTTTCTGAGCCATCAACCTACTTTCAGCAATGATATGCCCCAGTGTATCATTTCTTGGAGTCTGCTAGTGAAACAAAATGTGATTGAATTCACAGAAAACATGGCTATATTTGAGGATGTGACCAAAGAGGAGATTGACATTGTATATTTTTTTTGCCACAGGCTGTACATTTGATTTCTCTTTCTTGAAAGACAACCTGAAAAATATTGACAGACAGAATTTCATGTAAAAGTTTGTATTTCCATGTTTTTTAGAAAAATAAACACTAACTTTTATTGGTATCCTCCAGTCAGTGGGAGCCACCATTCCTACATCAGAACTACAGAGCCACTGGGCTGTGCATATATTCAAGGAATCAAACAAACTACCTTCATAGAAATATATGATGGCAGACATTAAGTGGACCAGAGCCAAACTGAACAGTTTTTGCAAACCCTTAGTCAAGGTGAGATAGTTTGCTGGGTTGTGGCCATGGCACATGCTATAGCTTCTTGGAGTCATTGTTCTCCATTGTTAAATTGGGTGAATTCAATGATTTGTCTCTCCTTGTCCCCTTTAAAAGATAAGGTGGGATGGAGTGAAAAAATTCATCATTACCAAAAGAGGAAAGAAAGGATTATAACTCATGATTATAACTCAAAAGGAAGCTCAGTGGTTGAATTTTCTGAGATCTTCAGGGCTAGATCAGAGGAGTGGGATTTTCATTTTACTCCCTTAATGTTGTATGGAAGTATTTCTCATTTTTTTCTTGCTGAACTATAATTACAATGTATCTGAAACATATCCTATGGATTGGAGATGAGGGACTAGTAGAATCACACTGAGACCCATCTAATCAATTATCTGGAACACTGCTTGCATTTCCTCCCCCACAAACTGTGCTAACACAGGTTGGCTGTCTTCCTGAAATGGACATCAATTTCTACCTTAAACATATATTGAAATATATTTTAAAAGACTTTTCTTACCTTCCCAAACAAAAGGAGAATATTATCACTTCTGTCACACTATATGGCATATCTCAGTTAGTGAAGACTTTGTAGACAAACTACTGTTATCTGTTGGAAAATATTACTGTGCACTTGGGAAATTTAGCTCAGTTTCATTTGCCCAATATATGTGAGTGATTTAGTATCATTCAACTACCTGGTGGAGTAAAAATTGCCTTAAGTGCACTAGATTACAAGATCAAAGTATTTAAAATAAATGCTTCTTTCATATTAAAACACTAAACAGTGTACAAGTCAGGTTTATTTATTGGGGGCCCTGTAATTGCCCTTTTAGTTATGGGTTTGTCAGCTTTTCCATTATAAAGCCTTGTCTCCAGAAGTTTATAGTAGAGTTGTAAATATCAGTAACCTATATCCTATTCTAAATCTTAGTCAGGAAGCAAACTTTCAGAAGACAATATTTTAGGTTCTATTTAAAAAAATCTGTAACAAACACAAGGCAAAACAAAATGTAGGCCAGTATTTTTGAAGTGCACATTTTCAGAATGATAGTCTATCATGTTTAAGAATAAATATTCAATAATGGCATTAAAATGGAAAAAGGATCATAAAAGTCAGTTGTAAGTTCAGTATAAACTTCTGTTTTAAAAATATGTAAGATTTATTCTCCTTATATTCACAAAAACTCTCCCAAGCTTAAAGCTGTAACCACCAGCACCACATCAAGACTAAAACTAACTCTTTGGCAGCATGATTCCAAAGACAGGTTAGAAATCAAATGTCTATACTCAAACTAATTCCATATTTCATCATTTTAAAGCATCTAAGAAATAAATGAAATTTTATTAAAAGTCCATGATCAGTAGAATTTATTTTTTCCTTTGCTCTTTAAAAGCAATTAAGTGGTAGAGTAGATAGAATACTGGGCCTGGAGTCAGGAAAACTTACTTCCTGAGTTCAAATCTGGCCTTAGACACTTAGTGTTTCAGCAGATGGGATAAAACAGGTTGAGGTTTACTGAGGAGTTTCAAACTTCTTGGTTAGTTAGGCATATGAAGTCTTCCCCTGGTGGAATGGGGTGATAAGAACAATTTGTTCCAGTGGTCATCAAGGCAGCTGAAGCATGCACTGAGGAGCACTTAGAGCTTGGTTAGACATCAAAGACACCAAGATTATCCATTGAATCTTGAGCCACCCCCATTCATCTTGACTCTGTCCGGCCACTGGACTGTGATGACTCTGGAAGAGAGAATGAGGTCGATCACTTCATACAACTCTGCCTCACTTAAATACAATTTATTAATAAATCAAAAGATATCACCATATCATTTTACCATTTTTACCTATCTCAAAGCCTGTGACAATAGGAAAGTGATGAAGCAGTAGGTGAAGATACACTGGTGATTGCAGTCACAATTCTGCACACAGGCACCCCAGGCCATAGAGTTGTCTCCTCACTGGAAGCAGCAGTGGGATTCAGCAGGAGCCTGCATGTCTGAGCAGTCTTTTTAAGGATTATACTGCTCACCTCCTGGTGTGAAAAAGGGACTAGAAAAGGTGCCCTAAAATTGTTTGCTTACCTAACACTGGCCTTTTTGCTGTGGCAAGTGAGGATCTCACTCTGCAATCAAAACACAAAAAAAAATACAAAAACTTCTGCAAAGCCCTCATCAGAGAAGGTGCTATACTTTATGAACAAAGCAGAATTGAAGCAGCTCTAAAAAAATGTGAAATTTAGAAAATCCACCCCAAATATTCACACAAACTTTTTGTGCCTGATCTGTGGTAGAGCATTAAGTGCTCATGTTGGTCTGACTGGCCACAGCTGGACACACTGTCACTGGACTCTAACATAGTGATGCCATTTTGGTCCTCTTCAGGAATGAAGGACAACAACCCAGCTGTGTGACCCTGGGTAAATCATTTAACCCTGTTTGCCTCAGTTTCCTCATCTATAAGATGAGTTGGAGAAGGAAATGGCAAATTACTCCAATATATTTGCCAGGAAAACCTGAAATGGGTTTTCAGAATCAGACATGACTGAACAATGACTGAATGACTACAAAAACAAATGGAACAAGGTCATGTATGATGAGCCATTTTATAGCCTTCTCTTCATTGTCATTTGAAAAAATGCTATTGATGGCTCATCATTCAAGAACCTAGTAAAGGGTGCTAGCCCCTTGAGCAATGCTATAGCTTGGATTCCCAAAATTACACAATTTAATGCGTTAACAAAGATAAGTCTAGTAATACTTCTTGATCTTTTATTTATTTTTTGACTAGGCAATGGGGTTAAGTGACTTGCCCAGGGTCACACAGCTAGTAAGTGTTAAACATCTGAGGAGAGATTTGAACTCAGGACCTCCTGACTCCAGGACTAGTGCTTTCTCCACATTGCCACCTAGCTGCCCTATTCTTGATCTTTTATTTCCTCACTTTTGGGATTTAGTTATGTCATCTACAAATGATAAGCAACAGAAAAATTAAATATTGCTCCTAAATAACCTAGTGGCATTTAGGACCACATTCAATGATATAGCAATATAGTGTCTGGAGGCCATTCCTATAAGGAGTCAAGTCAAGAAGCATTTATTAAGTACCTACTGTGTGCTAGGCAATATGGTCTACCCAAAGCCATTAGAAAGAACAACTGGAAATCAGTATTTGCTTTGATAAGCTTGAATGAATGCTTCATTTTTCTTACCATTCTTCTGCCTTATAAATGGCAGAGACTCAAGCAAGGTTCTTTGAGAGTTTAACACAATTTAGGCTTTGGAAATAATCAGAGTCTAAGCAAGTAAGAGTTTCAAAGATAGGAATGATTTTTCCCTAATTTCTGAATTACTGAAACAATTTCCAGTACCCTGCCTACATTCCTCTTGCTATTGATATTATCTAAGCAAATGACTTAAATTATCCAAATGAGGTCAGCTGTCATATATTAGCCAGCTGACCATAGGGAAGATAAAGAACCTCTGAGGTACAGATGAGTTGCTGATCTACATAAAAAAGGGTTTCCACATTTTGAGATCTCTGCACTGTCAGACAGTTGATAAGCATTTATCAAACACCTACTATGTGTCAGCACTATATTAAGCACTGGACAATACACTATTGAAATCATAGATCCAAAATTCCACCATTGGAACTTCAATCCATTGGTTAGCAGCTAAGTCAGCAGTACAGTGGAAGGAAAGGTACCAATGCAGAAACTGAATAATCTAAAGTGAAGATTACAGTGGGAGGATAGTTTCATGACTCAGGACATGGAGTGATTCCCATAGCATAACTGCTTCCATTTGACAATATTTCCTTCATGAATTAATGAAGCAGGGTGGGAAAAAGGAACAGGTAATATCTACAAATGTAATTATAGAATGCAATGCAAGAGGGAGTCAAGATTTGGTGCTCCAGAAATGCTACTAACATGGGGGACACAGAAAATTAAGAATGAGTTAATAATTGAATATAAACCATTAATTGGAGAATAGAAGTTAGAATAGATTAGGAGGGTAAAGAAATAATAGTCAGGTAACAGTAAAGAATAGTTTTATTTTTGAAAGGGTTCCATAATGCAATCTTACTTTTACCAAGAGACTTAAGGGGGGAAGCAAAATATTAAAACACATGCCTAATTGCTCATGGAAAGAGAAAGGATAAACAGAAGTATAATGAGAAAGAAATAGAAATAAATTCACGCACATTTAAGCATTTTGGGATAGGAAAGATGCATGAGAAAGGAAATGTTGAGCCTGTGGAAAGAGGCTAGCATCAAAGTAGTATTAGAAAACTTAAAAAAGAGTGACAAGGTGCCGACCTAAAGGAAAAAGGATTCCAAATCAGTATAAAAGAAATAAATTGGAGGTGGGGCCAATATGATAAAATAACAATACAGCAACCCAAGGATGGAGTCTGGCTAGAAACACACTGAGCTCATAGCACTCTAGTGTTGAGGGAGAAGATGTGAACTGAAGCAAGAAAAGGTCCCTCACCCATGCTGGGATACCACCAAATCCATGCAATAGCACAATGATGAGCAGAGGGGCAAACCAGCAGTTTTTCACATATTATCCAGTTTCAAGTCATAGATCCATGGTAGACTGAGGAGGTTTTTTCTCCAGGGTTAGTGTTCCCAAGTAAGAAAACTCTGGTATGTGTCTTGAGAATAAAGGAAGTTAGAAAGAAAGAAACAGTGGTATGGCTCAGAACCCAGAAACAGAATGGAGACTCAGTTACAGTTTCTAGCTCAGCTTGCACAGGAATAATCAGGGTGGGAATTTCAGGCCAATGGGGAGACTACAATTCTGCCATATTGAGAGAGGATTCTGAGAAGATGGTAGAGTAAGTCAGAGAATTCCAAGCACTCCAGATTTTCCCACAAATGAGATAAAATAGCCCCTAAGGGTGAACAGTGAGTAGGTAAAAATGAATAAGAAGAGGGACAGAACAGTGGTCCTCCTGGGGCTATTGGAGAAGATCTGAAGAAAAATCCAAGGACCAAGTTTGTTCCCTGTGAAGAATAAATACCTCCAGGCTACTTCTGCTTAAACAACAAGTGGCAAGCCCTGGAGTTAGCTGGGTTGGAAGGCTGCCTTCACCCCAACCACAGGAACTTTTACTTCCTGGACAGTGAGGGGAGTTGGGAGTCTGAGGCAGGGAAGACTGAGGGAACCTCTGATGACAAGGGCCAGATCCAGCTGTGCTGTGGAGAGTCAGGGGGGTGAGAAGGAACCAGCATACTCCTAGTGAATGCAGAAGGATGGGGCAGTGTTGCTGCTGTCTGTGGGGAGTTAAAAAGGCAATAGGTCTTGGTTTCAGTTCTAGACCAGAGGGGAGAACTGGAAGAAGATCGGAGGACAGAGGCACCACTCCCCCATACCCCAGGGCTAGAGGTGAATACAAAAAATAAACTGCTACAAGTTAAAAAAAATAATCAGGCAAAGGAGAAAGAATCCAACCATAGAAAGCTACTATGGGAATAGAGAATATCAGGGTTTATCTTCAGTGGAAGATATTGAAGCAAAAAAAGTCTACCTACCCCAAAGAGTAATGTCAAATAGTCACCTGCCCAAAAAGAATTTATAGAAGAACTTTAAAAAATGCTTTAAAAATCAAATGAGAGAGATTGAGGAAAAATTTTAAATATAAGAACAGTCCAAGAAAAATAAGAAAATTATGAAAAGAAAGTTAACCAATTGGAAAATAAGATCCAGAACCTTAAAGAATAAAACTCCTTGTAAATTAGAATTGGGCAAAGGGAAGCCAGCAAAGTTATGAGACCAAGAAATAATAAAACAAAATATAAAAAATGAAAAAAAGAATAAAATGCAAAATATCTCATAAGAAAAGCAACTGATCTGGAGAACAGATCAAGAAGAGAAAACATAAGAATAATTGAATTACCTGAAAGCTATAATCAAAAAAAGAATTGCAATACAATAATACAAGAAATAATTAAAGAAAAATTTCCTGAAGTGTTAGGATAAGAGGGGAAAGTAGAAATAGAAAAAAAAAAACACCCACCAATCACCATCTAGAAAAGATCCTACAAGGAAAACCCACATGAACATTATAGTTAAATTCAGAAACCTCCAACTCAAGGAGAAAATATCATGAGCAACAAGCAAAACAAACAAACAAACACACAAACACACAAACAATTCAAATATGGCAGAGTCAGAATTGGAATCACCCAAGACCTAACAGTGGTAACACTAAAAGACCACAGATCTTGGAACACTATATATATTGAAGAGCAAAAGAACTGTGGTTGTGGCCAAAAATATCATACCCAGCAAAGATAAACATAATCCTGAATGAAAAACAAAAAGGACATTCAATGAATTGCCAGACTTTCAGGATTTTATTGCAAAAAGACCTAAACTTGACAGAAAATTTGATATACAAAACCCAGGAGAAATATAAGGTAAATATCAAAGACTAAATACAGGGCACTCAATAAGAACAAACTGTTCACTTTTGTATGAGAAAATGTAAGTGATATGTCTTAGATTGTAATTAGTAATTAGGTAGTTTGAAAGAAAGATTGATAGAAGGGTGTTTAGATGAATAGGAATGGGAGGATAAGAGAAAGCTACTTGAAGTTAGGGGTAGGTCAAGTAATAAGAGGGCAAAGGTAGTGGGTAGAAGTAAAGTAGAGGAATCAGGAGGAATAGGAAAGAAGAGATAAACATAAAGGTGAGTGAAGATCAGGTGTAGAATTTGTTAAGGAAAAAGGAGTAGGGGTGGTAATCATGATCTCAGATAAAGTTAGGGCTAAAATAGATTTGATCAAATGAGAAAAATAGGGAAACTACACTATGTGTCAGCCATATACATCAATGGTGTTTTGCAGTATTTAAAATAACTACACAGTATAAGGTTGAAATATTGCTGTAGTGTAGGAAATAATTTGGCAGACTTGGAAAAATATGGAAAGAATTTGACTTTTGAGGGAAGAGGTTATCCACCTTCAGAGAAACAGAGGACAAATAAAAGTAGCATGGTCTTACATGAATGTATATTTCTATATATAAGTATGATTTTATACTTATATATATGTATTCAAGTGTATGGATGGATGGATATAGTATATATCTATGTGGATACACACAAGTGCATGTGTATGTTTTTATGTGTATGTCTATATATGTATGTATATGTGTGTGGATGTATAGGTGTATATGTAAGTGTTGAAACTGGGCATATATATGTATACATGTATAGGTATGTATATGTATATATATGTATGTACATACACAGACATATAAAACTGCTTGCATGCTAATTAGAAGGAATACACAATGTGTGTGTTCTCTCTAAATTCTATTATCATAGTAGTTTAATTAGACAGAAGGTCTGTAAGTGATTGTGTTATGTCTTGACGATCTAAAGAGTGGAAAGGGAAGGGAAAGGATGAGGAATATCCTGGTTGAGGGACAAAATGGAAAGTCAGTAAAAATTAATTCACAAAAGCCAGATGAGCAAGTAGAAGTTGATACAAACATTTAGAAAAAGGGGGAGGAAGAGACTGATGCTGGAATCTCACTCATATCTGATCTGGTTAAAGGAGAGGAGAATACGCACAGAAATTTGGGTATAAGAATATATTTCATCCACCAAGATAATAGAATGGATAAGGGAAAATGGATAAGGGGGAATTAGAGAAAGGGTAGATTAAGGAAGAGATTAGTCCTAAATAAAACAAACTGTAAGAATGTACAAAAATATTTATAACTTTTTGCCATAGTAAAGAATGGGAATCAACATGGAGTGCACATAAATTGGGGGATGGATAAAGAAGTTATATATAAATCTTCTGTGATTCTAATATACTATAAGAAATGATGAAGGAAATTATTTCAGGGGAACCTATGAGGATTTTTATGAACTAATGAAAAATAAAGTGAACAGAAGAAAAGAGAATAACTTATGCAGACAGAAATATGGTGAAGAAAAATAAGGTTGAAAGAATTAGGAATCCTTATCACTATAATGACCATCCACAATTCCAGAGGACTAATGATGAAATATACTTTTGACCTCCTGAGACAGGTGAGCAACTAGCTCCAGGAAGATAATTTTTTTTATTCTTTTAGTACATGATCAATTAGGAATTTTGCTGTACTTGTTTATTCATGTGTATAATAGGTTTTGATCTATTTGTTCTCAATTGAGAGGGAGATTTCAATGAGAGTGAAAGCAGATTCTTGCTGTTCAAAAATATTTTTAAAATGAAAACATGAAAAAATAAATAAAAGAAAATATCCTTAAAATCACAAATTTAAATGTAACTAGATTACATCTAACTTAAGGAAAGAGTGTCAGAGTAAATAAGAAAATAAAATCCAACAATTTTCTGCATAAATGAAACACATCTGAGATACAAAATGAATATGGATGCTAAAATAAAATTTACCATTTATCAAGTAATTCCAAAAATAGGTAGCTACAAAAATGTTGTAATGCAAATTAAAAACAAAAAAATCACAATGTCACTTGAAATAAACTAGAAAACTGCATTGTTTTCAAGTAAAATTAACACTGAAATTGTATAAATTCTGAAATGTGCACCAAATGGAATAACTTTTAAATTCATTTAAAATGTTAACTGGTTTATGAAAAAAAACATTTTAAGATAGAGATGAAATATTTGTAGGCTACATTAATGTTCTTCTTTCAGAGTGGTATGAAAGAAAAATATAAACAAAAAGTAATATATATGTCTATATTGAACTAATTATTGGAGAAAGTAAATCTGATAGACATGACATCAGTTAAATAAGAAAACTAAAGAACACATGTGTATGTGCATGTATATATTTATATACATACAGATACACACATATATGTACAGATAGAAGTGAAGCTATGTAGGTATGTTTATTAATACAATATTTTACCTTTCTAAAAAGATATCATAATGCTAAGGGATATAAGAAATAAATCAAGTGGCAAAGCACAGAGAAGCAATGAATAGATATAAAAACATAAATATTAAATATAACTTTTATAGAAATAGTAAAAATAATTATTAAAAGAGGGAAATCAAGCAAAAGATACATGCCTCAATGGAAACTTAACAATGGTATCCTGAATGATAAATTGTTCAACAAACAAAGCATAGAAATTATAACTATAAAAATTAATAATGGTATGAAAACATACCAACATTTCTATGATACAGTGAAAACAGTCTTTGTAGGAAAAAGTACACCTGAATTTATACATGAACAAAATTGGAACAAAAGAGGATTAATATGCTGAGCATACAATTAAAAAGAAAACAATTCCTCCAAACTAAAATAAATTAAAAATAAATATAAGCAACCCCCAATAACTCCACCATACCAAAAAATAAAGCAAAAAAGAATATTATGCATGAGACCTTAGAACATAGGATGTTAGCATTTCTTAAGAAGCTTTAGTGCCTTCCACTTGTCTCTAAGGTAAAAATTCAAGTTCCTCTTTTTTTCCCCATTTATAACACTTCATAATCTGGTTTCAAGCCACCTTTCCATAATTCCTTCACATTGTCCATCCATTCCTGCCTATCAAGCCTGTTTATTCACATTATATTTTATTTCCTGACTCTTTACTCTTAGACAGGCTATCTCTGATACTTGAAATACTCTTCTGCTTCACTTCTCACTTTTATAATCTCTAGTTATATGAAGGTTTAGATTCACAAATGCCATGCTTTACTTTCAGTTTCCCAACTCTCTTTATTTATAGTACACTCCTCTTATACTGAAGAAAACAAAAACAAAAACATAAACATAAACAAAAACACTTTTTCCAGGGTAAATATTTTGTATTTTTCTGTGTACATATTGTTTGTGCCAATATAATGTGAGTTGGCTGAAGTGAGAAACTTTTGTTTGTTCATTTGTTCATCTTTGTTCTCTGTATCCCCAGAATCTATTATAGTGCCTTATATGCATTAGAAAATTAGTAAATATGTGATGAATGAATGAATGATATAATATTAAACTTGATGAAGACTTTAAACTCATTTACTCTGAATCCATAGCTCAACAGAAACCCAGAAGAATGAGTGACTCTGTCAAAGTCATGAAATAAGAGAAAAGCCAGAAATATTACACAAGTCTTCTGATTCCCCTACTAGTGTTCCTTCTACTAAATCATGCTGCAGTAGAGCTGCCAAGACATTCAGAACATTTGCTAATATTTATTTTATTTTTTAATAGAAAATATTATTATAAATGTGATTTGCAGGAACATAATAGTGAGTACATCAGACATTCAAATTCATACACAATCAAAAAGATAAAAAATTATAATATTTTATCAAGATCATTCCTTAAACATAAATGGTAAAAATAATCTGGTAAGCTTCTTTTCATTGTACATGAATGAATTCCTTGAGCCAGCATTATTTAATGATATAACTCTTTTTTTCCTCCATCAAAATGCTATTTTCAAGCACAAACAACTGAATTGTATTTGTGTTCCTGAAAGTTTTGTGACATAATAAATATTAAATCATTATAGTTTCTCATTATTAAAGAGTTGAAAATTTTAAAAATGTTAATTCAATTTTTTTAATTTGGAAGAAAAAATGAAGTTACATACTCACAAAATATCACCTTGGTCTATTTCTTAAAGAGGGAGGATTAAAGCATTTAACAACTTTAAACATAGTGATTTTCACTGAAGACAGACTAACTATTTAAAGCCTAGAACATTTTAATTATATAATATTATCACATCTAAGTTTAACTTAAACAGCAAGTTATCTTTATAACATAGCTGAATTAGCCTACTAGTATCATCTCATTCATTAATCAACTGTTCTGGCTTGGGGTATGCTATCTAATTATCTAAGATATTGCTCTATAAGTGCCATTAGTGTAAAATCAAGGGGAGAAAGTTCAAATTAATAGTTATCTGGAAGCTTTTCTGGAAGTAGTTCATCAATTTCATTCATATCATGAAGTTAGAAATATTAGTTAGTATGTTTTAGATGGGTGGAAAGTTTGGTAGCCAAATATTTTTATTATCATGCCATTATCTTATTTATTTGATCTAATTTTTATTATGTCATTATGAGAAATATATCCATGAAAAGAAATTATGGTACTATTCAAATTCTTCCCTACAATGGACCTACTCTTTATCCAGATATCCCACTATCAGTCTTAAACCTAAAGGGGTCATTGATAAGAAAAATAAACAGTAACTATAGACATCAACATATTAGTAACATCACATTTCTATGATATCAAGAATTGGAAATAAAATACCCATTGATGGGGGAACATCTAATCAATTTTTGGCACATGAATGAAATGAAGTATTGCTGTAATGTAAGAAATTAATATAATGAATAAATAAAATTATGAAAATATGTGAACTGATCAATAGTTAAATAAACAGACTCAAAAATAATATATTCAATAACTATAACAATGTAAATGGGAAGAACAATCATGGTATATCAAAAGTAAATATTGCTTAAAGTACAAAATAACTAAGGATGACTTGAAATAAGATGGACTACAAAACCACAATTCCTATTCAAAGGTGGGATATCCAGGACTGTGATACACTCTCTTTTTTTACTTTTTATTTTTCTTTTGTCTTTAAAATATTATGTTAAGATGAGATGGCCTTCAAAAAGTAAGAGAGGAAATTTTGATGATATAAAGTAAAGCCATCGATAAGGATATTAACAAAAGACACAACCTATAACCTTAGAAGGAATGATTTCAATTAAATATTGGAGCTGGAAATTGAGAACTGAATGGCTAAGGAAGAATTTGTGCCAGTAGAGTTCATTAAGTAACAACTATAATCAAGGGCAATATCTTCATTTTCTCCCATCTCCCATTTTTATAGTCAGCATTTCATAAACAGTTTTGCTAAAGCAGTTACAATTTCATACAATATCTTTTTAAAAATCTATAACCTTTCCTCTAATTTAGCATTTATTTTGACCTTTTTCCAATATGTTAGTGATCTGGCTGAATACAGGTAATTTATTCTAAAATGATGCCCACATAGAATTCATTTCCAGAGGATTCTGGGAAGATGGTAGAGTAGGCCTGGAAATTTCAAACTCTCCATATTTCTCCCACAAACTAGACAGAATGTGTCCTTAATGTGAACGCAGAGCTGAAAAAATAAACAAGATTTGGGGTAGAACAATTGTTCTCCTGAGGCAAGTTGAGAGGACCTCAGGAAAGACTTGGAGGCCGAGGTTGGGCCAGAGTAAGGTGCAAACACCTCTAGGCTAATTCAACAAACAAGTAGCCCTGGGAAACAGGCTGTGTCTCAAGAACTTTCCCCTCACAGACAATGTGGGAGTTGGATGGCTATGTAGGGGAAGATTGAAAAAGTCACTGCTGTTTCTGGATGCCAAGCCCAGCTGTGCAGGTGAGATGAGGTCTGCTATGTGGTTATGGGTGAGAAGGAACTAGCACATGCTTGCTGAGTGTGGTTGCCAATGACGATTGACCTTGCTGGTTGTGTGACAGGAGAGCAGAGTCCCTGGTTTTAGTTCTAGAGCAGAGGTTTGCAGGACAGCATGTAGGAAGGCCCAGTCATTTGGGCTTAGGGGAAGAGAGCAGTGGCCAAGGTTGGGCCTTCAGATAGGATTCAGAAAATAACAGTAAGAAGAAGCTGAGGCCTGAAGCACCATTACTCTCAACTCAGGACTAGAACCTCATTACAATAATAAGCTATTAAAATAAAATAAAACAAAATAAAAAATGAGCATTCAAAAAAGAAAGAACCCAACAATAAACACCTACTATGCTAATAGAGAAAATCTGGGTCCATATTCAGAGGAAGATAGTGAAGCAAAAAAAAAAAAGACCCAAAAAAAAAAAAAAACCTCAAAGAACAACATCAAATGGCCATAAGCTCAAAAAGAGCTCTTGGAAGATTTTAAAAAAGGACTTCAAAAATTAAAAAAAGAGAAATCAAGGAAAAAACTAGGAAAAATAAGGGCAATCCAAGAAAATCAAGGAAATTTTGTAAAGAAAGTCAACCAATAGAAAAGAGGAGATCCAAAATCTTAAGAAGAAATTAACTCCCTGAAAATTAGAATTGGACAAAGGGTAAAGGGAAATGAATGACATTATAAGACACGAAGAAATAAAATACAATAAAAACAAAATTAAAAGAATGAAAAAGTGGAAGAGAACGTGACATAGCATTAGAAAAACAACTGATCTGGAGAACAGATTGAGCAGAAACAATATAAGAATTATTAGAATGCCTAAAAATTACCAAAAAAAAGGAATCTTGATACAATAGTACAAGAAATTATTAAGAAAAATTGCCATAAAGTCCTAGGATAAGAAGATGAATTAGAAATAGAAAAAAAAATCCACCAATCACTGCCTGAAAGAGATCCCAGGGGGAAAACTTAGAAGAATACTATAGCCAAGTTTCAATGCTCCCTAGTTAAGGAGAAAATATTAAAAGCAACAAGAAAAATTATTTAAATACTGTAGAGCTATAATCAGGATCACACAAGACCTAGTAACTTCTATGATGAAGAACCATTGATCTTGCAATACTATATTTCAAAGACCAAAAGTGCTGGGTTGCAACCAAGGGTAACATCCGGAAAAGTTAAGTATAATGCTGAACAATACCAATAGCAACAACAACAAAAATAGACATTTATCAAATGGAGATTTTCAGGTATTTGTGATAAAAAGACCAGAACTAAATGGAAAATTTAACATATAAGATCCAGGAGAAACATAAGATAAATATTAGTGACAAATTATTAGGGAATCTATAAAGTTAAATTGTTTACTTCTTATATGTGAAAACTTTATCACTACTTTTACAACTGTCATCATTACTTGAGTATTTTGAAAGGAAGACTTGGGCTGAGCTGAGCATGATGGGGCAATTCTAAAAAATAAAACTGGGTAGAGAGAGGTAAAAAGGAGCAATTATCTCATGCAAATGAATCATTAAAGGAAAAACTGACACAGAAGAAACAACTCAGCGTGGAGGGTTGGTAGTGCCTTACTTCTATCTGATCTGTGTTAAAGTGGGAAAAAATACATTTAGAAGTATATAAAAGATATCACAAGAACAACATGAAATATATTACCTATTAGATCCATGGATAGGAGAATAATATGTAAAGAAAGAGACAGAGAATATTATGAGGTATAAAATGAGTAATTTTGATTATATTAAAAAGTTCTGATAAAATAAAACTAATGTAGCCTAGATTAGAAGGAAAGCAGAAAATTGGGTGGAAAAATCTTCAGAGATAATCTCATGCAAAGGTCTCTGTTCTCAAATATATAAAGAATTTTTGTAAATTTATAAGAATATGAATCATTCCCCAATTGATAAATGGTTGAAGGATATGAACACACAATATTGGATGAAAAAATCAAAACTATATCTATTTATCTATCTTTATCTATATCTATAGTAGATATAGTTAGCTAGCTAGCTAGATATCTATAACTATACACACACACATATATATACATATATAGTCAAATGAAAAAAGCTCTAAATCATTATTGATTAGAGAAATGCAATTTAAAACAACTTTGGGATGTCATCTTACACCTATCATATTGGCTAAAATGATAGACGCCCTTCAATTGGGGAATGACAAAACTAGTTGTGGTATGTGATTTTTGATGGAATACTCTTGTGATAGAAGAAATGATAAACTGGTTGATTTTAGAAAAAAGAAAACATGGAAAGACTTGGACATATGAAGAAAGAAGCTATCTACTGTCAGAGTAAGAACTGACAAATAGAAATATGTTTAATATATTCTTACATATATGTATGTGTGCACATGTACAGATATATGTATATGGAGATATACAGTATATACATATATATTTATATGTGTATGCATGTATGTGTGTATATACATATGTATATACACATATACACCCACATATACACATTAGTGTTTAATTGTAGCCTTCTATAGGATTGGGGTGGGAGGGAGGGAGAACAAACAAAATAAAAAGTGCACAGGAGAGAACACAAGAAAACTTAAAAGGAAGCACAGAAAAGCTGGGTAGCTTTGAAAACAATGTGTAATATTTATTACATGGGTTTTCAAAAAAAAGTAAATGGTTGGAAATGGAAATTTTTATATTGAATCCATGTTTTGCTGTGTACATGGAAATGTTATTTTTTTCTTTTCACATTTTATATTTAATTTTAAAATGTATAAAAGTAAAAAAAATCATTTTCCTTTATATTATTCAGCCCCCTCTTATGCATAGCATCTATCTACTCCTTACTTTAATAAGACAGTCATGATATTCAACCATGAATCTCCTGAGTAGTCTTAAAACTTTTGGTTTCTTTCATAATTTTTTTTACCTTGAACCACATCTTCTGACATAATTTTAATGGTCCTTCCCCATTCCTAATATCACATAGGAAATGCTGACTATCAAAACTTATATTAAGTTAGTTTTGAAGATATTATCAAGTACTTCATAGAATTACTTTATTTCTCCATCTCCATCAGCAGATGTTTTTTCATAATGTGGAAAAATATACAAGTTGTTTTCTTTTCTGATGCTCATAATGAATGTGGCAAGAAATAATGAACAAGTATCACATTAAGATAACATTTATTTTGTGTACATTATAAGATCAACGAATAATAAATCAAAAGGTAAAAGGAATTCCATTAGTTTTCAAAGCCCACTATTTCCAAAATTAGGAAAATGAGTCAGAGTTCAAGGAAAATAAGTGACTTGCCCAAAACCACATATTTAGCATCAGAGTAGAATATGAACCTAGTTCCTCTGGATCCAACACCAGGGTTCTTTCCACTGTAGTCTGCCCACTTTGTGATGAAGCAAATCCTATCAAAGTCCTTCATTTCCATCTCAGAAAATAATTCCTGGTCCATTATATCAATGCAATGCAGCTACTTTATCTCCCTTCCATTTATGAGAATGTTGATATGCTTCAGTTTCTTTAGCAGTGTATAAATGTGATAGCTTGGTAAAGATCTCACATTGAGATATATCAAAAGTTGAATAAGTGTTTATCAATGGTGCAATAACAGTAGCATTCTTAGCATTTTCTAACTGCTTTTCTGCCACCCTCTAACAGTTTTTGCAGAAGAGAAAAGGGGCTAAACATGACTGGAACTATTCTGTATTTTCTAAGTTGCAAGGATTGTCATCACTAAAGAAATTATCAGATAGACTATTATGTAATCCTTATTTAATTGCAACTGAATTTAACCAAATATTTGTTAAATATATACTATGTTCAAATTATTACATACATATATGTACATATTATATATTGTATATTGTACATACATATATATGTACATATTTCTATCTGTGTGTATTTGGAAAAGACTCTGATGTTGGGAAAGGTTGAAGGCAAAAGAAAAGGGGACAACAGAAAATGAAATGCGTAGATAGTGTCATAGAATCAACAAACATGAGCTTGGACAGACACTTAAGGGAGATAATTTAAGACAGAAGCACTTGTCATGCTATGGTCCATGGGATCACAAAGAGTTGGACATGACTAAATGATTTAACAACAACAAATATAAATATATAGGTATATGTATATGAGTATGATGTATATGTGTGTATATAATTTGAATAAATTTAAAACTTTAAATAAATGTGAGCTAGAATAATTATGATTATGCTTCATATATATATTCATTTGTGTTTCAGTGTGTCCCAATTGATCATGTTGTTTTCTCCTTTAAAGTGGGGAAATTTTAATAAAAATGTTCCAGTAAGCCATGTCTTTTATTCCTTTCTGGGCTGCTTGCCTGACTCCATAGACTTTTTTCTCCACCATAGGCTCCACCCAAAGCTTCTCATCTGAAATCTCACTGCATCTAAGTTGCCTTCTCACCGTGGAAGATTATTCCCTTCCTTGGGGCACCTTCCTTAGATTGGTTAATTTCTTTTGGAACCTCCATATAAAAAAAAAGTATCCAGGCTAATGATGTTTACACCTTAATTCCTCTCAGGTCTTCATTCCTGACCTTTGAGATTTCTTTTTCCACTATGGTCTTGAGTATCCCCTCACCCCATTTATCCAGGCTGAATGTAAGCTTCTTGAGAGTAGGCCTGTTTTTCTTTTACTTTCTTTTATATATATTTTTCTTTTTTTTGCTTCTTTTTTAATCTTGCCACTTAGTACAACTGGCCCATAGTAGACAATGAATACGTACTTGCATAATACTAACCAATACCTGCTGAACATATAAGCATAATGCAAGTCAGAGATAAAAAAGGCCAAATGCTAGATCAGTCAAAAAGCTCAAGAAATATTTTTGAAAGGAGAGAAAAAAAATAGGAATGAGAAAATCATATGAATCTGTACACAGTAGTTGGCAAAATGAAGTATTAAATCACTTCTCTATGTACCCCTCTGCCACATATCACCATATATTCCCTAAAATGCACATTATGTGTGTGAGTGTTTCTGTTTATATGTGTATGCATTAAATCAGTAGCCACAGTAGGAAAGAGAATAGGTAAAAATATGTATCCTAATTATATGTCTCACCAAAGTATTCTTTACAAATAGCTAAGGTCTTAAGGAAGGCAGGGATAGAGAATACTTCAAGATTTTGTGTCTGCATTTTGAGATGAAATTATTGGCTATCTGAGCAGTTTCATTTAATATTTGATTAGTTGGTGGGCTTGTGTCACCTCAGATGTCCTTCAAGATTTTCTATTTTGTACATGAAAGCTCCCTTCTCTTAAGAAATGTCAGAAATGTTTCAATAGTTTTCCTCACTACCAAGGAGCCCTATGGTAGTGATTTGGGGAAAACAAGGTGCTACTTCCATATCAAGACCAATGATTTGGCATTTCTGAGCATTATAATTAGTTGAAGGAACAAAGAAGTGGGGGGGTTGACAACCTCTGCATGACTTTGAAAATTTAATGGGTCTTTTCTCATGGTCTTGGCTGCAATATTAGGAGCATTTATCTCTAAATTTCCTAGAGTCTGGGTGCTGAATCCTCCACAAAGACAATGATAGATCATTGGATAAGGATCCTTATGGCTCAAGAGATAGTGTTAACAAAAAAATGACAAAGGTCCAATTATATTAGTTAATGCCCTGAATTTCTCACTGAGCTCTAAACTTTCTTGAATTCATCTCCAGAGAGTATAAGGCATGGCATGATTTTGTTCAAGGTTGTCATTCACTCAGAGCTTTTGTTCATCCTTCTCATATTGGACAATTTTTGCATCTAGTAGGCAGCTCAGTAGGCAATTGCTGAGGGCTAGAAAAAGCTTTGCAACAAAAGGTATCACATAATAGAGATGTATGAGATGATACTGGAAAGAAGATGAAGAACTAAAAGCCAGAGATTAAGAGGTAGTGTTCCTCATGGAGGTGTTCAGGAAAGGAGCTTGTGCAAATACACAGTGTTTAAAGATGGCTCGTGAAGCTAGAAGTACTGCTGCAGTTTTCCAGGAGTGTTGAGTTTATGAAGAGGAATAATGTGAAATGTTGCTAAAGTGGTCATTGGGAGTCAGATTGTGGAGAGCCTCAAAAGCTAGCTTAAGGAGTTTGAATTTTACACCAAAGACATTAAGAAATAACTGAAGATTTTTGTTTGTTTGTTTTCTGGGTTTTTTTTTTTTAGAGAAGAAGGAGACTGATAGCAGGTAGACTAATCAGAATGTTACTATAAAATGCCAAATAAAAAGTTATAAGGGCCTATGAGAGTACAAGTGTAGAGAAAGGAATGAGTCTAATTGACACTGCAGGTAGAATCAAAAGAACTTGGCAACTTACTGAATATAAATAGAGGAAGCTGCCAATTTACTAGAAATGGATTGGGAACTGAAAAAGAGGGAAAGATCAAAGAGAACACCAGGATCACCAAATTGGATATAATAAGTGGGCTTATCCTCTGTTACTTTAGGTTCACCTGGCCCCATGTTTTCATTTTTGTTTCTGTTTTTGTTTTGTTTTGTTTTGTTTTTTAGAATTGGTATGAGTTGGGAACCTTGAAAATCATTCAACAATTAGCAAAAGGAGGTTTACATAGCAATAGTATAGAAAAGCTGTTGAGGACAACTATTCCAGTGCTTACATCAAAGAAGGAGAAAAGGGAAACCCTCTGCCTCCATATGAAAACACATTTGGTCAATAGAACAGAGTGTAAGCCATGCAATACATGGTGATTCATGTGTATAGTGTTGGTTATACACTTAACTTAGCAGAAATTCATATCAATATGGACAGAAACCACCAAGAAGCTAACAAGGAAAAGCTTGAGCTTCAGTCTTCTGGATCAATCAGATGAGCAGGATGGTTTTGTCAGCTTTCAGGGTGACAAAACAAACAAATGATAAAAATTGGCCTAATTGTGATGGGGGGCATGGAGGGGAAAATACCTGATAAATGGTGATCTGATCACATAGGTTAATGGGACTTGTTTGAATTTAGTTAAATTTGTCCTGAGACAGCAGGGACAGTCTGCTAATGAGCCCATATTAGTAATCTTGCTAGCTTGGTAGAACAAAACTGGCAGATCCTTTGAGAACTTAGATTTGATCTTAATTTCATCTCACCTGCACAGATCAGAGGTTGGTTTCTCTGACCTGGAACTTGATAAGTCCTTGAACAAGAGATTGACATGCAGCTCTGTTTCTATGAACCTGCAGATCCTTCTAGCTAACAAACAAGGGCTGGGGCCAGCAACTGTCTATTAGAGCTCTAAGGGCAAGCTCACACAAGAAAGACAGTGACCAGCCAGGATCTTAGATGAGCCAGTGTAGAGCCTGATGAAAGTTTTCAGATACTGATCCGAGTCACCACTGAGATTCTTTAAGAAAAAAAAACGCTCACTGCCTGAGGAATGCAGCTGCAGTACTACAAATAATTTGGATTTATCTCATATGAGGGCTCCAAAATTTTCTCCAGAAGTCTGCAGAGCCTTGCTCTGTTCCTAACACAGAGCCCTAATTCAGGAGAAATTAATTTCACCTCAAGGTCATTGGGAGGTAGTGTAGGCATGGAAAATAATAGCAATAGCAAAGTTAATTATACTTAACATTGGTTAAAAAGATGGTTTAGGCAAGTACTATTTAGTGTTCTGAGGAAAGCAAAGCTGGAGTCTGTTTAGGCCCAAGCATTTACTAACCCAAACAGTTTTAAAAATATTCTAAACAATATATCTATTACTTCTATTTCATTTGGAGATTTATCTATGATGTTTTATCAACTCATTTAGTTCTTAAGTCGGAATGGGTTGTGAAAGGTTTGACTATTTAAAGAATTCATGAAATCTAAAGAAAAGCAGATTATCTTTCATCACTTAATCCTTTTCTTCTCTCTCTCTCTCTCTCTCTCTCTCTCTCTCTGTCTCTGTCTCTCTCTCTCTCTCTCTCTCTCTCTCTCTCTCAAAATTACAGCTACACTTGACATAATTCCATGTAAAGGTAAAGAGTGAAAATTGATTCACCAGCTCTACCAGTGTATGTGAATAGACCAGCTGCTCTTCCACCACAAGGACTGATGCCAGTCACTATGACTCCATTCATAATGTTTTCCAGTGATTCCAACTACAAGGTATAAAGAATATGTATGGTATAACATACTCTATGCTCCTTCATACTATGAGACATAAGAGCATCTGTTAAGTGGCAATTCTCTTTAAAAAAAAAAACCAAAGCTATGTCATAGGAATGTTCCTAACAAAATTTGGATCAATGAGAGGCCACAAGCACAGTGCTGAAACAAGACTGGTCATGCCAACATACCAGATGGCAAACTGTGGTGGTGAGCAGCATCGACCTCTACAGCAAACTGATTTTCTGTAATTAATTCTTTACAACAGGAATGACTAATAAAGATACAGAACACTGACCAATAATGAGAAATCTAAGACCTTGGTCAGCTGCAGTCATATTGGCACTTAGAACATAGCCCCTAAAAGAGCATGTATTATCATGGAATATAAAAGCAGATAACAATTACTATTTAATGTGTCAATCAAAAATATGCACTGATTTTACATTTAATGTATCTCAATTCAACAAAGATTTATTAAATACATACTACATAGAAGGTGGGGGTATGGGTACCTATCTACTATATATATGTATATATATAGCTTAGTTTATATGTTAACAATTTGGTAAATGAAAGTTACAAAGGTGTTATCAATCCACCAATTTCCACCAATTTCCTCATCTTCAGTTTCCTCATCTCTAAAATGGGAATTCTGCAAGTTTGTTCATACTATCCTCCTTGGATGGCTTAGGGAAAAATCTAATAAAGCAATAAAGGATCACCCAGATATTGTTTGTTTTCTGGGTTTTTTTTTTAGAGAATATATATATATATATATATATATATATATATATATAGTATGTTCACTGAGCTTAAGGAGTTTGTAATATTACTTGACATCCAAAACAAATATATACAAAATAATTAAGCATTTAATTGTGTGATATAGAGTACAAGTGTAAAAGGGCTTCACAGAAGTAGGAAGAATCTAGTTTGAGCTAGAGTCTCCATAAAAACCTTCATTGAGAAGGTGAGATGTTTGAGGGAGGTACAAAGATTAGAAAATATATTGTCAACCCCAATTGCCTAAAAATTAAAAAAAAGAAAAGAAAAAAAAAAGAAAATATATTGTCCTTGCCCTTGACATATTTTAAAAGTAGTGAATTTTTTGAATAGTATGTGTAAAGGTACAAAAGTCATATAAACCACTGGAACAACACCATGAGGGGTCTTTGGTCTAAGAGAGATGGCCAAGTGACCATCCTTTTATTAATAAGGTTGCTTGCCTTATTAATAAAATGATTGAATTACCCTGAAACTATGTCTCTTGAACCTTTTTAATCACCACAACAGCAAAGAGACAAGTTTGGAGGCAGTTTGAATAATGAATAGGTGACATGATTAGGAATCCACACTGAATAATGACAATGAAAAATGGAGAGGAAAAAAATAATCTTAAAGATACATAAAAGAAAGAAATTCCTCATAGGTTGAATTTAAGGTATAATAATAGAATTTTTAATTTATTTATTTTCAGTTTTTAGTATTCACTTCCACAGAATTTGAGTTCCAAATTTTGTCCCCATCTCATCCCTCCCTCCAACCCAAAATGGCTTGCATTCTGAATGCCTCTTCCCCTAATCTGCCCTCCCTTCTATCTCTGCCCATTCTTCTCTTATGTCCTTCCCCTTCAATTTTCCTGTAAGGCAGGATAGATTCCTATGCCCCATTGCCTGAATATCTTATTTCCCAGTTGCATGTGAAAACAATTTTTTTTCAACATTTATTTTTAAAACTTTGAGTTCCAAATTTTCTCCCTTCCTCCCTCCCCACCCACCCTCATTGAGAAGGCACCAATTCAATACAGGTTTCATGTGTAGTCATGCAAAACACTTCCATAGTAGTCATGCTGTGGAAAACTATATTTCCCTTCATCCTATCCTACCCCCTATTTATTCTATTGTCTCTTTTGACCCTGTCCCTCCTTAGAAGTGTTTGCTTCTGATTATCCCTTCCCTGAATCTGCCCTCCTCTCTATCATCCCTGTGCTGTCTTGTCCTCACTCCCCTTATTTTCCTGTAGGGTAAGATAGATTTCAATACCCAATTGAGTGTGTATGTTAGTCTCTCCTTAAGCCAAATCTGATGAGAATAAGATTCACTCATTCCCTCTCACCTACCCCCCTTCCCCTCCACTGTAAAAGCCTTTTCTTATCTGTTTTATGTGAGATAATTTATCCCATTCTACCTCTCCCTTTCCTCTTCTCCCAATATAATCTCTCTCACCCCTTAATTTTATTCTCCATATATCACCCATTCATCTTCAACTCACCCTGTGCCCTCTATCTATCTATCTATCTATCTATCTATCTATCTATCTATCTATCTA
>NW_020954569.1:15610498-15638139 GCF_900497805.2 Vombatus ursinus
ATCTATCTATCTATCTACCTATCTATCCATCTATCTATCTATATACATACATATAATTTTTTCCCCTCCAACTACCCTAATACTGACAAAGGTCTCTGGAGTTACACATATCATCTTTCCATACAGGAATGTAAGCAGCTCAACCTTAATAATTATCTTATGATTTCTCTTTCCTGTTTACCTCTTCATGTTTCTCTTGCGTCTTGTATTTGAAAGTCAAATTTTCTTTTCAGCTCTGGTCTTTTCATCAAGAATGCTTGAAATGCCTCTATTTCACTGAATGAACATTTTTTTCCTCTGAAGGATTATACTCAGTTTTGCTGGATAGGTGATTCTTAGCTGTAATCCTATCTCCTTTGCCCTCTGGAATATCATATTTCAAGCTCTGCAGTCCCTTGATGCAGAAGCTGCTAAATACTGCAGTATCCTGATTGTGTTTCCACAATCCTTGAATTGTTTCTTTCTGCCTGCTTGCAATATTTTCTCCTTGACCTGGGAACTCTGGAATTTGGCTACAATATTCCTAGGAGTTTTCCTTTGGGGATCTCTTTCAGGAGGTGATCAGTGGATTCTTTCAATTTCTATTTTACCCTTTGGTTCTAGAATATTGGGGCAGTTTTCCTTGATAATTTATTGAAAGATGACATCTAGGCTCTTTTTTTGATCATGGCTTTCAGATATTCCAATAATTTTTAAATTCTCTCTCCTGAATCTATTTTCCAGGTCAGTTGTTTTTCTAATGAGATATTTCACATTGTCTTCTATTTTTTTTCATTTTTTTTTTTGCTTTTCCTTTATCATTTATTGTTGTTTCATGGATTCATTAGCTTCCACTTGCCCAATTCTAATTTTTAAGGAATTATTTTTCTTCAATGAGCATTTATAATTCTGTTTCCATCTAGCCCATTCTACATTTAAAAAAAAATTTCAAAGAACTGTTTTTGCATTGGTTTTGACTTTGCCAATCCTGCTTTTTGAGGAGTTATTCTCTTAAGTGACTTTTTCTACATCTTTTTCCATTTGACCAATTTTGTTTTTAAAAGACATCTCATTAATGGATTTTGATGCCTCTTTTACCATTTAGTTTATTTTGTTCTTTAAAGTGTTATTTTTTGGTGCCTCCTTTGGCAACTCTTTTTCAGCCTGAGTCCAATTCACAGTTTTCTTTGGCTTTGTTGTAGCAGTTTTGACTTTGTTTTCTTCTTCTGAATTTGTGCTTTGATTTTCCCTGCCACCAAGTTAGCTTTCTATGGTCAGGTTCTTTTAGTTGTTTGCTCATTTTCCAGCCCATTTCTTGACTTTGAACTTTATATTAAAGTTAGGGTTTCCTCCTGGGATGGAGAAGGCACTTTCCTGAGCTTCATATTTTTTGTGCTACTGTTTTCAGAGCTCGTTCTGTGCACTGCAGCCTGCACACCCACACCAAACTGCGCTCTTCTCCCAGCCTGGTGAGATATACCTTTCCAATCAACCCTCCAGGCTGTCTTGGGCTGGAAATTTGTTTCACTCTGTCTTTTTGTGGTTTCTGTTGCTTTAGAATTTGTTTAGAGCCATTTTTGTAGATATTTGGAGGGGTTTGGGGGATGGCTCAAGCAAGTCACTGATTTTAATCTGCCATCTTGGCTCTGCCCATAGTTCTTTCTTTGGATGTGGATAGCATATGACTTTTGCTTCATTAGTAGAGTGAAAGTAATGACATTCATCCAATAACTACATTGGGACAAGGGGAAACATGAATTTTGTTAAATTTCTGTTGTAAGTTTTTTTTCTTTTTAAAGGGCTTTATTGTAGTAAATAAAGATGTGGGACCCAATTATAGACAGACTCCACTTTGAGATCAGATATTTTAAAAAATCATCTTATCCTAAAACTTTTGGCATTTAATATTGCTAAACATGTGGATCTAGCTTACATATTGACTGCATTCTATATTTGTATTTTAACTTGTTGAATGTGAAATTACATGTGTGTGTGTGTGTGTGTGTGTATGGCAAGTCTATTATATATGGGTAATTTATTCTCACACAATCCCTCTCTGACCCACATTTTCTAGTATTTCATGATTCAATAATGTAACATATATTAATCTTCCAAACTAGAGGAGCTTTTAACATGTTTATCATCAATCCACTGAGATGTTTTCAAAGTAGGAAAAATCTTATATATAATAAAGCCAGCAGTGTGTCTCCTCTTTGTACACAGATTTATCTTATGGAATCAGAATAATCAATGGGTAATTTTAACCAAAAAAAGATGTCTCCATCTTGCTTCAATTCATTTGTGCTGCTGTTCATCCCAGAAGATATAGTTTTTGTTCTTAATGACTTAGGAATGCTATCTCTTTCAAGTCTTCAAAGGATGTTTAGAATGTCCTTATTAGAAGAAAGACATGGGGAAAAATTATCTGCACAGATACTTGGAGGGTAAAAAGCAATTGTTGAAAAAAAAACTGGACAGGTATGACTAGTTAAGCTCATAAAGGTAAATGCCCTATTGCCACATTTTTTTTTGGTATGGATGATGAAGCTCTTGACTTTCAGGTGTATGCTTGTATTCCCGTGAATTATTTTTTTTTCTTTGAGTGTACTGTTTCTTCCAGAACCTATCTTTAAGGGTTTGAAGGAGCATCATTCAAAAGAGAAATTATATTTGTTCTGCTGTGTTCAATATGGTAGAACTAAGAAAAATTGATGATTTCAGTTAGGATTACAATGGGAAGGATTGAGTACAAGGTATCCTAAAAATCTCACAAGAGATCAAAGGAACAAATATGTTACAAAGAACAAAAAAATGACATGATGTAGAATTTTGGAATATTAGAGAAGGAAGCTGGACTGCTGCACCAGAAAATGTTTCATTGATTTATCAAGATTGTACAAGATAACTTGATAAATGCAGATACAGGGATAACTCTTTTGGATGAACTTTGATTATTAATTATAGATTAGGAATGAAAGATATATTCATTAAAACTATTTGTCTCTTTCAAAGAGGATGTCTAACAAAGGTTTTGAATAGACTAGGTTGCCTGTTTAGATGGGAAGATCTCCTCATTGCTATTTTTTTCAGTTGTTGTTATGTCTAGTGAATCAAATCTCTGAACATAATTGGACATTCTCTATAAAATCAATGATTACAATACCTACAGGAAATACTAAGTTCATATGTCGTGCAAGTGCTATTTCATTCTGGTGAAGTAGTGCATCACTCTATATATCTACAAAATTCTTTGTAGATGGACAACAAATTGGTCCTAGAATTGAATAAGTAGAAGATAGATTAGGTTGAATGTGGGAAATTGTTCAGCACTTTAAAAGATACCAAATTGGTTTATGTCATGTAATATAGTTATGAATCTGGTCAGTATTACATCTATACCCATTGTTATATATATATATGTATATGTGTGTACATATATATATAATATATATATATATATATACATATAGTTAAAAAAAATTTGCTTCCAAAATGTTAAAACTGCAACCTCAGTCAGAGGAATACAAATGAATCAATATGACATACTAAAGAATATTTGCAACTGTATACACATTTATACATTTGGAAAGCTTAATCCCTCTTATCTATGACATATGAGTTAGCAGTTTAGACATAGAATTCCAAGGGGGAAAAGTAAGCAGTGACACCTTAGATGCCTCACTTAAAAGAAGAAACCAAGGTAAGTTGTCCTGGCCCTTGTCAGATAATTGGAATATATCCTCTTAGTCTTAAGCATTCTTTGCTTTTTTCGGTAATCAATAACTTCCACCAAGAAGGTCTTGCTTTCTTTACCTAACAATTTTATAAGTAAGCGTCCATCTGATCCCAGTTGAGTTCTTAATGTCTAGCATCATAAATAAGGCCCTCCACATTCCTCTCAAATATCTAATTGATTAAATTAGGGAACAATTCATTTTCTTTAAAAATGTAATTTATTGTTTATTTAATTTAAATATTATTTTTTTTAATTTTGAGTTTCAAATTCTATTTATTCTTCCCACTCTTTTCCCCATCCAATGAGAAAGTAAACAATGTGATATCAGTTATACATAGGAAATCATGCAAAACATATTTGCATATTAGCCATATTTCAAAAAAGCAAGGAAAACAAAGAGAGAAAATTATACTTCAATTTGCACTCAGATTACATCAGTTCTCTCTCTGGAGGAGTATACCATTTTTTCACCCTGAGTCTTTTGGAAATGTCTTGGAGCATTGTATTGATCAGAGTATCCATGTTTTTCACAGCTGATCATCATTAAAACATTGATCTTCCTATGCACAATGATTTCCCAGTTCTTCTCACTTCAATTTGCATCATATAACTCTTGTCAAGTTTTCTTTTTTCTTTTTCTGAGACCACACACCTTTTCATTTTTTTATAGCACAATAATTCTCCATCACAATCCTGTGTCACAAATTGCTCAGCCATTTCACAATTGATGAGTATTCCCTTGATGTTTAATATTTTGCTATCACAAAAATCACCTGGCTCTCATTGATTGGCAAATACTAACTCCCAGCCCAAGCCTCTAGATCATTGTTTATGGTCTGATGACTTAGAGTGAGTGCAAATAGCAATTGTTTCTGTTCTGGACAGAAACCCTGAAGATCTTCCCTTCCCAAACTGATTTTTTTCTGTTCTCTTTTTCTCTTCTTTCTTTATTTTAGAGACCAACTTTTGCTTCATTTCTTATCCAATCTTATATCACTGAATGGGTGTTGCCTCAGACAAACTGAGACCTGGGAAAACCCTTAGCTTAAAAAAAGTCAACGTCTCCCACTGCATCCTGAGCCCTCTCCAGTCACCCTATATCTTGCCACTGGACTCAGATGGCTCTGGAGGAGAGAGTGAGACTGGTGACTTTATACAGTCCTGCCTCACTTAAATCCATTTCACTTGCAAGCTAAGACATGACTTTCCTGATGTTATTGGTCCTCTTCAAGAAGGAAGGACAAACAACAACAAATTGTAAAAAGAGTTGCTATAAGTATCTTTGGATATATAGTTCCTTTTCTCTTTTCATTGACTTCTTTGGGATATAGAAGTAGTAGTAGTATTGTAGTATCACTGGGTCAAAGGCTATGCACAGTTTTATAACCCTTTGGACATAATGCCAAATTGTTCTATAGAATGGTTGGACCTGTTCACTACAAAAGAAACATTTAATTAGTATATCTATTTTTCCTTAATCCTCATCATCATTTGGCATTTCTGATAGGTGTGAGTTGGTGCCTTGAAGTTGCTTTAATTTACGTTTCTCTAATCAAGTGATTAAGAGCATATTTATATGACTATAGATAGATAGCTTTGATTTCTTCTTCTAAAAAGTTCTTATTCATATCTTTTGACCATTTATCAATTGAGACTGGCTCTTATTTTTATAAATTTGACTGATTTCTGTAGCCAGTACATATTTGAGAAATTAGAGAACCTTGTTATAATTTTTTTGATATTACTTGATTGTCTATGGTGCCTTTTAGCATAATGTAGTTTCCTTCATCTTTTTCTTCAAATTAGTTCTATTTTTGCTTTTAGTTTTCTGAGATCATGAATGCTACACCTGCCTTTTTTTATTTCAGCTGAAGCAAACTGGTTCTGCTCTAGCCCTTTATTTTAGCTTTGTCTTTGTGCTTCAAGTGTCTCCTTTAAATAACATATTGTTAAATCCTAGTTTCTAATTCATCCTTCTATAGCTTCTCCTTTATGAATAAGCTCATCCTACTCACATTAACAGTTTTGATTGTTAAATATGTATTTCTCTCCATATCATTTTCTTCTTTTTCTTTTCTTCTCTATTTATCCTGTTCCTGCCCAAAAATCTATTTTGCTTCTAACCACTGCCTCCCTCAATCCACTTTCCTTTTTATAACCACCCCCTTTTAAGTATCCTTTTCTTGTTTCAGTATTGGTTAAGTTACTATGTATGTGTGCATGAGTGTAGGGGTGGGGGTGGGAGGTGTTCTTCCCTCTTTGAACCAATTAAAATGCAAGTGAGGTTCAAGCATTGCCCTCCACACCACTATTTCCCCCTCCATTGTAATAGCTTTTTTTTCCTGTGTACTTATTTTATGTGAGATAATTTACTCCATTTTACCTCTCCCTTTCTCCTTCTCCCAGTTCATCTCTATTTCTCATTTCTTTATTTTTTGGGGAGTGGGGGAAGACCATTATAACACAATTGACTCACACCGTTGACTTCTGTGTAAACTCCTTTTAACTGCCCTAATAATGTTAAGTTTTTAGGAGTTACAATTATCATCCTCCTATATAGGAATGTAAACAGTTTAACTTTAACAAGTTCTTTATGATTACTTGTTCACATTTATGTTTTTTTTATGTTTCTCTCTAAATTTGTGTTTGAATGTCATTTTTTTTAATTTGGCTTTGGTCTTTTCAAGAGGAATGCTTCAAAGTCCTTTCTTTCACTAAATATCCATTTTTCCTCTGAAGAATTATATTCAGTTTTGCTGCATCACTTATTCTTGGTTGTAATCCTAGGTCTTTTGCTTTCCAGACTACCATATTCCAAGAAATCTACTTCTTTAATGTGGAAGCTGCTAAATCTGATCTAATCCTGACTGTTTCTCCATGACATTTAAATTGTTTCTTTCTGGCTGTTTGAAGCATTTTCCCTTTGATATGGCAGGTTTTGGAATTTGGCTATAATATTCCAGGGACTTTTCATTTTGACTTCTCAGTAAGTGATCAGTGGACTCCTTTTCAATTTCTATTTTACTTTCTTGAACTAAGATATCAGAGAAGTTTTCCTTGATAATTTCTTGAAATATGATGTCTAGGCTTTTTCTTTGATCATGAGATGCAGGTAGTCCAATAATTCTTTTTTTAATTATCTCTCCTCAATCTATCTTCCAGGTCAGTTGTTTTTGCAATGAAATATTTCACATATTCTTCTATTTTTATTCTTTTAATTTTTAACATTACCTCCTACTTGCCCAATTCTAATTTTTAAGGCATTATTTTCTTCAGTGAAATTTTTACCTCTCTCTTTTTTTTTATTTGGCCAATTCTGCTTTTTAAGGTACTTTTTTTCAATGAAATTTTGTACCTCCTTTTCCATTTGAACAATTTTGCTTTTAAAAAAATATTTTCTTCAGCAGATTTTTTTGTTTCTCTTTTATCATTTAGCAATTTCTTTTTTTTTGGTAAAGTATTATTTTCTTTAGTATTTTGTGACCTCTTTCACTAAGTTTTTAATTTTCTTTTCATCATTTTCTTGCACCACTCTCATTTCTGTTCTCAATTTTTCTTCTAGCACTGATCTCTTTCTTTAACTCTTCTAAGAATTCTTATTGGATTTGGATCCAATTACCATTTGTCTTTGAGGCTTTCATTTTTTTTGGGGGGGGCAGTTGGTAGATGTTTCCACATTCTTACCTTCCTCTGAGTTTATGTCTTGGTCCTTGGTCTTCTCTGCCTCTGCAATAGGTTTTACTGGTAAAATTTTTTTTGTTGTTTGCTCATTTTTCTAGTCTTTTTTTCTTACTTTGAACTTGATGTTTAAATTGGGCTCTGGTCTGGAATAAGGAAGCACTGTACCAGTCTTCAGAGTTTTTCATGCAGCTATGTTCAGGGCTAGTTCTGGTGATCTGTCAGTTTTTGATGCTTCCAAGATGTTGTGATCCTAGGAGAAGTATGGTCATTGCTCTCCTGGTCTGTGCTCTGGTCATTACCTAGGAAGTGCTAGCACTTCTCTTTGCTTTGGTAGACCAGGGCCCCTGTTCCCTTGTGACAGACCACCAATACTCATCTCTTCCCTAGAACTGAGAACTAGAAGAGTGTATTTGCCCTAGAGCTACCAATAAATGATAGCTTCACTCAATGCCATCTAAAAGTCCTCTGTCTGACCAATTATTTAATCCTTTTACTATCTCTGTGCTGAGAGTTCCAGAAGCTGCTCCCATTGTTGCCAGCACTATGTGTGGTCTCTGGACAGACCTACACCTGGGTTTCATAGACTTTTCCTGCCAACTTCTTAAGTTTTCTTAGGATGGTAACATGTTTCACTCTGATCTTTTTGTTGGTTCTCTCACTCCAAAATTTGATTTGAGGCATTATATTAAAGTTTTTTTGGAGGAGAACGTTATGAGAGTTCACCTGGTTGGCTGCTCCTAACTCATCATGTTGGATCTGTTTGAATAATACATTTTCATACATTCATCACCATTAACTACTCTGCTCAATGGTCCCAAAGCATAAATTTGAAAGAGGGTGTTACATATATGACACTTTGTTCTATTAATCACTATCTTGGAATACAAACAGCTCTCACAAAGGAAGAAGCTTATTTAGTATATCAGAGATGAAAACTGTCTCATACAGTATTTAAAAAGGGAAATCTGAGAAGCCATCCTTGGAACTGTCATACCACCACCCCAATTTAAATGGAGGACTTCAGAATACCAGTTCCATGCAAGTTCAGCTGCAAGTCCTTGATACTCTGTATAAAATATCTTTTTAGTAAATCTTTTTGACATATAAGTCTTTTGTATGTTTTCAAGTTTACAATAAGTCATTTATTTGGAAAGACATTTGCTGTCAAGTCAATGAACTAAAATTGGTTGGAAAAACAGATGAAATCTCTTCCTCATTTTTTAACTCTTTACACTTAAGAAAACTTCAGTCTAATTACTATGTGGGAAGACTAGATTTAAATCTATACAGAATCACTACCAGGCATTCATTCCACCTCTGCTTGAGGACCACCAATGAATGAATCATATGAAGTCCCTACAAAGACATTTTCTACCTCATGCTCCAGAATAACCTTCTCATCTCTCCATACACATTGAAATAAAACTTGTTCCTTCAATATGGAATCTGCTAAATTGTACCTGAGTCCAGACATAACATTAAATTGAATTCTAAAATTTTCTAACCCAACCTTTTTATTTTTCAGGGAAGTCATAACAGAGGTGAAAGATTCAAAGTTTTCATCATAAGTTAATAACAGAGATAGGACAAAAAAACTAGATGTTTTGAATTCTGGTCTAGTAACCTTTCTATAACTCACAAGATATGATAAAATAGTAGGAAGAAATATGTTTTGATGATACAGAAATCACATCAAAAGTTTCATTGTGGGGCAGCTAGGTGGCACAGTGAATATAGCTCTGGCCTTGGAGTCAGGAGGACCTGAGTTCAAATCCAGTCTTAGACACTTATCACTTAACTAGCTGTGTGACCTTAAGCAAGTCACTTAACCTCAATCGCCTTACCAAAAACAAAACAAAACAAAAAGAAAAAACAAGGAAAAAATGTTTTGTTGTCCATTAATCACTAATAATTTGTCAAATTCTGTGCAAGTCACCAGGGATGCAAAACCAAAAAGAAGATAATCCTTGTTGTTAAGGAATAACATTATACTTTAACAAAATATTGGACAACAGCAACTCAATCACTTTGGCTAGAAAATTGAGTGCATGAAGGGGGATGATGTACAATAAGCTTGGGAAGGTAGAATGGAGCCACATTAGGAAGGGATTTAATGACAGAAGGTCTTTTATGTTATCCCCAAAGCAAGAAGAAACATGAGAAGGATGTGAGCAAATAGTAACATATTCAATTCCATGCTTTAGGAATGCCAATTTGATATTTATATGGAAGATGGATTACAGAAGAAGATGTTGAAAAAAAAGGGTGACCAATTAGAAGAATAATGCAACAGTACAGGAAATTGGACTCTGGTTTATGATGGTACTTTTGTGAATAGATAGAAAGGAAGATTTTGAGAGATATTGTGGAATTAGAACCCATATGAAGAGTAGATGAGAAGCAATAATAAAGAATGATCCTGAAGTTGTAAATTTGAAAGGCTAAAAAGATAGAATTGCCTTCAATAAAAGAAGAAAAGCAAAACAAAGGGAACGGCTTCAGGGTAAGAAATGTTTTAGACATATAGAGTTTGAAATTCCCCACTTGAAAATTTGCAATAGACAGATGTGATGAAGAAGTAGAAATCAAGAGAAAGACCAGAACTATGTGCATATATCTGGGATACATTTCAAAATATATATTTGAAATCATTAAAGATGATGAGAACATCAAGTGTAAGGGCAGAGACAAAAGATGAGGACTCAGGTCATAGATCTGAGGGGTGCCCATATGTAGTGGCCAGGATTGCAGATAGTGTGGTTACCAAGAGAAAGAACAATGTTATGAGAACCCAAGCAGGAAAGAATATCCAGGAAAAGAGTATGGTCAACAGCATCAAACATGATCTAGAGATAGATCAGTAACAACAATAACAGGGCAATGATTTAGGAAATTAACAGATCAATACTAACTTTGGAGACATGAGTCTGAGATTCATGTCTTCTTAGTATTTAGTTTAAAATATCTTAATTATAAAAATTAGTAAATGCATGGATTTCATGCAGTGAGTTATAAATGAGAAGTCGGGTAGTAAATTACAATGAATTAAATTACATTGATCATTAGAATACATTTCCTAGTGAAAAATATATATTTATTTTACACTATTTCCTTAGAGTTTTCCTTTTCTTGTATTTGTATGCTTCATAAATATAAATATGTGTATGTATAGCTATATTCAAAATATTCTAGTATTATCTAATTGACATTTATTAGCCTTTTTTCCCAGTTGCCACTTTGAAGATATACCATAAAAAGTACCCATAAATGTGTGGAGGAAGCAGAAGGCTTTTCTTTGCCCACCATTCTCCTTCTAAGATATCAGGGAATATATCTAGTATTGGTTGGATTTTCACTGCTAGGCCTGACATATGGATTAAGGCTGAGGAAGATTAAGAGTAGAAGGGTTGATGGAATGCCCATCAAGGGAGACCTCCTATGGTGCTCCTGATGCCTCATCATGATGGCAGATGGATAATGTTTGAAGAACTTTAGAGTGTATGGAAGCCTTGCTATGGTATTGCTGGGGGAAAGAAGATTCAACTAGATATATGCTATCTGTGATAATGATTTGCATTGCATCTCACTCTGGATATTATCATTAAATATTATTAAATATTTATGATGAAATAGCCAGGATATTTAAGCTTTCAAAAAATTGCTTCTTTTTTTTAAGGCAACAGGATATCATATCCTTTACTCTATAGGGTTAATTTTTATCATTTAAAATAAACTAATTATGTCATTTTAAGTTTTTATTTTCTGATTGTTTAAATGTCATACTTTAATGTATTTTTTTCCTTGGGCTTTCAAACTATCTAATACTTCATTAATACCATTCTCATCTCTTTTTTGCGGATCATCAGAGAGCATTTCTGGTGATACCTTAACTAATATATTCACAGAACCCCATGAGATTCTTATTTCAAGATAAATACCATTGCAAATGAAACATTTTTTGAAGGTTGACATCCAGATTTTAATCAATAGGGAAGCAATCATTCATATTCTAGCTAACTTCAACACTATTTTTCACACAGCTCCAAAATTCATGTAGTAGAATCGGGACCTAAGTGTCAGATCTTAGAATTTTATCAAAAGAGACAATTAAATTGGTCTGTCATGATTTATGATTTACTCATGCTGTTTATTGCTAAGCCCTTGATTATCTTCCAGATGTTTACAGATTTTATTCCTAAAGTTCTCAATTAACTTAGTAGGAATTGAAGGTTGACCTCATGACTTAATCTCATCTGAGTGTGTTGTTTCTCATGTACTGAGAAAAAAATATATTTTTAAAACCTGAAGCTGTCATTTTAGATTTGTATAATTACATAGTCAATATGTTCACAGGAGGTTTTACAACCAGTCTGATCATTCCATAAGAACAGAAACAACAACCACAAAACTTTAAACTGCATTACCTACTGATTATTGCTGCTACTTTTGGAATCACTTCACACACATGACTTCCCACCTCTTTCTGTTCAAGGACAGTTGCCATTTCATATACATGAAAATATGATTTTTATATTTTTTTCAGCAGACCTATGTGAATATAAAACTATTCAAATTCAACTTATTAAATAAACTCTTACTGTGTGTTAAGCATTGTCTGGTTGTCAGGATCTGCAATGCTACACAATCTAACATTAGGAAGCACTTTGGAAAGTGTAGATTTGGATAAATGAGATCCAAGGTAAAATTCTCAATCTACCACTTACTACCTATAAAAACTTACACAAATCACTTAACCTTCCCATTTCATTAGTGAAATGAGGAGGTGAGGCAAGATGACCTCTGCAGTATCTCCCATAAATAAATCTATAACCATCTTCATCATTAAGAGTTTTAAAATCAAAGTGTATAAAAGAGAAATGAATAAGTAAGTTTCATAGAAGCTCAAATGTGATAAATAAGACAATAAGGAGAAGTCTGGACAAAGTTTTATGAAAGTTTGAGGATGGAAAAATCACTTTAAGGTGGGGACATCAAAGAAAGCTTCATGGAGGGGATGCTTTTTGATGCAAGACTTTAAAGAAAAGGATTTTAGTAACCAACTCACTATAGTGGTAAAAAGAGTTAATCTAATTGAATGGCTGTTTGGAGCAAACTGTGCCTACATAGTTACCAGCTTACTAGCAAGGATGTAATATCCAATAGCACTTAAACTGGCAAGATAAGTGAAATTATGAGGACCAGACATTGCTCATAAACAATATTCTGATTTACAGGTAATGTGGTAGCATTCTAATGTTTGTTGATTATCCTGGCCTAGATAATACTAGACTAGAGAAGTATAGAAAAAGAAAAGACAAAAAGATGATAATAAAAAGCATCATATTTTGCTAAATAATTAGCCACAGAAAATCCTACTCAGATTCCTTGTTTTCACAATAGGTAACTCAAAATTTGATTGTCATGTCAGAAAAGCCTGAGCTTTAATAAGTTTGAGCAGGCGAAGTTGCTGTCAAGGACAGTGCTCATGGAAGACTGACTGTTTTCCTCAAGAATCAACTCATATGATTTGAGAACAATAGTATGTTGACAAATAGGTAATGAATTATTTTGCCAAAGCAAAAAACCATGATACAAATTGAAAAAAAAAGAGAAATGAACCTCATTCCTATATAATCTCCAACTACTTATATTGTGATTGTGGTGAAATCAAAGAAAAGTGAGCATAGGTATTAAGGCTTATAAAACTTTTTGACCAATTAATATATAAACATCAACTATTGGCAGTCCACCTGTGAAATCTTTGCCTTGTGACTAACAAACTATTAGAATAAATTAGCCACACCACTATCAGCATCCATTGAGCAAATGGAACCAGAAGACCAAAGCAAATTATAGCTAAATGGAAAGAGAGTCCATAGGTTCCATTTGGAGAAGGCAATGAAAATATTGTACTGAAAGACAGTAAAAAATATCATTTTGTGGGACATTTAGTTATCTCTTCTTGAAGTGTTCATCAAGAACATACATCGAAAGACCACTATGAAAACAATTTTACCTCATGCACAAACACTTGTTGCAGAGGATGAAGAACTAGAAAAATTCTACAAAGGACTTGAAAAAGTTCCTGAAAAAGAAACCTATTAACATATAATCTGATGTATAGTGATTTTAATGTAACATTGGACTATGAAAGGGAATGTAAAACTTTTTTTTTTCAAAAATATAGGTTTCAAGTTTAAGAAATAAAAAGGCTTAAAATTTATAGACAGCTCAGGCACACTGTGCCTGTAAATTATAAATACTATCTTCGAGAAAAGAGGTAGAAGAAACCGAATATAAAAAATACCAAAACATACTAATGTCAGATACATCCACCGATAGCAAGTGATCGGTTACTGAAATAATGTGAAATTTACATCAGAATTAGTTGTCTCTGTGCATTCCAATCACCCCCTAATTTCATAACAATGATGGAAGCATCAGAAAATGGAACAAATGGTGCAAAAAATCACACAAGATTTCAGCATCTATAAACATTGACTGTTTTTTGGTATTATGAAAATGAATTTCAAGATAAAAATATTTAATTAGAAAAAATGATAAATGATTTTAAACGAATAAAAGCTTCATCCTGATCTCTTTTAAAAAGCAAAAATGGGTGAAGAAAACTATTTAGAGTGTCACTCTTTTGGGGCAGCTAGGTGGCACAGTGGACAGAATGTTAGGTTTGGAGTCAGGCAGACTCATCTTTGTGAGTTCAAATCTGGCTTCTGACATTAGCTGTGTGACCCTGGGTAAGTCACTTAACTCTGTTTATCTCAGTTTCTTCATCTATAAAAATTAGCTGAATAGCGAAATGGCAAACCACTCCATATCTGTTAAGAAAACCCCAAATGGGGTCACAGACAGTCAGATACAACTGAAACAACTAAACAGCAAATCACTCTTTCCTCCAGATGCTTAATTGTTATAACAATAACTGATATAAATATACTTGATATAAAGTATGTGCATTAAGAGGCAGATACTAAATGAGCTCAGTTTGACTTGGGCAGACAATATTTTACATCCTTGCTAAATGGAAAAAAAAACACAGTAACCAAAGGCAACACTCTTTGGGAAAATAGTTTTGAGAAGGATAGCAAGAGAATAGCCTTATAAAATAATAAAAATTAATTGAACTGAAAATAAGTATACAAAAATTTGAATGACAACCATTTGTTAGCCCTAAAGCATTTATAGTTAAAACTGTATGAAAAAAATAGGAAAAAAATAATCCACATTAAGAGTAAACATAATATAAAGATAAGGAGTATAACAGAAGGATTTCCAAATTACTATTTCCAATTCCTTGCCTCTTAAACAGCTAGACGGTGTAGTAAAAACAGTGTTGAACTTAAGGTCAGGAAAATCTGAGTTCAAATCAAGACTTAGGCATTTACTAGTTGTATGACCCAGGACAAGTCATAACCTCTGATTGCTTCAGGTTCCTCAATTGTAAAATAAGGATAATAGTACTTACTTCCTAGAATTATTTTGAGGATCAAATAAGATATTTGTCAAACTTAGTTCAGTACCTGGCATATATTGGACACAATAAATGCTTATTCTTTCTCTCTCCTATAGCTTCACTACCTCCGCATACCCTTACCTTGTTCCCATACAATGACTCATACTATATATAATGAATTCATAGTGAAATGATATGAATGGAAACATAAAGTTTAAATATTAAGAATCAAAGACTGAAACCTGATCCAAAATATTGATGTGGAATGTAATCCATTAATATTTGTGGGGTTAGCCTAGATAGGAGGTGATGATATTTTTGTCTTTTTTCTCTTTTGTTCATATATATGTATGAATATATATGTATATGTGTATGTATATATGTATGCATATGTATATATAATACATATGTGTGCACATATACATATATGTGTATAAACACACATACATATAAATATATAATAAATGTATATAAATATAAATATATATAAAATTTCCCCTTAAGACCTATTTAATTGAATCTAGATTTAATTTTGGCCTGAAAAGATATTTCTAGTTGCAGGTTTATGAGCAGGCTCTAATTTGCGTGAAATCTCTAGGGGCCCTAACATGACTAAAGTGTAAAAATAAACAAATAGAAGATTTTTTTTCCTAAAGGAAGATAAGTACCAAGATTTTCTAAAATGTTTTAGGTATGCCAAATTATGACTCTTTTGAAAAGCCCAACTTGATTGATGATATATTGCCATAAAATAATTTGTCATTTCCTTGTTAATACTTATGAAGAGAATTGATAAGAAACTAGAAACTTCTTTTAAAAAAACAAAATTCTTATGTCTTCATTAGTTTCAATGTGTGGAAAAAAACTTGTCTAGATAAACATTAAATAATACCACACAGAATAAAATTCAAATATGTTAAATGTATTTTAAAATTATGGTTTTTTTGGCCAGACACCAAATCTAAATTAACCATTTTTAAGGTCTGGCTTAAACATCACATCTGTCACAAAACTTTCTTTGATCCCCAGAGCCAAAAGTCAGTTATTTCTCCCTGTTCTGAACTATTACAGAAATTTGAGTTTGAATATTTATCACATAGTATTTCTCTTCTGAATTAATATATATCAGTATCCCTTTTCCTAATTTTTAAACTTTTTGAAAGCAAAGAAAATTCCCAATTTAACTTTGCATATTCCCTACAATAGTGATTTGCTCATAGTAGGCAAGGATAATCATCATTGTCATCATCATCATCATCATTAGTTGTGGGTGTGTGAAGGATCTTCAATTTGCTGTTACAGCAGATAGGTGATGTTATTTTTTAACCACTCCAAAGATACAGATTGCAACATTGAAACTCATCTATTACTTCCCAAACTGTGTCAATACCCTCAATGTCCACCACATCCACCACATGTGTGTTTTGTATGTATGCATGTGTGCATTCATTTGGGGAGGGGAAAAAGGAAATGAGTCACATAATATTCTAAAGCCTTCCTCTAATTGTCTTGAAATTAACCAGAAATAAATGTAACACAATCTATCCATCAATTAGCTTTCACTTTCACTACATATCATCATAGATATAGAGCTACATGGATTTTTGGGGTCCAACCCCTAATTTTATTGTTTAGAAAACCAAAATTAAGAGAACCCAAAGAGTTAAATGAAAAAAAATTGAAATTTGAACTCCTGTTCTCTAATTCCAAATCAAGTATTCTTTTCACAGTTCCACATGATGACACCATTTTTCCTCCTTTAGTTACAATTTTTAACCTGACATCTTTTTAACCTCTTCTCTTGTGCACATTATTCACATGTAATATATTGTATCCTGCTCATACCAGCATGTACCTCTCTGTCATCTTTGGGATATTCTGCCTAATGAGTAAATGAACACAATAAATTCCAGATATATTTACAAAGCAACAAAACTCCACGTGTTCTCTTCTTTATTTTTAAGATGTTTAATATAATTACATAAACACCGAGATATAGCTCTAAATCTAAAAATCTAAATTTTTTCTAGTTAACATTCCATAATGTTAAATTCATTAAATGTAACTTTTGCTATATTTCTTGATATTTAAATACCAGCTTATCTACTGAGGGATATTGCTAAGCTTTATAAATAATATTTTATATAACAAAATTTAAGATGCCTATTTTTTTAAACACTTCTCACAGTTACTATGGAAATATTCTAGCTTGTGCCTTTCCAAAACTTTAAGAAAGATCTTTTAGTGCTTGATATAAATCTTTCTATAAAAATATTTTTCACATTTTGCCCTCTGTGAAAAAAAAGAAATGTAAATGGATCTAGAATATTGTTTCTTTAATGTGCTTTTCATTCAAATTATATTTGTTCTCTCATCATGGAAATGAGTGACAAGAAAATATTGGTATTGTTTATTTTTTTTCTTTTTTTAGTGTGTATTGTTTATTTTCTAACTGATGAGATTATAGTAAAGATGAAAACATTCATTTTTGCTGAAAGAAACATAAACTGTTTATTTATCTGCAATATGTAGTCTAGATTGAGGTCTGAAAAATAAAACAATTTGCCTTTCAACATGTTGGAATCCACTCTAGGAAAATTAATATGACTCAGTAAAAATACTGTGCAACCAAACTTGAGATTTCATGAGAGAATTAATTCTAAAGGGCCCTGAATCTCTGCAGCATAGTGAACAAAGAACAGGTTTTAGATTTTGAAAGATCTGGTTCAAGTCCTGCCTCAGACACATATTGGCTCTGTGACTCTGGGCAATAAATTACCATCTCAGTGATGTATACAACTCTCAAAGACTTTAAGTTGAAAAGAAGGTGCTGAATTGTATTAGTAGAGGAAACGTCCTCGGTGGAAGTTCCCTGCACTGACTGAATCAAGGATCTTTAACACTCTATAACAAACAAACAAATAAGCCAGCAAAGAAATATCTAAATAGATAAACAAACAAACAAATAAATAAATAGAAGGATGGATGGATAGGTGGATGGATGGAGGAATGAATGAATCTTTAGTATCATTATTGCATGTGGGCAGTTAAGTGGCATAGTGGATAGAACGCTGGACTTTGAATCAGGAAGACTCATCTTTTTGAGTTCAAATACAACCTCAAATACAACACTTATTACCTGTACGACCATGGGCAAGTCACATAACTCTGTTTGCTTTAGTTTCCTCATCTGTAAAATGATCTATAGAAGGAAATAGTAAACCATTGTAACATTTTTGCCAAGAAAACTCCACAATGGGGTCATAATTGAAATGACTGAACAACAAAAATCATAGGTATTTCCTTTCCTGGTACAGATTATAACACACTAACACTCTTGTAGCGTAAAAAATTCTTGATCATCTTTCTTAAATCCTTTAAAGATCTAACTTCCTTTGATTTTTAAAAATTGTTGTGCAAATATGAAAGTGTATTTTCCTGTATCACTCTTATTAAATAACTGACCTACCTTTTTTCTAGCCATTCATGCCTTTGATTCAGTATTCATTTAATTTTTCATTTTTATTTCATCACTGGCACTATAGTACAAACTACTTCTATATATCATTGGACAGTAGTTGTAGAAAAAAACCATGTCTAACATTAGCCAAACTGGGAACTTTTCTATTCACTTCTTAAGTGACTGCATGTCTTCATGCAGAGTTTAGGGAAAGATAAAATTTGTGGTTCAATATTAAATTATTCCACTTAAATATTTTATCATATAATGCAGAAAGCATATTATAAGGGATGAAAAGTTGGCTTTGGAGCCAGAAAATAAAGTCTCAGCCTTGTATTTGACTCTTAATACCTGTGTTACTATGGCAGGTCAATTAACATTTCAGTTTCTTTTTCAATTACCAAAGATGTTAAGCTTCATACTAATTGCCAATATACATTGCAAAAGCCAGTTTACACCTTAGGACTTTTCTAAATTGATAAAATCATAAATTAGGATAAATAAAAAATATACACATATACACTCATATATATATATATACACATATACATGCATATATGTGTGTGTGTGTCTGTGTGTGTGTGCACACATGTAGATGTAGATGTATATATGTGTTGGGCAGCTATGAGAGAAGAGGTCAATAGATTTTCCATTCTCTTGTATGTCACAATCTAGGAAATAAACCACTCCTTACCCACTATTTTTTTTAATTTTTGTTCCTTCCTCCACCTCTGCCTGGATGATCTGGCTGAACTCTTTGGTGATTATAGATCTCTTTTATAAGGCTTTGCAATGAGTATTTTAGTTAGCATTTAAAGGAAGCCAGAAAAGTGAGTAGGAAATGATTAGGAAAGAGAACATTCTTAACCTGGGGGACAGCCAGAGAAAATGTCTGGAACCAAAAGATGGAATATCTAGTCTGGGGATCATTAAATTTTCTCTCCTTAATATGTTTTCCACATCAGTTGTTTTTGTTCTGAAGTAAGTGAAATTTTCTCATTTTTTCCTTCTTTTGATTTTATATTAATACTTTAATTGCAAAAAAACATAGTTCTGCAATATGTTGTTTACAAGAAACAGATTTGAGGCAAAGAGATACATACAGATTAAAGGCAAAAGGCTGGAACATAATATATCATGCTTCAGCTGAAGTTAAAAAAAAGCAGGGGTAGCAATATATCTCAGACAAACAAAAGCAAAAGTAAATTTAATTTTAAAAAAGATAAGGAAGGAAACTATATCCTGCTAAAAGGTGCCATAGACAATGAAATAATATCAATACTAAAAATATATGCACTAAGTAGTATAGCATCCAAATTCTTAGAGGAAAATTTAAGGGAGTTATAGTTAGAAATAGACACCAAAACTATACTAGTGGGGAACCTCAACCTTCCCTTCTCAAAACTAAATAAATCTAATCATAAAATAAACAAGAAAGAATTTAAGGAAATGAATAGAATTTTAGAAAATTTAGATGTGATAGACATCTGGAGAAAACTGAATAGAGACAAGAAGGAATATAACTTTTTCTCAATGGTATATGACATGTATACAAAAATTGGCCATGTATTAGGGCATAAAAACCTCTGGAGAGAACTGAATAGGGACAGGAAGGAATATACCTTTTTCTCAGTAGTATATGCATGTGTACAAAAATTGACCAGGTAGTAGGGCAAAAAAAAAAAAACCTCACAATCCAAAGCAGAAAGGCAGAAATACTAAATACATTCTTTTCAGATCATGATGCAATAAAAATTACATGTAATAAAGGGCCATAGAAAGATAGGCTAAAAAATAATTAGAAAATAAATAATCTAATCCTAAAGAATAAATGGGTCAAAAACAAGTTATAGAAGCAATCAATAATTTCATCAAAGAGAATGACAATAGTAAGACAGCATACCAAAACTTATGGGATGTAGCAAAAGCAATTCTTAGGGGAAGTTTTATATCTCTAATCATGAATGAAATAGAGAAAAAGGAGATCAATGAATTGGGCATGCAACTAAAAAGCTAGAAAAAGAACAAATTAAAAATCCCCAATTAAATATGAAATTAATAATTCTAGAAATGAAAATAGAGATTAATATAATTGAAAGTAAGATTACTATTGAACTAGTAAATGAAATTTAGAGCTATTTTTATGAAAAAAAACCAATAAAATAGATAAACCTTTGGTTAATTTGATTTAACAGAAAAGAAAGAAGTAAACCAAATTACCAGTATCAGAAATGAAAAAAGTGAATTCACCTCCAATAAAGAGGAAATTAAAACAGTAATTAGGAGCTATTTTGTATAACTGTATGCCAATAAATTTGACAGTCAGTGAAAAGGATGAATATTCGCTAAAATATGAATTGCCCGGATTAACAGAAGAGGAAATAAAATACTTAAATAACACTATCAATTTACTCAATAAAAAAGATCTCCAGGGCCAGATTAATTCACAAGTGAATTCTACCAATCATTTAAAGAATAATAATTCCAACAAAATAAAAATTATTTTGGCAAAGAGGCAAAGAATTCTTAACAATTCTTTTTATGATACAAATATGGTCTTGATACCTAAACTGGGAAGAGCCAAAGAAGAGATTACAGTAACTTATCATGAGGATAATACACTATGAACTGGGGGATTTATGCTAGGAATGCAGAGCTGGTTCAATATTAGGAAAACTATCAGCATAATTGACCATATCAGTAACAAAACTAACAGAAATCATATGATTATCTCAATAGATGCAGAAAAATCTTTTGACAAAATACAACACCCATTCCTATTAAAAAACGTTAGAGAGTATAGGAATAAATGGAGTTTTCCTTAACATGATAAGATTCACCTATCTATTAAAAAACTACCAGCAAACATTATATGCATAAGCTGGAAGTATTCCCAGTAAGATCAGGGGTGAAATGGGAATGTCCATTATCACCACTGTTATTCAATATTGTACTAGAAATGTTACCTTTAGCAGCAAAAGAAGAAAAAGAAATTAGAGGAATTAGAATAGGCAATAAGGAAACCAAGCTATTATTCTTTGCAGATGGTATGATGATATAATTAGAGGACCCTAAAGAATTAACTAAAAAACTGTTTGAAATAATTAACAACTTTAGCAAAGTTACAGTATATAAAATAAACCCATATAAATATCAGCATTTCTATATATTGCTAACAAAGCCCAGCAACAAGAGATATAAGGAGAAATTCTATTTAAAATAACTGTAGACAATGTAAAATATTTGGGAGTATACAAACTCAGGAACAATATGAACACAATTACAAATACTTTATTAAAAAATACAGTTTATACACACACACACACACACACACAGGCAATTGGAAAAAAAATCAGTTGCTTGCTCATGGTTAGGCTGAGCTAATATAATAAAAATGACAATGCTACCTAAATTAATTTACATATTCAGTGTCATATCAATCAAACTACCAAAAATATTTTGTAGAGCTAGAAAAAATAATAACAAAATTCATCTGGAAGGACAAATGGTCAAGAATATCAAGGGAATTAATTTAAAAAATACAAAGGAAATTGACCTAGCTATACCAGATCTGAAACTATATTATAAAAAAGTAATCATCAAAACTATTTCATACTGACTAAGAAATAAACTGATGGATCAATGACATAGGGTAGGTACACAAGACACAGCAGGGAATGACTATAATAAACTACTGTTTGATAAATGCAAAGACTCCAGCTTCTGGGAAAAGAACTCACTATTTTACAGAAACTGTTGGGAAAACTGGAAAACAATATGGCAGAAACAAGGAATAGAGTAACATCTTATACCCTATACCAATATAAGGTCAAAATCAGTGCATGATTTAAACATAAAGGGTGATATTATAAGCAAACTAGGAGAGCAAGGAATGGTTAACGTGTCAGATCCATGGAGAAGGGAAGAATTTATCACCAAACAAGAGATTAAGAACATTATGAGATGCAAAATGGACAATTTTGATTACATTAAATTAAAAAAAAGTTTTTGCAGAAATAAAGCCAATGCAACCAAGATTTGGGTGGAAGCAGAAAGCTGGGAAACAATTTTTACAGCCAGTGTTTCTGATAGAGGCCTCTTTTCTCACATATATAGAGAACTGAGTAAAATATTAAGATTATAAATCATTCCCCAATTGAGAAATGGTCAAAGGATATGAACAGGCAGTTTTCAGATGAAAAAGTTAAAGCTCTCTATAGACATATGAAACAAATGCTCTAAATCACTATTGATTAGAGAAATGCAAATAAAACAACTCTGAAATACCATCTCACACCTATCAGATTGGCTAATGTTACATAAAAAGACAGTAGTAAATTTTGGAGAAGATGTGGGAAAATTGGAACACTAATTCATTGTTGATGGAATTGTGAAATGATCCAACCATTCTGGAGAGCAATTTGGATCTATGCCCACAGGTCTATAAAACTGTGCATACCCTTTGATCCAGAAATACCACTACTAGGTCTGTATCCCAAAGAGATCTTAAAAAAAGGAAAAGGACTCACATGTACAAAATATTTACAGCAGCTCCTTTTGTGATGGCAAAGTATTGGAAATTGAGGGGATACCCATCAATTGGGGAATGGCTGAACAAATTGTGATATATGAATGCAATGGAATATTATTTTGCTATAAGAAATGATGAGCAGGCAGACTTCAGAAGAACTGGGAAATACATGAACTGATGTGAAGTGAGCAGAACCAGGAGAACATTGTGCCCAGTAACAGCAGCATTGTGTGATGACCAACTTTAATATACTTAGCTCTTCTCAGCAATACAATGATCAAAGTTAATTCCAAAAGACTCATGTTGGAAAATGCTATCCACATCCAGGGAAAGAACTGTGGAGTCAGAATGCATATCAAAGCATACTATTTTCTCTTTTTTTCTTTCTTGTGTTTTCCCTTTTGTTCTCATTCTTCTTTCACAACATGACTAATGTGGCAATTTGTTTAATATGATTGTACATGTATAACCTATATCATATTGCTTGTTGTCTTGGGGAGGGGGTAGGACAGGGAGAGGGTGCGAAAAAAAGTGGAACTCAAAATCTCACAAAAGTGGATGTTTAAAACTGTCTTTGTATGTAATTGAAAAAATACTATTAAGTGGAAAAATATATTTTAATTGTCTTATGAAGTCAACAGCTTTTGTCTAGTCTATTTCTTCTTGTGGATTTTGTCATTTGGGCAATAGTTTGTATCTCTTGTTCCAAGCTGTTAATTCTCTTTCCAATTCTTTATTCCATAAAATGATCTTATTTCTATTTTTTCCTGAAGTGATTTAATTTCACTTCTTTTTAAATTGCTCTTTTTAAGTTCTTTCTTCAACCTTTTCCATGAATCCTAGTTGAATTTGTGCCCCAGCTGTTTTTCTTTGAAGTTTTGCTTATAGGTGTTTTGGAGTCATTTTCTTCTAAGATTATTTTCATCATCTATACTATCATACTACCTTTTTTAAGGTGGGATTCTTTTTGTTTGTTTCTTTACTCACCGTTTCACTCTACCTCCTGACTTAAGACTTTATGTAAATGACTGGCTTTGCACATTTCAGCAGAGAATGTCTGGGTAGGTCTTGCTGCTGATGCTTTCTTGGAGTATTGATTGCTGTGTTATTCCAGGATCTCAAGTACAGCTCAGGCTGTGGACCTGCTAGACCGAGTAAAGTGGTCTTATCCATGGCAAAGTCTGATCTTTGCCTCCTGATGCTATCTCTGCAAGTTACTTACCCAAGTTTCTGTCTGAGAAAAAGTCTGATGGGCTTGCATCTTCTAGAGTTTCAGTAGACTGCTACTGGATTCAGCCATTATCAGGCAGCTAGAAAGCTCTCTTGGTTCAGAGTGATAGAACTGTTGACTTCCCTGGGGCAGGGTCTTTCTTCCCTTGTCATTCCTTTACAGGCTTTGGAGTGGGATAGAAGTTGATGCTGAGACCCTACTCTGCTCCTGGGATCTGAGTCATAGTTGCTACTTGCTTCATAACTCATTCTTCCCTCACTACACAGTTTAGCATCTGCAACCTTTCCTTATCATGGAATGCCAAACCTGGGCAGAGATAACCTTCTTCATTTCAGCCTGGATTTGTAATCCAAAATTGGGGACTGAATGACACGCACAAAATGGTACCCCAGTATGGGTCTTGTATGTCATCTTGTTGGGCCACACAACCTCAGTCCTCCTTCCATCACTTTTAGCATACTACTAGCCAGATGTTATCCCCATTTTCCCCAGACATCTCTGCCTGGCTCCCTATAACAACATGGGTTAGAAATATGACTCAAAGTATTTTTTCTTAGATTTCCTGATCAAGAATTGTTCTAATAAATTTTAGAGATCAAATTGGATAGGTTTGTTTTGCTCATTTTTGTTGTGGTTGTTTGTTTGTTTTTGTTTTGCTTTGTTTTTCCTCTTGGGGAGGATTGAATTCACTGTTCTTCTTGCTCTTACTCTACCATCTTGGTTCTATCTTCTTTTGATATGATTTTAAATTATGACTCCTAAGGAAAAATAAAATGTCATTTTCTTCTTTTCTTTTCCTTATAATGGAATTCCCTAGTGCTGAATACATATTAGGTCATCAATAAATATTTGTTTGATTGTTTCTGAAACAACAAAGTATGCATTGGTCTCTTTCCTTTCTTCCTTCTTTCTAAAGGAGCAACACATATTTTTAAAAATTATTCATCAAATATGTTAAGAACTATTGTATGCCGAAGGTTATAATAGGCACTCTTAAAGATACAGCTTTCAGGTAAGATTCATTCCCTACTCTCAATGAGTTTATAGTACAATGGGAATAAGACAGACAGCTAAATGGCACAGTGGATAGAGCACTGGACTTGGTACCAGGGAGATTTATCTTCATGAGTTCAAATCTAGCCTCAGACACTTACTAGGTGAGTGATCTTAGGCAAGTCACTTAACCTCACCTATAAAATTTCCTGGAGAGGGAAATAGTGAACCACTTTGCCAAGAAAATCCTAAATGCAGCCATAAAGAGTCAGAAATGACTGATATGGCAACAGGGGGTAAGACAGCAATCTGCATTATTAAAATACATATTACTTTAGTCTAGAGAAGATAAGAATTAAGGCAGATTATGGTAGTTGTCTTCAAGTATATGAAGAGTGATCAGGTAGAAGAAATATTAGGTTTGTTCTACCTGGCCCCAGAAGAGAGAAATAGGACGAATGGGAGAAAAGAAACAGGAAGATTCAGGATTGCTGTTAGGAAAATCTTCCTAACAATTACCATCTTTAGAAAAGGAAATGGACCAAAAAAAGAAGAGAAGATGAGCTGCTTTGTGAAGTAGCCAGTTCCCCATGGCTAGAAGTTTTCAAGGATGAGTGACCCCATAAGTTCATTTTAGGAGGGATTACTTTTAGACTGGATAACCTCTACCATCCTTTCTAATTCTGAACTTCTATTATTCAGGTATTTGAGATTGCACAAGTGGTAACTCCTGAAATCAAAATAGAATGAAAGAAGAAAGAAGTTTGGGGAATAGACAAATCATATTAAAAAATGTTGAGTTCACTGCACAAGATTAATATCCAATGGAACTAGATGTGTGGATCTAGGGCTCAGAATTGTGGTTAGAATCAAAGCTATAGATTTGATAGTCATCTGTGGAAAGCTGGTGGTAGAAGCCATGTGAATGAATGAAAATATCAAGGGAGACAGAATGAGGAGAAAAGAGAAGAGTGCCAAAAGTAAATCTCTAGGGAATACCCACATTATTAGGTTGGGTAAATGATGAGAAACCAGGAAAAGACATAAGGGAAGATGTATTATAAACTATTGGAGAACTGTTGTAGTGTGATGTCTTTGAGTTCAAAGGTTGAAAGAGCATGAGAATGAGAAAGAAAGGTGTGAGAAGATGATGGTCAATAGCGCAAAAAACAACTGAGATCAAGAAATTAGGAGACAGTATGAGGGAAAAGTCAGATAATTATACAATAAGGATAAAATGGGAGAGAATTATTTCAGTAGAGTGAAAGGTACAAAATGACAAAATGACAGAATGACCCTAAAAGTATGTAATATTTATTGTAAAAAAACAACCTCCTAAATGTACTAGCAACCTAAAAAAAAATCAAATATTTTCATATAGTCTGCAAAGAACAATGTTCTTTTTTTTTTTTGTACAGGAGGCAGATCAATGACATCGTGATGTTGAGGTCAAGGTACAGTGTGCTCAACTGTGGCTGATTAGTTCAATATCAGCTCTCAGAAAGCTCTCACACAAGTCAGGCACAAATAGTGAATTTGAACATTTGGGATGGCAATACCTCTAAACTTTTACATTTCAGGTTTCCTTTGTTCTACTTTGATTCTGTTTTGCTCACAGACAATAGTGTCTTCTCTGATATGGGCATGCCATGCTTTGTGGTCTTGTGCCAGCATCTTCTATGTCTCACAATCAGTACTAAAGTTCTTCAGAAAGACTTTCAGAGTTTCCTTGTACTGCTTCTTCTGACCTCTGTATTAAGGTTTGGCTTGTGCTAGTATTCCACAATATAGTCTTTTAGGTAAATGCATATTGGGGATCCAACCTTTTTTTATTTGTTTCTTTTGTTACTTTGGATTTACAAAATATGTCAATATATAAAAATAATCTCTTTTTTATGGTATAATCTTGTAGAAATGAAATGTTCACAAAATTAAATTATAAACTTCATTGAACTATATTTTAAGCTTATGATAATCATCATATCATTTTGAGGTTATAATAAAATCTGTGTTGAAAACATTTCTCTCAATATCCATAGATATAAGGAAAAAACAAACAAACACTAAATGTGGGTATCCAGAAGACTAATCTTAGTTGAATAATGATTAAATTGTTATACAAGATCTCACAGTTTGGGGAAGAAACTTCTCTGATTAATCAATCAAAAAACATTTATTAAACATCCATAAAAAGAAGAAAAAAAAAAGAAAAGTAAATCAGTGCCTGCCTTCAAATACATTATATTCTACCAAGGGAAAGAAAAATATACATGTAAATATAGTTATCTTTCTAGGAAAATGATCTTATCTTTCTAGGAGAAAGGCCCTCCACTCAGCTTCCCAACTATTTTCACAAAGTGCCTTACTTTTATCCTACCTCTTTCTTAGTCACCTTTGTGTACTGTATTTCCCCTTTTGAAGATGAGCTCCAGCTATGTGGATTATTTGAGTCATATTCCAAGCACTTAGCACTCTCTCATGCACATGGTAATCACTCAATAAATACTTTCATTATCTATCTATCTATCTATCTATCTATCTATCTATCTATCTATCTAT
>NW_020954569.1:15638149-15693117 GCF_900497805.2 Vombatus ursinus
TATCTATCTATCTATCTATCTATCTATCTATCTATCTATCTATCTATCTATCTGTCTATCATCATCATCATCATTACTATCATCTCACTTCATAATAATACTTGAAAGGAATATTTAATCAGTAGAATTCATAAAATTACACTTTTTTCTCATCTCTTCAGCACAGAGGTTATTTAAAATGACTTTTTTCATGGTAAATTTCTTATTGTATTCCTTTTTCATATTTAAGAAAACATACACAGTAAATATCATTAAATCTAATTTTAAAATGTATGCATACTTTTGATTTTCTTATCCAGTAACAATTACATCAACTAAATTCTCAAAGGAAAATTAGATTGCATCAATACTTATAGAGACAGATCTAAAATCCCCAGGACACATCCTAATTTTTATTCTATTAAAGCTTTCATATTCTGGTAATTTATTTTAGGATCTTGCACTTAACATTGTACCTTTAATTGTTTTTTAGACTATGTATAAAATAATGAATACCATGCAAATGATATTTAACTTCAAAATGCAAGATAGCTTTCTTCTCTCTGTTTTCCCTCCATTTAAGGATTGTAGTTTTAAATCCATCTCTTTTTTAAATTGATTTACAGAAATTAAGCAGGCATACTTAACCAATTTGATTTGATCAATTCAGATTGCCTCTTGAGCAAAGGATGTTAAAGAATTGGAGTCCATAGCACAGCTCCCTTGTTGGAGGAAATAAAGTGTTCTACTCCACTTACCATTTAATTTCTAAAGGAATGATTGTTTCTTAAAAGATCTTCCTTCAATCAAATGTTCATAAAATACTGAGGGGAAATAAAACTACTTTCCAAAAAATATGTCTTTCACTTCCATCTGCTTTGTTCTTAAAGAAATAAGTGGAAAATGCAATCACTGTAATATCTATCTGCTTAAGAGTCAAATAAACAGCACATGGAAACTTCCTGACACTTATAGGTTTTGATTCTTCCTTCATGTAAATCTTGCTTTTCTAAATGATGTTTCCTACCCTATTCCAAAGCCAATTTGGGTTGTGAAAAAAAAAAAGCAAAACTACCACTCTGAAATGAAAACTATATTCATTCTCGTTACAAAAATACAACTTGGACTAGGCATGGTTGGACTAGTGTATGCAAATAAAGCTATTTTGAAGCCACGTGATCTCCTTGATTGCTTGTTCTCTTCAGGAATACAGAATTATCCTCATGCCACTTCACCGAAAGAATCAAGTAGTGAATCTGTTTACATCTGCTACAAGACCATGTAATCAACAAGGAAGTTTAAAATAGTATTTTCATTATTATAGTCCATTTACATTTTGAGTAGTCAGCAAAACCTTTATTCATGGAAGACAGCAAGGCATGCAGAATGCACTGCTTGTGTTGTCTGGTTAGATATTCTTCCTCTCCAATAGCAGTAATTAGAGTTTTGTTCTGGAGGCTGTGGGGAAGTATCATATGACCTTGCTTAGTTTTCTTGAGAGAGAATCACTTTTAATATTTTATACTAAGCCTTCTAATTCTAACTTCATCGGATAATCTTGTTCTATACCATGCATTGTCCTGGATGCTAGGATCAAAATTAAAAAAAGAAAAAAAAGAAAATGTGTCATAAAATACTGTCCCTGACCTGAAGGGACCAAGTTAATGGAAAATCAGAGGAAACAATAGACTATCAGAGCTGCAACCTACCTTAGAGACATTTTCCCTCTAATAACAAAGGTGCATCTTTCATGCATGAAAGCAAAAATCTAAACCAGTGGACTACATGCTAGTCATTAAAATAACTATGCAGATGTATGGGAAATAGTGCTAGTGAAAGGCTGGGGTTGGAGGATTGGTTTTGTGAAGCAAGAGGAAGTTTCATCACACGATATTGTTTCATATTGATTTTCACTATTGAAAAATGTGAAAACGTATAACATTTTTCTTGCTGACACTAAGTGTCAAAATCTTTGCCCTTATTTAGGGGTCCTTTACACTGTGATACCAAATAAACTTATCAAAGGGTACAGAAAGAAAAAGTGGGAAAAAAGACCAACATTTCCCCAAGTGCCTTGAAAATTTATAAGGAGTGTTGAGATCAGAGGTTAAATAAGCTGGATTGATGTCAGGGCAGTCAGTATGCCTGCAGCCTCTGCTGGGTGCTAGGCATTTGTAAGGAATAAGTAAATGTCAGAAGGAAGAAGGTCAGCTCAGATAACCCTGGAGTCACCAATAGGTTGGAAAAACAGTGATAGCAATTTTATGACCATCAGTATCATTGTTATTTTATTGTGGCTTCTGGTCCTTGTTGGTACCTTCTAGATACAGGGCCTAGGACATGGTGTGGCGAGAAAAGTACTGAATTTGGAGGCAAAGGGACTGAATATTTTCATATGGTTGTAAAGTGTTGTATGCATTAATAGATTCCAGAATTCTTTTTGGTAGTTTTCATGAGTTCCTTTTGTTTTTATGGTTGGTAGTTATCTATTAAATAAAAAGTGTCAATTAGGTTTTAGACTTTAATAAAATATAGTCTATGCATCATAATATGTTGAAGTCACCAATAAAAATTATGTTACTCTTTTCCCCAAACCACTAAGTATGAGAAGAAAATATTACCCATGAGTAATAATTAGGTTACAAAAGAAGTAATGATAATACTTAGCATTTGTATAATGTTTCAAGGTTTGCAAAGCGTTTTACATTTGTTATCACATTTGAGCCTCACAATGACCCTGTAAGATAAGTATCATTATCCTAATTTGATAGTCAAGAAAAATGAAACTCCAGGCATATAAATGCCTTACTGATTGTCACATAACAAATGAGTCAGTGCGGGGAATTCAAACTTATTTCTTTTCTGAGTTCAGAATCAGAACCCTTTTTTTGCTACCTACTCTGAGAGATAGAGTGCATAATAAATATTAGTTCTGGTTGTTGTCTTTAAATTTTGAAGAGGACCAAAGTGGCATCACTATGCTAGAGTCAAGTTTTAGTGTGTCTGACTGTGGCTGATCACAGCAACATGAACTTGGAAAGTTCTACCACAGGTGGGGAACAAATAGGCCCTGGGAATCTTTGGGGTGGATTCTCTAAGTTTGTGTATCTTGTGTTTCTCTTGAGGTATTTCAAGTCTGCTTTGCTCATAGAGCATAGCACCCTTTCTTCACCTGGAAAATATTGTCATGTAAGCATCTTAAAAAAAAAAAGCTTAATGTTCAAAGTTTCTGATTAAGTGTCAGCATTTCTGGAAAAAGTAAACATTAACATTGCCAGGTTAAAACTCAGTTCAGCTTTTTGCACATTTGTATTAGGTGAAAATTCTAATCCAGGCTTTCTGCTTACGCCTGCAGTTGACCTCATTGTACAATACAAGATGATTTTTTCTTCATACATACACTTTCCTTTATGTTTTCTTACTTAAATTTAAGGAAAGGCTCAATCCTTCCCCTATACCATACTTGAAACACCATGTCAAATGATACAAGTACACATCTTGATGAATAAGGAGTAACAATGTTCACAGTCTATCGGAAAGTGAAGAATTCAGTTAGGTGCTTACAAGATTGGATATTTAAACATATAATTAAAGTGTGGAAAATTCTAATAGGATTTCATTAAAAATCTTTCATTAGATAACAGAAAAAAACAGTCTATTAAAACTTTTTTTTAATCCCAGGCAAAAGGGAAAGAGGGAACTTTAAAATGATAGATATTAGATATGCACAAATTTTATGTACTGTAAAATGTAACTTTTGACATTTTTAGCAAAGATTTTCCCTAAAAAGAACTTTTAAGAATGTCATTAGAGTTGTAAATTAACATAATCATAATTCTTGAATTCACTTCAGATGCTTTAACAATGTAACAAGCCATGTTTTCAGGAAGAAAATTAAAGAAACATTAGTGATATAATTTATTTTAATTAATTATGAAGAAAGTTTAAAAGTTGAATTTAAAATTAATAATCCAAGTTGTATCTTGAAGGAGGTAATATTGCATTGTGTGTTTCCATGTACAAGGAATGTCTGTTCTTCAATATCCAGCGTTAGATACCACGTTTTCTAAAAAAAAAATTGCAAGAAACAGCATGTCCAGACAGTGATAACCATAATGATGAGGGGAGGCAAAAAAACTTGCCATGTGAGAATTGCTTGAAAAAAAAATTGAGATGTTTAATCCAGAAAAGTGGAAACAATAGGGACATTAAGGCAGTTTTCAAATCCTTGAATGGATGTCATGTAGAAAAGATTTGTCCAGTTTTGTCCTAGATATCATTTGGATATAAATAACGAGTATAGATTTATTTTCAACCTCAGGGACAACAACACAAGAGAAGTTCTCTTATAATGGAGCAAGTCAAATCAACATAGCTACTTAAATGATGTTCTTTAAAGCCAAGTTCTGTCCATGATTCCTGAATCTCTAAATTCCAATGGCACTTTGTCACCCTTATAAAATATAAACTCTTTTTGACATTAAAAGCTCTATCCCTATACAGGCCTTCCAGTCTTATTATTTTTGTTGTTGTTCAGTCATTTCAGTTGTATTTGACAGTTCATGACCCCATTTGGGATTTTCTTGGCAAAGATACTAGAGTGGTTTGCCATTTCCTTCCCTTGCTCATTGTATAGATGAGGAATTGAGACAAACAGGGTTACAAATTTGTCTTATGTGTATACTTTATGATCTATACAAGCCACCTCCCTGACGCTTACACATTTTACTTCATCTCTTTCTCCAGGCATTTAAATTGGCAGTCTTCTTTGCTAGGAGACATTGTATATGAAGCCTTTTCCTGGCTATTAATGTCTTCCTAAAAAAAAAGAGATTAACCAGTAAATATCTATCTATCTACAAACACACATATATAGTATGTGCATGTACATATGTTTTATACACATGCATACACAGGTATGTGTATAGATTAATATATCAATCAATCAATAAAGACATTAAGTGCAAACTTTATGCTTTTATTGTTCAACCATTTTTTTCAGTTGTGTCCATCTTTTTGTGACCCCCCCCTTTTTTTTTGCTTGTTTTTCTTGGCAGAGATACTGGAGTGGTTTAGCATTTCCTTCTCCAGCTCATTTTAAAGGTGAGAAACTGAAGTGAACAGGGTTAAGTGACCTGCCCAGGGTCATCCAGCAAGTAAATGTCTGAGGCCAGATTTGCATTCAGGTCTTTCTACTGCAGTGGACCTCGGTCCTCTGAGACATCTGTCTGCCCTGACTACTATATACTAGGCACTATGCTAAGCATTGGAAATAAAAAAACAAGGACAAAAGACAGTGCCTGCTTTCAAGGAGCTTATAATCTAATGGGAAAAGATAGATAGATGATAAATCAATTCATATAGGTACAGATATTTATGTATGTATGTGTACATGTATTTACATATTTGTATTTATATATTTATATGTGTGTTTATGTGTATATGTGTGTGTGTACTGCATTGCTATATATATATGTATGTGAATGTGTGTGTATGTATATAGGTATTCATATAAATATGTGTGTGTATAATATTCATTTTGCTATACTTTTTCTCATTATATTCTATATTCAGTTCTCTGATGAGGGAAAGGAGTGATATATTAGAACATTTAAACCAAAAAAAAAGTACCATCAATTTTTAAATGAAAATTATATTACTTTTAAATTTTAATTGGAATTTTTTTCATTTTCTATTTTCTTGATGAAAGTTTTTAAAGAAATACATTTTCTACTTAATGTTGCTGTAAATGAATATGATATGCTTTAATATGCTGAGTTGTAGTTGTTGCTATATTTATTTTTCAACTAATTGTTTATTGCTTCTATGATTTATGCTTTGACTTTTCATTTTTCAGAATGTCATTCATTAGTTACTATCATTTGCTCATATTTTTTTGCCTCATTATGATTTTATTAGACTATGTCCTGCTTCTTTACAATTTGCTTATTGTATTTATGTCAATAACTTTCAATCAATCAGTCAATATTTATTAAATACCTCCTAAGCACTAGGCACTGTGCCCACTTTGGAATTCACCTCTTTCCTTTAATGATGTTACTACCTTGTAATTTTTATAAATAATGCAATTTTATTGTCTTTAAGCACAAAAATAAAAAATTCCTATTTATCTCTCTTAACATCCTAATTTTTTTTATCATTGTCACGTCTGAAATCATAGTCATAAGTCTTGTTTTTGTCTGAAGCTGTGCCTTTTTTTGTTTTTCACTCTGGATGGCTAGAGTTTTTAAATATACATGTCATATATAATTTTTTTAATTCTAATTTCATTCCCATTGAGAGTTATAATTTTGAGTTTGTGTTGGCTTCTAATAATTATGTACAAAGAAACATATTTGATCCATGCTTAAGTAAGCACTTGATTTTGAAGTTCTGTTTTCCCTACACTATGATGTGCTGATGTCAGCTCAATCAGAAGGAAGACACACTTAGGGAAAAAGGCCTGGCTATGGCTGGATCTTTGGCAGGAAATTGAGCAAAGTCATTAAGACCCCTCTATTACCATTTTGGGCAGGTAAGGGGCACAGTGGATAGAGCACGAGGCCTGGAGTCAGAAGCATGTGAGTTCAAACCCTCAGACACTTATTAGCTGTGTGACCCTGGTCAAGTCACTTAACCCTGTATGCCTCAGTTTCCTCACCTATAACACGAGCTTTAGAAAGAACAAATAACTCCAGTATTTTTTTCTAATTAAAACCCCATCCTACCTGAATCTTCCTCTGCTAAAAAGATACTATAAATAAGTTATATATATATATATATATATATGTGTGTGTGTGTGTGTGTGTATGTATATATATGAGTGTGTGTGTATACACATACATACACACACATATATACATATATAATAGTTAGAAAGTAATTATATATACATTAAACCCATATAGTAGACCATTGTATGAAACAAGTCTTCATTTAATATATTCATGTTTAGATAGAACCTCTTTAAGACTCAAAAAACATTAACTGTGTATTATTCTATGTTTCCATATAACATAATCTTCTACCTAAAAATTCTTTTGAGACCTTCCTAGATTTAAAAACTATTTAACTATACAATCTTTTATTCCCTATCGTATAGTCTTAATTTGTAAAACAAGAGGTTTTTTCTGTTTCTTACAAGCTAAGATATTATGACTCTATAAGTATATTTACGCATGCCCTTTTCCTGTCTTTCCACCTAAATCTTCAGATTTTTCCTGAAAATCCCAATACACATAAATGTATGTTTTTTAAAGTCTTCTTTTTTTTTGTTCCGACATTGAGGTGCTTGGAATTGTTTGTCTATATGGTGTTGCAATTGAAGTTTGACTTTTTTCCCTTTACTTCCAATAGAATGACAGATGGAGGTACTATTCTAAAATCTCAAGTTAGCAGTTAGTACAGAAAAAAAATAGGAGGTGACAATTTTGAAAGCATTGAGGGATCAATTTTCAAGATTCCTCAGAGAGGATGATGCCAAATGACAGAAAAGAAATGATCACTTTCTGTATTATTACAAAATTATCATATGGACATCAGCAACAACCAACCCATATGATGACTTTCTCACTATTACACAAGTAATATTTAAGAGATTGATTTATGTATCACATTCAAACTTAAAAAAAATGAGAAGGACATGGGTAGACATTTGGAAGTATTTTCTCCAATAGACAGTTTCTTTGCAGTCACAATGGACTAAATTCATAAAGAATATAAAATCCCACTGTAAAATGCTTATTGCTTGTTGTTTTTTCTTTTTTTAAAAAATCAGTAGAAACAATATTACTCACGAAATATCTTATTTAAAAGTTAATATTATTATCCACAGATAATCAATATCAAGCAAGGTATTCAACAAAGAAATATAAGTTGACCTCAAGTGTTTGCCACTGTCCTGGAGGATGTTCAATTTTAAGTGCACATGAGAAATATAGCTGGTGGCAGAGTGGATAAAGTACTGACCCTAGGATTGGGAAGACTTGAGTTTGAATCCAGCCTCACATATTTATTGTCTGTGTGACCTTGGATAAGTCACAACCTTTGTTTGCTTCAGTTTTTTCAACTGTAAAGTGAGGATGATGTTAATAGGGCTTATATTGCAGAGTTACTATAAATATCAAATGAAATAAAATTTATTTAAAAAATAGCATTTAACACATTGTCTGACACATAGAATGTAATCTATAAATGCTTATACCCTCCCTTCAATTCATTGTATAGATGATGAGATCCTTCAAATGTGCCCACTTGTGGATTATATTGTGGTGAATGAATTGTCATAATGCACTATATGACTTCATGACCAAAATTCTTATCCACTCAAAAGATACCAGTCTAAAAATACTCCAAGAAAAAACAATTCAGCAAACAAATAAAAAAAAGATTAAAAATGCCTCTTGCCCAGAATATGTCAAGGATGATAAGTCCATTGAGTTAGTCTATCAGTACATATAACTTTTATAAGCACTGCAGATGGACAATGTCTTAGGCCCAGAATTAAATGGCAGAAGGGAAATAGATTGGATTACACTAGGAACAATTTGTAACAAGTCCAAATATCACATCATTAAAAAATACATTTTTTGTCTAGCTATATCTTTGGTAATGATTTATGCCTGCAAATCATGGAACACAACCATCTTCAAAGAATCAGAAGAAAAAAAGAAAAGTAAGAGTGACTGAGGAAATGGTAAAAGGTAAACCATTAATAATAGCTCATAGGTAAGTGGTATAAAGGATATCATACAGGTAAGGTGTGATTGTAAAATAAGATGGAGCAGTTATTTACCAAGAGAGACAAATGTTTGAAGGACCCAAATGCCGAATCAATGCCCCTGAATTAATAAAAGACAAAGAGGAAATTCTCTAATGCATTTGAAATGTCTTTTGTGGTTTGTTTACACAAAAGAATTAGATAATATGAAACTGTGAGGGTAGGTTATCATTCTACATCAATGAGACAAAAATAGAAATCTCAGAGCCACTGAAGCAATGGAGAAATTTGTGAGATAAGATAAGAAGTTGGGGGAGGGTGTATGCTTTTTATCTACTTGAGAATTTGTTAGGGACATGACATCATGAGCATTTGAAGTCTTAGGTAGAATTGTAATAAACATTTCCTGTACGTGAAAATTTTTATATAGGCTTTCTAATAGACACTTGAAGCACCCTTGGAAGGAAAGATGAAAAAGAAAAAAGAAAAAAAAAGTGTTCTGCAGTTCTTATTCTGAAGGATTATGTATTTTGTCCTCTGCAATCCTTATCTGACTCAAGGAAGGAAAAGATGAAAGAAGGAAGGGAGAAAGGAAGGGGAAAAGAAAGCATTTTTAAAAATTTATTTATTTTTATTTTTTTATTTTTAGTTTTCAACATTTACTTCCACAACATTTTGAGTTCCAAATTTTCACCCCATCTCAAGATGGCATGCATTCTGAATACCCCTTCTCCTAGTCTGCTTTCCTTGCTATCTCTCCCGTCTTGCCCCTTCTATTTTCCTGTAGGGCAGGATAGATTTCTGTACCCCATTTCCTGTATTTCTTATTTCCCAGTTGCATGTGAAAACATTTTTTTTAAACATGTGTTTTTTAAACTTTGAGTTCCAAATTTTCTCCCTTCCTCCCTCCCCACCCACCATCCCTGAAAAGGTGAGCAACTAAATATTGGCTATACATGTGCAGTTATGCAAAACACTTCCGTAGTAGACATGCTGTGAAAAACGAACTCTATTTCCCTTAATCCTATCCCGCCCCCCCATTTATTCTATTCTTTCTTTTGACCCTGTCCCTCCTCAGAAGCATTTGCTTCTGATTACCCCCTTTCCCAATCTGCCCTCCTCTCTATCATACCCCTACTCTCTTGTCCCCTTCCCCTCCTATTTTCCTGTAGGGTAAGACAGATTTCCATACCCAATTGAGTGTGTATGTTATACCCTTCTTAAGTCAAATCCTATGAGAATAATATTCACTCATTTCCTCTCACCTTCCCCCAGTTCTCCTCCACTGTAAGAGCCTTTTCTTTTCTGTTTTTGTTTTTTTGTGAGATAATTTACCCTGTTCTACCTATCCCTTTCTCCTTCTCCTAGTATAATCCTCTCTCACCTCTTAATTTTATTCTCTTGATATGACCCCTTCATCTTCAACTCACACTGTGCCCTCTGTCTGTCTGTCTATCTATCTATCTATCTATCTATCTATCTATCTATCTATCTATCTATCCCTCTATTCATCTACATATCTATCTATAGATAGATATGTACATAAAATTTTTTCCCTCCAACTACCCTAAAACTGTTGAAGGTTTCATGAGTTACAAATATCATCTTTCCGTGCAGGAATGTAAATAGTTTAACCTTAATAAGTCTCTTATAGTTTCTCTTTCCTGTTTACCTCTTCAGGTTCCACTTAAGTCCTGTACTGGAAAGTCAAATTTTCTATTCAGCTCTGATCTTTTCATCAAGAATGCTTGAAAGTCCTCTATTTCACTGAATGACCATTTTTTCCTCTGAAGAATTATACTCAGTTTTGCTGGGTAGGTGATTCATGTTTGTAATCCTATCTCCTTTGCCCTCCGGATTATTATATTCCATGCCCTGTGGTCCCTTAATGTAGAAGCTGCTAAATCTTGTGTTATCCTAATTGTGTTTCCACAATACTTGAATTGTTTCTTTCTGGCTGCTTGCAATATTTTCTCCGTGACCTGGGAACTCTGGAATTTGGCTACAATATTCCTAGGAGTATTCCTTTGGGGATCTTTTTCAGAAGAAGATCGGTGGATTCTTTCAATTTCTATTTTGCCCTCTGGTTCTAAAATATCAGGACAATTTTCCTGGGTAATTTCTTGAAAGATGATGTCTAGGCTCTTTTTTTGATCACGGCTTTCAGATAGTCCAATATTTTTTTTAAATTCTTTCTCCGGATCTATTTTCCAGGTCAGTTGCTTTTCCAGTGAGGTATTTCACATTGTTTTCTAATTTTTCATTCTTTTGGATTTGTTTTACAGTATCTTGATTTCTCATAAAGTCACTAGCTTCCAATTATTCTAATTTTTAAGGAAGTATTTTCTTCAGTAATCTTTTGGACTTCCTTTTCCATTTGGCCAATTTTGCTCTTTAGGACATTCTTCTCCTCATTGGCTTTTTGGACCTCTTTTGCCATTTGGGTTAGACTATTTTTTAAGGAGTTATTTTCTTCAGTATTTTTTTGGGTCTCCTTTAGCAAGCTGTTAACTTGCTTTTCATGATTTTCTTGCATCACTCTCATTTCTCTTCCCAGTTTTTCCTCTGCTTTTCTTACTTGCTTCTCAAAATCCCTTTTGAGCTCTTCCAAGGCCTGGGACTGATTCATATTTTTCTTGGAAGTTTTGGATGTAGGAGCTTTGCCTTTGTTTTCTTCTTCTGGTTGTATGTTTTGATCTTCTTTGTCACCAAAGTAAGATAATATAGTCTGACTCTTTTTGCGCTGCTTGCTCATGATCCCAACCAATTACCTGAGTTTTAAACTCTTTGTTAAGGTAAGAGTCTGTTTCCAATGTGGAGAATGTACTGTCCCAAGCTTTTGTACAGCTGTTTTCAGAGGTACTTCTAGGGACCTGAAAAGTGTCAGTTCTTCCAAGGTGCTATGATAAAGAGAGAGGTGTTTCCTCTCCACTGCCACAACAAGCTACACCATACCAGCGTTCCTCCTCGCTCCAGGATCGCCCCTCAGAACTGTGACCCAGATCCAAGCACAGGCAAAGCAAGAGATTCCTGCCTCAGCCCTGGCAAAGAGATCCTTGCAATCCCCCTCTGATCAACCACTCAATTTCCCCTCAGTCTGTGGGCAGGAAGCTCAGTAGCCAGCCACTGCACTCGGGGTGGCTGAGATCTAGCTTCTTCTTTCACCACAGTAACAGAATTTTCCCACTGACCTTCTAAGTTGTCTTTGGCGTTCGTGTGTTGAGAAGTCTGGAAACCTCTACAGCTGCCCGTGATTCAGTCCTCTGAAGTCTGCTCCAGGTTCGCTGCGACCTGCGCGCCCACGCCCAACTGTGCTCCTCTCCCCGCCCGGCGTGATATACCTTTCTGATCAGCCATCCAAGTTGTCTTGGGCTGGAAATTTGTTTTACTCTGCTTTTTTGTGCATTCTGCTGCTTTAGAATTTGTTTAGAGCCATTTTTGTAGCTATTTGGAGGGGTTTGGGGGAGAGCTCTAGAAAGTCACTGCTTTTCCTCCACCATCTTGGCTCTGCCCCCCCAAAAAGCATTTTTTTAAAAGAGCTATCATGTGCCAGCCATTGTGCTGTGTGCCTCACATATATGATTATTACAATAACCCTGTGAGGTAAGTGTTATTCTTATTCCCAATTTATAGTTGAAGAAACTAAGGCAAATAGAGTTGAAGTAACAGTGTCCAGGGTCATACAGATAATAAGTGTCCGAGGCCAAATTTCAACTTGTTTTGTTGTTTAGTTGTTTCAGTCATGTCCAACTCCTTGTGACCCTGTTTGGGGTTTTCTTAGTAAAGATACTAGAGTGGTTTGCTATTTTCTTCTGTAGCTTATTTTATAGATGAGAAAACTGAGGCAAACAGGATTAATTGACTTGCCCAAGGTCACAAAGCTAGTAAGCATCTGAGGTCAGATATGAACTCAATAAGATGAGTCTTCCTGACTCCAGGCTCAACATCTATCCACTGCCCAGGCCTCCTAATACCAGGTTCAGTGGCATCACCTAGTGTCCCTAGATAGGGCTTGACCATATACATATTCAAAGCACTTATATGAACCCAATCTCACTTAAGATGAAGGTTGGAATAAGTACTTGTCCTTGAAGGTTCTGAATCATAGGATCATAGAATGATATTTTTAGAATTGAATGGCAACTTAGAGCCCATCTAATATGATGGGCTTTTGATTTTTACAGATGAGTTAAATGAGGTTAAAAGTCTTCATTTAACTTGGCAAGTTAAATGACTCGCTCAAGGACATATGGTGTCAAAAACTTGATTTTTAACCCATGTCATGTGACTCTATTAGAAAACTATTTAGACAGGACTATGCTGTCTCCAGTAATTTGATCAATTCCACCTACACACTTAAGATGAGTTAACTAGATAAGATGATGACATCTTTTTCAGCCTGAACCTCAGTGGGAACATACAAACCTGATGCTGACAATTTTGCAGAGGAAAAACAGCAAGGGTATTTGAGTCACTTGACCTGTAAATAATAATGCCACTAGATATTCTGAATCCCAGGGTAGAAGAGGAGATTCAAAGGAAGAAGTATTTATCACTCCCAAAGTCACTGCCCCTAGGGGGGAAAAATTGTAATTGTGGCACTTACTGTGGGACTAATTCCCTAGTCATTCTGATACTTGCAGACAAACTCTCCAGAGAGAAACTTTCAATAACTTGGTTCAGGATTCTAGAAGGTGATCTTACAAGGTGGGAAGTTGATGTCTGGCACTATCTCTTATGAGTGGCCGCCCACATCTTCCCTATTGATTAACTAATTAGTCATCCATAGTTAATTAGATTTTAGAAATAGATAGTTATTAGGTTGTTATAGCAAGCACTTGGTATAAACCATCCCCCAAACCTCTGCACACATTCAGTCCCTGGGGACAGAAAGCTCCAGCATAGAGAATATATGTAACAAAGTGGTAGCTCACAGCTCCTGGTTGGATTATCATCCTTCATAGTTTTATTAGAGTTTTCAAAAAGTTTCCTTGATATGTGACTGTTGCTTTCCACCAGCTCACAAAGTTCATTTTTTTTCTGTCCCGGTGAGATCATGCTCCATGAAACTGCCTTTCTTGTTTGTCTAGTTTGTCCTCTTGTTCCTGTCTGAATACATTGTTTGTTACTGATCCCATCTCTCCAATGACATGATCAATGGGGATAGGGAGTTAACTATGCCACTCCTTCTGGGCTCACTCCTCTCTCACCATTCCCAATTTTTTTGCTGCCCTGTGTCAAGGGCCCAAGGGTCTAGCTCCTCAAAATGCTCCCTATGCTTAACTTTGGAAGCAGTTATTGTAATGCTCCTCTGATATGCATAGGCCCAGAGATATGTCTAATTCTTTCAATCAATCCCAATATATTTAATCTTCTAATTTCATACAATCGTTTAAAGCACTTTACTCCTTCCAAAATTGATTAACTAGACTGTTCACACTAGTTTTTGCCATTAATTGATTGATTGTTTCAATAGAGATGCCTAAGAATTATTCACAGCAACCTTATACCTTTGATTTTGTAACTTAATCAAAGGAACATTCTTACCTGATAAAGGTAGAGCATCTTGTGAGTTACATGAGACATTGATTTTGCACATCTTATATTCATTTTAATTTTATTAGGATAGAATTCTAAGATATCAGATAAGCATAAGTTTAAATTTCCAGAGAACAAAGGGCAGATATTATTTCAGAAGTGACACTTTATTTATTTATTTGTTTTAGGAACACACATGGAAAGTTACCTTTCTTTTTTCTTTCTTAAATGTTTGGAACCATCAATAATGTATCATTTACTACTGCCCCAAATCCAATCCCTTCTCTCTACTTTTCCTTGCTAAATTATGAATCCAGTATCTCACTTTATCATTTTAATCATCTTTCAACTTGGACAGTTCTGACACTTTCTTGACTCTAACTTTGCCCATTCCACAGCTCTCACTACATTGCTTCTGGGGACTTTGATATCTTAAGATTAGATACTTAAGATTAGATACAGATTTGTTAATCTGCTGCTAAAACCTGTCACATAATCTCCATCCTAACTACATAGGAACCAGTGGATGCTGTCACTGACTTCTAAGCATACAAACCTAAGGATAGAGGGAAATATCATCCCACCTACCACCACCTCCATCACAATAGTGCTGCTAAAAATCTCACAGAACAAGTAGTTTGAATGCTACCTAAGCATCATGAAAAATGTAGTCCAGGGTCTTAATGGAACTAACAAATGGTTTATACAAAAAGTTCAGATTACTCTGGCTCTACAATGTATTGAACTAGAGGTCATGATAGACCTCAGAGAGGAAACACATGGGAAGGATGATTACAAAGGCTGCAAAGCAAGGCAGCCAATATCACTTTATTCTGGCTACAGACAAAACCAACAAGGCCAGAGTGTGAGACACACCCAAATATGAGTCAATTATTCCCCTACCATAATCCCAGGTGGCTGGAGGAGTATTTCTACACTTTCCACTTTCTGTTTTCTCCTTCTCTCCCTTTTCATCCTGAGAGATTATAATTTGAATTCAAGACTCCAGTTTCCTTTTAAGTTGTTCTTTACTGTTCTAATGGAAAAGTAAACATAAATATATTTTCAAGATTAGTTTTTTTAGATAGAGATTGTATTTATTTCAATTGTTCTGCATGCATGTTCTGAATAGCAGTCGGAGGATACAACCAGGGATGATCTCTGGTTATTCTAGCTACAAAGAATCTATACAAGGGCAGTTATTTAAATTAAAAGGTACCCTTGCACATAGCAGCAACAATTTTTTTGTGGGCTTAATGAGCTGGGATTTTGTTTGTTTGTTTTTCTGTGATTTAGTATTATATGAGTAACGCTATAAACTTCCCAAAATAAAGGATTCCACATGGCTCAGGACAATTGCATCTGGACCTAAGTGAGCCTATTATTGCAGTGCAGAGTGCTCACTGCCTAAGGTTTCTTCTACTCCCTATAGAAATTGTGGAGGCAGAGAGTATCATAGAAGTGTAGTCACCAAATATTAGGACTTGTGAAAGTCAAGATATGGGTGTGAAGATAGATGCTGTGTAAGAACGCTTAACCCCTAATATTCCCAAAGAGGAAGGGGAGAAAATACTACTCAGCCAGTTGTCTTCCAGAAAAGACTATTCATTTTGCATGAAACATAGAAACACAACCACACCCACACACACACACACACACACACACACATACACACTTACACATTGAGGACTCACCTATTAAAAAAAAGTAGTTTGGCAACAAATAGCTGCTACCACTTCTTCATTCATGACATTTGAACATACATATGTTTTAATATAAAACATTTAAATGCTTATTATATTATTATACTTTAAAGTAAAAATTTGTATTCTCTTATTTCTTCTCCATCCAGGTGTTTCTTTTTCTCCCCCTCACTCTCTTTCTCATTCTTTCTTCTTTCTTCATTACAAATGATATAACCATCCAGGTTTTCCCCATTTGACATGAATACATACTTTCTTAAATCCACTGATGAGCATACCACTGATACAGCATCTCTGAAGAGCTAGCTAGGGCACAGATTAGGCCTTTTTAAAGTAGAATAGTATAAATTATGGAGTGTATGGAGTGTTTAGGAAGGAATAACACTTCTGGTGCAAAAGTTTACCCTGCCTTTTTCAAGGCTTCTCATCTACCTTTAGTGTCCACCTGACACCCAACTCTTACCTGTAGCTCCAAAAAGCTGTAGTGGCCAGATTCCAATAAAAGCATCTTGACAGACAGGCTAAACCAAGTTGGAGCTAAGAGTTGTGAGATAGTGTATGTCTGCCCCAAACGTGTAACTACTTCCCCCAGTATATTGAGCAGATGAAAATAATTAGTTCCAATGACCATGAAGGTAGTTGAAGCAGGTACTGTGGAACACTTAAAGTTTGGTCAGATATTAAAGACTCTAAGGTCATGCACTGCATCCAGGCCATCACTAGTTATTTTTATTTTTGTTTTGCCACTGGACTTTAATGAGTCTGGAAGAGAGAGTGAGGCTAATGACTTTGCACAACTCTGCCTCATTTCAATTCAATTCATGACTGAGTCAAGATATTACCCCCATGATGTCATTGTTCCTTTTCAAAAATGAAAGATGAACAACAGTATAAATTATACAAATGTTTTTTACCTGCTACTTCCTTTTTTCAGAGTTGCCACTTTCTCAAAACAGATGTTTATAGCACTGCTATTTTTCATGACTCGTGATGTTGAAAGGTGGGCACTTCTTCCCTCGATGCCTGTCAAAGACCTTTCACATCTATTCAGATCTATGTGGGCCGTTTTCATGTTCTACCAAAGTCCTACACAGAGGAGATACACAGCATTCTGGATTCCTTTATTTTTTTTTCCAAAGGGTTCAGTCTACCTGACTTGTGAATCCTACAATCACTTTTTTCCCCCCAAAAAACATTCTGTATTGTTGTTTTTCACACTTTAAAAACCTTCATCCAAACTATATATCTGGATTCAATATAGCAGCATTCTTAACTTTTTTTTAGCTCCTATATAATCTTTGAAGAATGGAAACTATCTGCTAGCATTGATTCACAGTTTCTTATGTTTACTGAGATGCCTGTGAATTACATTTCCAATTTCTGTTAAAAATTGATCAACAATTATTTGTAGCAAGGCATACAGCTTACATAATTATTCAACCGTGACTGAAATGATTGTTAGATCCACATTTTCGAAGTGGAAAACCAGCAAGTTGTCTGGACACAACCTCCCACATTCTACCCACCACCTTTCTCCTTCCCCTTATTTAAAGAACACCTCAAATTTCATCTCCCTCAAGATTTTTTTTACAGAGTTCTACAGAGTTTTTTCAGTTATTACCTTGATAAAGCCTACTTATGCACATACATAATGGAAAAACTAACTCATCCACAAAAAAATGCTGAACTAAAATGCTACTCTAAAACAATTTAATAATTAAATATTGTTTAGTGTGAAGGGCTTGTTATATCTATAATAATCACGGAAATCAAAAGCAGGAAAGAATATTATAGAACACCTAGTGCCATTCCTAATTTTTTTAATGTTAGGAAACTGAGCAAAAAGAGTCTTGTTACCATAGAATAAAAAATTCTAAATTATAGACTATAGGATGTATGATTACTCTGCAGTTAGGTGGTATGTTGTATAGTGTGCTTTGTTTGGCAACTTTGCTCCTTGCTACCAATGTGACCATGGAAAAGGTACAGCCTCTTCTAACCTTTTCTCTAAAATCACAGGATCATAGCTCAAGAGCTGGTAGGGACCTCAGAAGCCATCTAGGTCAAGCTATTGGGTTATAGATGAGGAAACTGAGTCTCAGAGATTTTAGGTGATTTTTCCAGGGTGACATAAATAGTAAATAGAAGAGATGGGAGATTTGAAGCCACATTCTATGACTTTAGAGACAATGTTCTTTTTCTTAAAGGGTCAGACTAAGTTACCTGTTAAGATAAGATCTCCAACTTTAAATCCTGTGAGTGTTTATTAGGTTTAAAACAAAAATACTAAATCTTATTTTATTTAAATCATAAGGGTTCACTAATTATTTAGGTCACTCAGCAATTTAACTTAATGCATGAGGGCAATGATCATCTGATTAGTCAGATAACATCCAATCCCTCAGACCAGAATTTTCAACAAGCTCCAAAGAGATACTTTTGGTAGCTTAACAGACTTTGCTCAAGCATAATTTCTCATCCCTCTCCAAAGCAGAAATTGCCCTTGAAAAATAAGTTACCATGTCAGTAGCTCACTTGCTGTTCTTCACTGTTTCTATCTGTAGGCATTTGTATAATCCAGTAATAGGTAACTGGACCATTGTGCTGCATATATGTTACTGATATTACTTCTTTAACCAAACTGAAAATCTTACATTAAAAATATATTAGAATTTGAAACATATGGAGACAAACATTGCATAATGCCCCCAAAAATATCATTACTGAATAATATGAAAATACAATCATGCAAGAAAACATGCATTGAATTCATAAAAAATATAAAATAGTGATCCTCTCCCTGAAATATTGTGATATTTTCTATTAATATAGAATGAATGTTAATCCATCCATTGTTCATAACACAATAACAGTATTCAAAAATTAGTACTTTCTCAGAAAGAATGAAGACGCAGTAGACATAATGCTTATATTAGAAAATTGCAGCAAAATGTTAGAATTTGTTTTTAAAGGTAGAAAAGAAAATGATGAAAAAGGAAGAAGGTATAAGATTCTTTTTAATACCCTACACTCTTCCTTGGATAGAGTGGGTGTTCAAGAAATTGGTATCATTTCTTCTAGATAGTAGATTGATAGCTAGTAAACAAGTATTTGTTCCGTTATTTACTTCTCATTGTGGTAGACATTGAGGGCATTACATAGCTGAAATAGAAGAGATGCCCTTAGGAAGCATGTAAGAGTTGAAAAAAATGTATATTTATAAAAAATAGAAAAAAAATACAAAGAATTATATCATAAAGTCCAACAATAGATTATATAGCCCCCAAAGTGCCATCTTGAATTTGAAGAAAGAAAAGATCAGCTCAGAATAAGATATTGTGAAGTACTCCAGGAGAAGTAAGGTTAATAAGACACAGAATAAAATGTAAGTTTTAGGTAAAAAGTGTAGAACAAAGGGAGAAGGCACAGTAAATGGATCGGGGCCCCATTAAATATTACATCAGGAAGACTTTCCCTTGTTGTCTCTCCATAATCACTGCCCTTTTTTGTTATTGTTTCAATTATAATCAAAAGATTTTGAGGGTAGAGTGGGAAGACTTAAGATATTTTGGGAAAATACTCTGTTTTTGTTTTTTTTTGGTTTTGTTTTTGAGAAATCATATGATGATATTTTAAAGGGAATCTTGGGCTCCTTTTTTATCTCTGGGAAAATATCAAGAGCATGTCTTTCTGTAATGTAAAAAGATGCTTAGCTTCTATGCCTTGTTCTATTGTGTTACATACATTAGTATAACCAGATTTCTTTTTGAGTCACAGATTGTCAGTGCAGTTGAAGAATGAACTGGTCACCAAGTATTTTTTGTCCTCTCCAAATATTTAGAGCATAAATCAAAAGGAATAATTAATGCAATTGAAAGAAATACAGTGGGTATGATATGAGCAATGAGAACATGCTATGTAAGAATGGCAAATATTCACCCTAAAAAAGAAAAAAAAAGTCTTGGCAGAAAGGAAATAACTTTATTCACTTATTTAAATCACTACCATGTGAAAGTGGGATAGTTTTGGCCTTCATGAATGAACAGGACAAATAGGATCCATAAGTCAAATCTGCAAAAAAGCAAAATTGAGCTCATTGTAAAACATGATATACAATTTAACTATTAAAACTCTCCCAAAATGGAATGATCTTCTTGGGAGGTTTCTCTATTGCTTAGGGTCAAGAAAAAAAAGAAAAACAGGTGATATATCTTTAACAATACATCCTAGAGAGGAATAAAAAAAAATACAATTCTATTACTTTAAAATTTTTCACTCCAGATTGTATAAATTGTTTACAGTGTGCTTTTATGAAGTTTACATCCAAAATTAATAGTTTAGTTTCTAGTTGTGATCTTTATAATGACCCTATAAATGACTGTATAAATATATAAAATCATGTATGTGTATACATATACCCTTATGTATGTGTGTATGTATATTTTTATGTATATAAACACTACCACCTCTCATATCTGAAGTATAGTTTTTAGGAGAATCTAATGATGTTTCTAAAACTAATGTCTAAGAATTCAGTAAGCAGAAACTAATGTGTGACAGATCAGAGATAGAAGTAAAACTGACTCTCTTAATGAGTGAAAGTTAATAACTCATTACCAGAACAATGCAGTAGGGAATGTGTTATTATATTATTACTGTACACGGATGACAAGTTGAATAAATTGGAGCTGTCAGTAGGCAACTGTATCAGAGAATAGCAATTAATGTCATGGACAAAAGCAGAGAATTCTGTCCATTAGAAAAATAGTGAGCTTGAGGATAACACTTTCTATTTAAAAACATTCTTTTTTCATCATAATTTATATTCAGAGACAGATGAAATATAAAGCATTGTCTATTCATTCTTCTGTTTGGGACTCTTGTTAACATTATGAGTGCATAGCAACTGTAGATTAGAAGTTCTGAGAATTATTTGCCTGTGTTCAGATAAAATAAATGGAAACTATTTCCTCATTTCTAAAATGAGGATAATAATTTCTGACCCTACCTGTTTCACAATGTCACAAAGAAAAACAAAGGAATTGGAATCATACGTATGAAAGTGATTTAAGATCTTTAGAGGATAGTTAGTGTAAAATTATAGTTTAACATAAACTTAGCCCTGAGATCCGTCTATATTTAATGATTGAATATGTAGATACTTTTGAAATGTATATGTAACTATTATATACAAACATCATAGGTTCTGGATTATCTGTGGGTAGCTAATCTAAAGTAAATCTTATCTATAAATCTTTCATGACATGATTATTAAGATATTTAATAACTCAAGAAAGGGGATTTAGTCATGTATGTGCTATCAAGGTTTGGTTCGATGTAGATTATAATATGTGGGAGGAAAAAAAAGGAAAGAGGAAGACCAAATGACAACTCAATTTCAGTGACAAATTAGATGAGATAACACCAAGCATGAAGGCCAAGTAAGGAAAGTTGGATAATGATGAAGAAATCATAAGGCAGTGCATTCATAAGTGGATGCTGAGATTGTCTATTTATCTAATCAGGACTGGAGGATATAGAAATGAATTTTTTAATGTTGATGCAAAACATAAACAGAGGTGGTTAGGAGACACAGAAAAGCAAAGGAAACTAATGTAATCCTATGGTTTGAGGTTAAAGATGGAAACAAAATTGTGTTTGAGACTTTCTTTTACCTTAGGAGAGAGCAGAAAGTGGTAAATGCATTGCCACTGTGCATACTACATAGCCTTCTAAATAGTAATAACTCTTTGAGTGAAATTGGGAACCAATTTCAAGTCGATCACTAGGGAAGAAGAAATGGCTTTAGCCCAAGGACTGCAACTGGAAATAAGAAAGAATGTAGCCCCTGTGAGTGAAGAAACCTTAAATAAATAAATAAATAAATAAACAAACAAACAAATGAATGAATAATTAAATAAATAAATAGAAGAATAGATGAATGAATGAATTAATTAATTAATTAAATAAATGAATGAATGAATGAATAAATAAATAAAACTAAATTCTCTCTTTTTTGGTCTCTTCATCTATCTAGGTGAGAAAATTACTTCTAGCAATGTCTATTAGCGATTTACTTACAATTTTGTATCTTAGAGAATTTTTGGGCACTGAAAGGTTTAAATATTTTTTTTAGGGTCACACACCTATATATGTCAGTTGCTGGATTGTAATCCAGTTCTTCCTCACTAGAAGGCTCTATCTCCTATACAATGCTACTTCTATCAGAGAAAATTTGAGTGTGTGGAGGGGAAAATGGGGAGAGGAAGAGAAGGGAATTGATAAAACTCATGCTAATATTTACCAAAAGATCTATTTTCCTAGTAGTAGATAGAACCATCCTTGGGAAATAGCAAACCTATTTACCCAAGTCCTTTCCCTACGACAACAGCAATAGGAAGTTAGATTATATAACTTAAGCCCCTACACTCACTATTCAAATTTGCGACACATTAATTTTCTATTCCATAGCTTACCATTAGCTTATCTATCAAAAAGGAATTAAAAATATTTGTACTTTTTACCTCACTGGGCTGTCATGAGAAAAAATACATTGCAAATATAAGCTATTATTAATTTCTTTGTTAAAATTTGTGTTATGTTGTCAGCTCTTTTGCTGGCTTAACTCATATTTTGACATCGTCTTGTCTTTTTTAGTCTTTTTCAAAACTACATACAAAAGATCTGGAACTGAAGGAAGTTTGAGGTTCCCTCTTCTTAACCTGTATCATCCTGAGCACAAAAGATAATATTGTGATCTGATCTTAAGGAACATGTAAGCCTACTAATTACCAGGTATTGTGGCATCTTTAGGATATGAAAAACAACCAGTCAATTCTATCAAAAAATGTTTAGATATTCTAGGATTCAATTAAATTCTAACAGCAATCTCACTATTCCCACAAAGAAAAATGGGCTATGGTTGCTGTTTTTGATCGGTTTAAGAAATAATGCTACACAGAGTGAATAGAAATAAAGAAATGAGCTCATGGGGTAGTTAGACATCTGGGTAGTTGATTATCTGAGTTAGATAATCACTAGGTGTTTTTATTATTGTTTGAAGTGCTATGAAATTCAGGAGAGTGGGGGACATGATCTATTTTTGTATTTGATATTTGCAGAAAGACAAGTCAGTGACAATTACACAAGAGGTTTTTTCATTTACCTCTTACAATAACTGAACTACAATGTTGTGCTCCTCCAAGAAAATGGAAAATTAAAAGTGGTTTATGTGTATTTCTGATGATTCATTTCAACCATCCTGATGGAACAAGTTTTAATGTTTAATTTTCTTTCTAAATGACCAAGATCTAACAAAACAGAATTAGATTAACACCTTGAACTACAAGTAATTATGCTTATTCATAAAATGAAAACTTTTCTAAATTATCTTTATTAGTTCGGTGTGACTTAATATTCAATTCATTTCTCTCCCTGAGTACTATCTGATACCAAGACAATAGTCACAATATATGACAAATATTGGAATTTTACATAACAGTGGTGATCATTTAATTGATCCATCTATAAAACTCTGCCAAAATCAAGCGGTGGTGCAAATGCTCCCTTGAATACTGAGATATGTCTTTGATAGCTAATTAAAGTTTCCTTAAAAAGTTTATTTTATTATTAGAAAGCATACATTTTATCAGTGAGGTTTAATTGAGATAGAATTAGACTTTCCCTAAATCCAAGCCTACATTTGTGATGTGTGTGTGTGTATGTGTGTTTGTATGCGTATAAAATTGTAAAATGAAAGTTTTTTATTATATGTCACTACTATAATGCCAATCTGCAGAATTGAATTGAATAGGTTTTCAAGTACCATTGATCACTTTAAAAGTATTCTAACCCCAAAGACTTACTTTTTTTAAACAACAATTTATGATATTGGATCTTTGATCAAAACACTGTTGAAGAAAGGAAGAATTCTGGAGTTGTAAGTTAATTCAGATGTCATCTTGGAACAGTAGAAATTATACTGAATCCTATGTCAGAGAATTTGATATTGTCTCCTCATTCTGGAGTTCATTTCTTGTGTGATGTCACCAACCATTTCCTCCTCAATATAAAACTGAGGACTGGTCAATGAGTCAGTCCTTATGAGCATTCACAGAATGTTACATTGATGCAATCCCCATTTAGACTGGAGCATGCATAGACATTGTGTAATTTGTTCTGGTCTACTAAAATAAGGTAAAGAAGAGGTTTTCAGATTTGCTAAGGAATTTAGATCAGGGGGAATACAAAAGTGCCAGTATTGCCTCACTGCTGTTATGATGATGTTATGTTATGTTATGATATATGATGTTATGTTACATTATGATGTGACATAAAGAGAGACACCTTAGACCTTATTAATTTGAGGTTGATATGTGACCTATAAATTACCAGGCCTTTTCTTAATACTTATCCTTCTTGCTTTTTCTCTAGTCCTGAACGACATTGTTCACACTCTTCTTTTGGATAATCTCTCCTCTTTAGTTCACATCTTAAGTCAGGTTAGGACTCACCACCTCACATCTGGAACATTATAGTGGCTGCCTTTTATCCATTTTCTTTCCCTATTAAAAATGTAAGCTCTTTGAAGGCAAGGGTTACCTTTCCTTCTGGCACATTGTAAGCACTTAATACTATTTGACTTGACTGGCATGTTCCCTCAATATTAGCTCCACTACTTAGCACTCCATTTCCATTTAACCAATCAATATCAATTAGCTTTTCCAAATGCATATTTGCTTCAAAGATACAGAAAATAGGTACAAATATATGCCTTCCCAACAACTGGGACACAGTCTTTCCTACATGCTACTCTGGGCATAATGAGCTCAGATTTTAAGATTCTTTCTGTAGAGCATTTGTTGCAAGCTCAGTTCCAAAGGTGACATAGCCCATGGATGGATAGAAGATGAGTCCGCATTTCTGCTAGTGTTAGGATAGGTGAAGCAAATCACTTTGGGACTTTATTCCTAATTTTTTGTCTTCTGAAAAATCTTGGAATAAACTCTGGCTCCTAGACTCATAGGTTAGAATATCAGAGTATCTCTAATGTCCTTTACCTAAAACAGAAAAGAAAAAAAAACAGGAAAGAAAAAAAACAGAAAAGAAAAGAAAGAAAGAGACCATTCAGTTAAAAGCAATTACTAAGCAATTATTATATGGTCCTACATACCAGTAATACAAAGAATGGCAAAAATTTAGTCCATACCCTAATGGAGCTCACATTTGCATAACAGAAACAACATCAGACAAATGTGTATATATTAGGTATATAGAGAGTAAGTAAAAGGTAATCATAGAGAAAAATGACCAGAAATATTTTTGTGTATGTATGCACATAAGAGATAGTGATAGGTCTCCTAAAGAAGATGGAATTTGAACTTAAGCTTGAAGGAGCCATAGAAACTAAGAGCTACCTCTTGGTAGCAATGGAGAACAGAGAGAAATACAAGTATAAGGGTAACAAGTCAAAAGACAGAGAGATAGGGGATTGTATATTATGTTCAAAAAAACCAAACCAAAACAAAACAAACAAACAACAACAACAAAAAAAAAAAAACAACAAGAATGCCAGGATTGCTGGATTGAAGAACACACACCAGGGAGCAAAGTGTAACAAGATTGAAAAGTAGAAAAGGAAAATGATTTGTTGGTTTTGCATGTTAAAAAAGATCATATAGTTAATTCTGGTGGTAACAGAGAGCCACTAGAATTTATTGAACAAGATGGTGAAATTATCAGCATGTGAACTAGGAATTCTGGCAGAAGAGTGGAGGATGGTTTGGAATGGGGGAATTTGAAATCAGGCAACCAAACAGAAAGCTTCTTCAATGGTCCGAGTGTGAGGTGATAAGGCTTTGCTGCTCCCTCTCTTCTCCCCACTCTCAACATGATATAGCATGATTAAGGCCACATATTTTTGTGTATATTATATTAAAATATCATTGAAAGTAGTTATTGATAGTATCTCTCTCAAAGACATTAGTTTCTTCTTATACATAGCAAGTGCTCAATCAATGTATATTGATGAATGTTGTTACCTTTTATGAAAACAATAGCTCAAGGGCAGAGGTTCTTAAATTCATTTTTGTCTCACACCCTGTCAGCAGTCTAGCAAAGCCTACGAATAACTTCTTAGAAAAATATTGTGGATGCATAACAAAAAACCAATTATATTCAAATAAAGTTATCAAAATATATTTAAACACAGTCATAGACCTAGGTTAAGAACTTCTGCTATGAAGGGTTATTTATTCTCATAGTAAGAAACATCAGTTTTACTCCATATTAAACTCAATTATTTATTTTAAATATCATCCTATGTCTACTCCTGGTTTTTAATATTTTACATTATTCTTTGGTGAAATGTGTAATGAAAAAAGCCACCATTCACCTTCTCCCATTTTTCTCTGTCAGAATACACAGAGCTAGGTTCCTGGAGCAGATTTCTATGAGCAAAGTAATAGACTACATAATTATGTTCCAAAGTGATCCAAATTGTTTTGGTATTTTCTATCTATCACTCAGGAAAAATGAAAACATCTTTGAGTGCTACTGCCCTTCTAGTAGAGGGTATTTTCAGTGGTATGTGTGGGCTCCTCAATAAGAGTTCAACATAGTTTATTCATAGTATTTGTTACTACACAAGGCGTTCTAATATTACTTTTTCTCTTCCTAAATATTTCACTTTTTATAACAGAAGATTACATAGCCATCAATATGAAGGATGAATTGAGCAACAATAGACTGAATCAAAGATCATTTAGGAAGTTGCTAAAATAGTCAAGGTGAGAGATAATGACCAGGAAGTAAAAGAGAGAGATGACACTGAAACTAGAAATCAAGTTTTCTCGATCATCTCCAAGAGAGTGACTTGTTGCCCTGAGATACTGAGGTCAGGCTAGCTACTCACAAGGCCCTTAAACAGTAGTTCTTAGTGGAGGATTCAAGAATTCTTTTCAACTGTCAACTTTTTTTAATGTAATTTTTCTTTTTTTTGTAATCCTAAGTGTTTTATTTTATGCATTTTAAAAATATTATTCTTAGCAGGGGACGATAGACTTCACTAGATGGCCAAGGGTTAAAACAAAACAAACAGTTGGATAGAACACTGGACCCGGAGTCAGGAGGACTTGAGTTCAAATGTGGCTTCAGACACATATCACTCACTTGCTATGCGACTCTGGGCAAGTCACTTAACCCCAGTTGCCTCACCAAAAAAAAAAAAAGATTAAAATTCCCAATACCTACTGAATTTTTCATACAGTAGGAGAGCATGGGAGTTTTCTTTGGGGTTCTAGAAGACCATTTTTGTGTAAGGTTTATACTCAAAAAATTGATGAATTTAAGCTAAAGAGATGGGGCTGCTCAGAATGAAGATTTATGGAAGCAAAATAATTAGCAGATCTCTCATTTCAATCAGGCTATTTAATGAAAATTGTTATTGATGTATGTAAGTGATACCCCTCCTTAATAAAGAATTCTCAAATTCCTTTTCTTTCTCAATATTATCTAACATAAGAGGACATTAAAGAGCTTCAAAACAAACAAAATTATTTTAATGGCTTTCAATGCACAGTTACATTTGTTTCAAAAGTGGTAACTTGAGAGGGAGAAAAAGTTCAATAATAATGATGTAGAGTTTAAACTCATTATTGTCTGTTGTTATTCATTTAGAAAACAATGTACTATTTAAAATGTATACAAACATTTTATTTTTCTTGTTAATATAATTTAATTACTCTTTAAAATCAAGAAATTTGGATCTTTCTAGGAAAAACATAAAACTGCAAAAATCATTCATAATGACATGTTGTTCTCTAATCTGAACTGTAATTCATGTAGTTGTTGTTTCAAGAGTTAAAAGTTAAAATTTTTCTAAAGCCAATTTTGTCACTGTCATCTGCCTATTCTTTTTATGTTAGACATCACAGAATCTCAGAAATGAAAGGGATATCAGAAGTCATCTAATTCAACCCATACGTGAATTGAATAACCTTGAAGAGTGGTTTCCCATCTTCTGCTTGAAGACATTCTGTAATGAGGATTGGCATTGTCACATGTTTACCATTTGAGCTAGTTCTCTTTTGAATAGTTCTAAATGCTAGGATGTTTTTTTCCGCAAATCTTTTTTAATTTATTTCCACACATTCTTTTTCATTTTTGCCTTTAGGAGCCAGAAAGACTAATTATCCCTCCACTTCTACACAGTCTTTGGAATATCTGAAGAGAATGCTTATGCCAACCATTAATCTTTTCTTCTCGAGGGTAATGTCTTCAGTTCAGCCAGTGGATCCTCATGTGGCATTTGCAACATCTCTAAAAAATAATAACAGACTTTTTCATAGTTCTTACTTTGTGCCAGGCACTGTGCTAAGCACTTTATAATTGTTATCTCATTTGATACTCACAACCACCCTGGCAGGTAGGTGTTATTATTATCCCCATTTTGCCAATAAGGAAACTGAGACAAACTGTAGTTAAGCGACTTATTCAGGGTCACACAGCTAGTAAGCTCCTGAAGCTTAGAACTCATTCTTCCTTATCCCCAGCTCAGTTCTATATCCAATGTACCAAATACCTGACAAGTTTAAGGAAGAACTTGCCCCTTTTAAGGACAAACTTTAGTTTATCAATGTTCTTCCTAAATTACGGTACTCATAACTGAACACAATACATGATATGCTATCTGATCAGGAAAGAATGCAGTAGGATTAACATTTCTATTATTCCTGAAACTATGCCACTTTCTACTGTATAGATAGTATTAATTTGGGGAAGACCTATGACATATATTTAACTCATACTACATTGCAGACCACTAATACTTCCAAATCTTTTTCACAAAAAGTATTCCACATTCAGCTTTAATTTTCATCGGGGATGTAGGAGTGGTGGAATGGGTTTTGTTTAATATCTTGCTGAAAACTAACTATATTAAGTCCACATGTAACACCTTCTCAAAGTAACTTCCTCAATTCACATTCTTATTGGTAGTCTTTCTTCAGGAGCCGAAAAGACTAACTATCCCTCCACTTCTATACAGTCTTCGGAGTATCTGAAGAGAATGCTTATGCCAACCATTAATCTTTTCTTCTCGAGGGTAATGTCTTCAGTTCAGCCAGTGAATCCTCATGTGGCATTTGCAACATCTCTAAAAAAATAATAACAGACTTTTTCATAGTTCTTACTTTGTACAGCAGCAGTCATTGCTATTTGATACAGTAAACTCTGGTGTTTAATATGGTTAATGATGAGACCTTTAATGAAACCTAAGTAACTTCCTAACTCATACATGCTACATAGTCCCCTTGGGGTAGGAATAAGATAAAAAATTCTCATGCCTCCTTACCCAAGGGATTAACTCTCGACATGCCTGCCACTTGGCTTCTGAACTGGCTTACCACTTTATACTCAGATGCAGCGATGTTCCTGATTCTTTCATTCCATCAGAAGATATTTCCTGCATTTCATCATCTATCTTTCACCAATGATCATTATTCTTTATTCTGAGATAGAACTTCACACCTAATATTTTGATTGATTCATTCAAGCATTCTGGCACCCTCTGTGATTACATTGTGTGGTAAGATTGGAAAGTCCCACTCATATCCAGAATTTCCCTGGTCAACTATATTCATAATGTTTTCAGAATGTGAAATGAATTTAATCAGGTATCATAAGTTCTTGTTGAACACATGCTGACTTTTAGTAATCACTTTTCCTTCTAAATCCTCACAAACCATTGCTTTAGTAAGTCATTCTAGTATTGTCATGAATTAAAGTCAAGCTAACTGACTTACAGTTTGAATAATTTACCCCTATTTGAATATCTTTTTATTTGACTATCTACACTTCTTTATCATCTGCCACCCTCCTTTTTTATTTTTTTTGACAGCTTTTCAAAGGTTGGAAATCATGACTCAGAAATCAAGTTTACCAGGTTTTTCAGTGTCCATAATTATAATTTATCTTGCCATGAACTCCATAAATTGAGCAGATAATTTCTTATTTTTATTAATTATATTTTAATTATATTAATAGTTTGTAAAAAATATTTCCAAGCACAAATACAATGCTTTCTAATAAAAATTCATAATCAAATATGGGTTGAATAGTTCTGTCTTCCATTGCATTTTATTAACAGCCCATCTATCCTGAGCAGAATTCTTATCTCTCCTTTAGGACTTCTTTCCCAAGAAAGCTTTTTTTCCCTGCATAAACCCTTTTTATTTTCTTTAGCATTCATTGCTAACTTCAGCTAATTCTGAGTTTTAATGTTCCTGCTACTTTTCTTAGAAGACTATTCCCACACTTGTGTATTATTGTCATGAATCCTTGGTAACAAACTTTCATATATTTTGAGTATGTATATACATATATGTATACATATACATGCATGTATACATACCTACACATAAGTATACATACACACACGTATATATATACACCCACACATGTTTGCTTAAAAGATTTCTTTTATATCTCCAATGTTCCCTAGATCTAGTTTTAGTTTTTAATCTTGAATACATCTGTTAAAAAATACCACCTTGTCAAATATATATGTTTTGTATTTGTTGTTCAGTCATTTCATTTATGATCTGAACCCCTATTACCACATTTTGGGTTTTCTTGCCAAACATCCTGGAATGGTTTGCCATTTTTTCCTCAACCTCATTTTACAGATGAGGAACAGAGGCAAAGAGGGTTAAGTGACCTGTCCATGGTCACACAGCTAATAAGTGTCTGAGGTCAGATTTGAATTCAGTAAAATGTTTTCCTAACACACACACACACACACACACACACACACACACACACACACACACCTCTCCCACAACTTCATATGTGGACACATTAACTTATTTATGACACAGATTACCATGTTACTGTAGTACTAATTATATGCACACATACATACACACACACAATATAGCTTGTAGAAAAAAAAGATGAGATAAATATGAAATCATATTTTATTATATTATTTATAAGAAGACATTGTCATTCATCAAATAATGGAGTGACATGGTAAAACCAGAACTTTAGAAAAATCATTTGAGAAGCTCTGTGGATGATGGAGATTATAGAGGGGAGATAATTGAGGTAGAGTTGACCAATTGAGAAGTAATTATAATAGATAAGTGAAAGGTAATGAAGGCCTAAACTAGTGTGATAGCTATGTCAGTAAAGAGGCACAGATGCTAAGGGTGTGGTAGAGGTAGAAATATCAAGATCTGACAACTGATTACATATTTAGGGTGAGGGAAGTGAGGAGTCATGGATAACAGTGATTTTGTCAATTTATATAACTGGAAGAATCAGTGCTCCCTAAATAGAAATATAACATTAGAAGCAAGGCAGTTTTGATTAGAAAGAATAAGTTCTATATTAGATTTCTTGAATTTAAGATACTTACAAGACATCTAGCTCAAAATCTCCAATAGCAAGTGAATTGGAATTAAAGTTTATGAAAGAGATTTGGACTGAATTTATATTGAGAGTTATCTGATAGAGATACTAATTGAAACCTTAGCAAATAATGCCATCATTAAGCTAGCGATCATAGAAAAAAGAGGATAGAGGGTCCTAGACAGAAGTTTGGATCACAGCAATGGTCAGGGGCTATTATATGGATAATGATCCAACAAAGTAGATTGAGCAGGAGTGTTCAGACTGGCATGAGGGGCACCAAAAGGGACCAGCTTCAAGAAAAACCAAAAAGGAGAAAATATTTAGCAAGAAAGTGTTGGGGGCAGAGCCAAGATGGCAGAGAGAAATAGGTGACTGTCTTGAGCTCTCTCTCAAAGGCCTCCAAATACCTAAAAAAATGGCTCTAAACAAATTCTAAAGCAGCAGAACCCACAAAAAGACAGAGTGAAACAAATTTCCAGCCAAACACAGCCTGAATGGAAAGGTATATCGTGCTGGGCTGGAGAGGAGGGCAGTTCAGCATGGGTGCGCAGGTAGCAGTGACCCTGGAGCAGGCCTCAGATGACTGAATCTCAGGCAGCTGTGGCAGTTTCCAGACTTCTCAACCCAAGAATGCCAAAGACAACATGGAAGATCAGTGGGAAAAGTCTGTGACTGTGGTGAAAGAAGAGCTAGGTCTCAGCCGCAAGAGTGTGCCCTCAGGGCAGTGACCGTTACCGGAGCTTCCTTCCCACAGACTGAGGGGGAATTGACTGGTTGATAAGAGGGGGATTGCAAGGATCTCTTTGCCAGTGCCAAAGCAGGAATCTCTTGCTTTACCAGTGCTTGGATCTCGGTCACAGTTCTGATGGGTGGTCCTGGGACTAGGAGGAATGCTGGTGTGGTGGAGCTTGTTGTGACTGTGGAGAGGAAACACTTCACCCCTTATCATACCATCTTGTAAGAACTGAAAATTTACAGGTTCCCTAGAAGTACCTCTGAAAACAGCTGTACAAACCCCTGAAGCTTGGGACAGTACACTCTTCACATTGGAAGCAGATTTTACCTTAACAAAGAGTTTAAAACTCAAGTAATTGGCCAGGATCATGAGTAAGCAGTGCAAAGAGTCAGACTATATTATCTTACTTTGGTGACAAAGAAGATCAAAACATACAACCAGAAGAAGAAAATGAAGCCAAAGTTACTACATCCAAAGCCTCCAAGAAAAATATGAATTGGTCCCAGGCCTTGGAAGGGCTCAAAAGGGATTTTGAGAAGCAAGTAAGAGAAGTAGAGGAAAAACTGAGAGTTTTGCAAGAAAAACATGAAAAACAGGTCAACAGCTTGCTAAAGGAGACCCAAAAAAATACTGAAGGAAATACCACCTTAAAAAATAGCCTAACCCAAATGGCAAAAGAGGCCCGAAAAGCCAATGAGGAGAAGAATGCCCTAAAAAGCAAAATTGGACAAATGGAAAAGGAAGTCCAAAAGATTAATGAAGAAAATACTTCCTTAAAAATTAGAATAGAGCAATTGAAAGCTAGTGACTTTATGAGAAATCAAGACACTGTAAAACAAATCCAAAAGAATGAAAAATTAGAAAACTATGTGAAATATCTCATTGGAAAAACAACTGACCTAGAAAATAGCTCCAGGAGAGAGAATTTAAAAATTATTGGACTATCTGAAAGCCATGATCAAAAAAAGAACCTAAATATCATCTTTCAAGAAATTATTAAGGAAAACTGTCCTGATATTTTAGAACCAGAAGGCAAAATAGAAATGGAAAGAATCCACCAATCTCCTCCAGAAAGAGATCCTCAAAGGAAAACTCCTAGGGATATTGTAGCCAAATTCCTGAGTTCCCAGGTCAAGGAAAAAATATTACAAGCAGCCAGAAAGAAACAATTCAAGTATTGTGGAAATGCAATCAGGATAACACAACATTTAGCTGCTTCTACTTTAAGGGACCACAGGGCATGGAATATAATATTCTGGAGGGCAAAGGAGATAGGATTACAACCAAGAATCACCTACCCAGCAAAACTGAGTATAATCCTGCAGGGGAAAAAATGGTTATTCAGTGAAATAGAGGACTTTCAAGCATTCTTGGTGAAAAGACCAGAGTTGAATAGAAAATTTGATTTTCATATACAAGACTTGAGTGGAACACAAAGAGGTAAACAGGAAAGAGAAAATCATAAGAGACTTATTAAGGTTGAACTGTTTACATTCCTGCATGGAAAGATGATATTTGTAACTCATGAGACCTTTGTCAGTATTAAGGTTGTTGGAGGGGAAAAATTATATGTATGTATATATAGATAGATAGATAGAGGGCACAGGGTGAGTTGAAAATGAAGGGGTCATATCTGGAGAATAAAATTAAGGGGCGAGAGAGAAATATACTAGAAGAAGGAGAAAGGGAGAGGTAGAATGGGGTAAATTATCCCACAAAAAAAAGCACAGAAAAGAAAAGGCTCTTACAGTGGAGAGAAACCAGGGGAAGGTGAGAGGAAATGAGTGAATCTTATTCTCATAGGATTTGACTTAAGGAGGAAATACCATACACACTCAATTGGGTGTGGAAATCTGTCTTACCCTACAGGAAAATAGGGGGGAAAGGGACAAGAAAGTAGGGGAATGATAGAGAGGAGGGCTGATTGTGCAAGGGACTTATCAGAAGCAAATACTTCTGAGGAGGAACAGGGTCAAAAGAAAGAATAGAATAAATGGGTGGGTGGGATAGGATTAAGGGAAATAGAGTTCGTTTTTCACAGCATGTCTACTACGGAAGTGTTTTGCATAACTGCACATGTATAGCCAATATTTAGTTGCTCACCTTTTCAGGGATGGTGGATGGGGAGGGAGGAAGGGAGAAAATTTGGAACTCAAAGTTTAAAAAACACATGTTTAAAAAATGTTTTCACATGCAACTGGGAAATAAGAAATACAGGAAATGGGGTACAGAAATCCATCCTGCCCTACAGGAAAATTGAAGGGGAAGTGGATAAGAGAAGGGGGGGAAGAGATAGAAGGGAAGGCAGACTAGGGGATGGGGTATTTAGAATGCATGCCATCTCAGGTTGGGGGGAGGGGCAAGATGGGGTGAAAATTTGGAACTCAAAATCTTGTGGAAGTAAATGTTGAAAACAAAAAAAAATAAAAATTACCATAAAAAAACAAACAAACAAACAAACAAAAAACAAAGGAGTGGTTAGTGATCATCTAGGAAAAAAACTAAAAAAAAACTAAAAAACTAAAAAAATAAAGAAATTATGATTATGAGAAATTAGAAGAAACATGGGAAGAATTCTAGAATGAAGTGAAGAATGCAAAGTCAAAAGAACAATGCATACAATGACCACAATAATGTAAATGATAACAGTGGCAAAAAAAAGAAACAAAAACAAGGTAATCTAACTGACAAATTGTAATGATGTTGGCCTTGAGGAAATGATGAGGAAGCAGATTTTCTTCCTCCTTAGTGAGGTCAGGACTACAAATGTGGTTGGTTGGTTAGCTTTGCTCTAATCCACTTCTGCATTATAGGAAAAGGTTTAATCAAGATGGGAGGTGGAGAGTGCTTTATGGGATATGGTATAAAAACAAAAGGTGAATACTTTTTCAAAAAGGAAAAAAAATTAAAATTTTTTAAGATAAAAAAAAAGAAAAAAAAGAAATTGTTAAACAAGAGATTTCTGCTTCCAGGAGCCAAGATGGAAGAGTAAGAGGTGAGTCACTCTTCCCTCCCATATTAACATCTGAAAGCCCAGAAAATGTTACCCCAGGAAAAACCCTGGAACAGCTGAACCAAAAGAAAGATGGGGTGCAGCAGTCTAGTAGCCCAGGTAGCTTGAGGAATTAACAGGAAAGACCCCTTACCCTGGGGGAAGGGGAGCAGTACAGAATGGGAAGCATCCCAACAAGCTAATAAAAAGCCCCACCTCACCATACTAGCAGGAAATACTGAAGCCCAGGTGATGAAGCAGGCACACCAACACCTGGATCCCTGAGTGCCTCACTGAGGATGGGGGAACCAGTGGAAACCAGCTTGGAAAACCACCAGGTGCCTGGGCATTCTACATCAATGGACTCTCCCAGGGCCTCAGCAAAACTAAGGGAAGCAGTGTTCCAAGGGGCTTCAGGCAGATAAATACCCTAAATATCCATTTGAAAGGAGCTAAAGAAAGTAAAAGGAAAGGAAAAGTAGGCAGTTTCCAGGGGTCCTACCTGATTCCAGCCCAACACCAGGTAAGCTTCCAGAACCCTACATCTGCCAACTGTCAGCATTGGAGGCCCCAGTATACAAAGCTAGCAACCAGGCCCTAGACTCCCAACACAAGAAACTTGGGTCATTGCCCTCTGCTCCCCAGCAGGAGAGCTCAGTATCTTTAAAGGCCAGGAAATAAGCAAACACCATGAGCAAAAAGAAACCTATGATAGATTCTTATCATGGGAACAGTGAAGATCAAGGCAGAAGTTCTGAAGAGGACAACATTGTCAACAAACCCACATCTGGAACCTCAAAAGGGAATATGAACTGGTCTGAAGCCCAAAAAACCTTCTTAGAAGAGCTCAAGAAGGATTTTAAAAATCAAATGAGTAAGGTAGAAGAAAAAATGTGAAATGGAATGAGAGGTATGAAAGAGAGAGTCAATAACTTGGAAAAGGAAGGACAAAAATTAGCTGTAGAAAACAAGTCCTTAAAAAATACAATTGGCCAACTGGAAAAAAAAAGTACACTGAAGAAAACAAATCCCTAAAAAATAAAATTGGCCAAATGGAGAAGGAGGTACAAAATCTAATAGAAGAAAACAAATTTGTTAAAAATTAGAATTGGGCAAATGGAAACTAATGACTCTATGAGAGAGCAAGAATCAGTCAGACAAAAACAAAAGAATGAAAAAATAGATGAAAATGTAAGATACCACATTGATAAAACAGCTGACCTGGAAAATCCACCCAGGAGAGACAATTTAAAAATTATTGGTCTACCTGAAAATCATGATGAAAAAAAAACCCTGTACAGTATCTTTCAGGAAATCATAAAGGAAAACTGCCCTGAGGTCCTAGAACCAGAGGGTAAAATAGCCATAGAAAGAATCCCCCATCACCTCTTGAAAGAGATCCCAAATTGAAAATGCCAAGGAATATAGCAGCCAAATTCCAAAATTATAGGTCAAAGAGAAAATACTGCAAGCAGCCACAAGAAACAATTTAAATATCATGGAACCACAGTCAAAATTACATAGGACCTTGCAGCTTCTACATTAAAAGACCATAGGGTGTGGTATATGATATTCCATAAGGCAAAGGAGTTAGGATTACAGTCAAGGATCAACTACCCAGTGAAAATGAGCATGATATTTCAGGGGAGGATATGGATATTCAATGAAATAGGGGACTTCCAAACCTTCCTGATAAAAAGACCAGAGCTCAACAGAAAATTTGATCTTCAAATGCAAGACTCAAGAGAGACTTAAAAAGGTAAATGGGACAGAAAGAAACAACATGTTGTTAATAAGGGCAAACTGTTTACATCCCTACAAGGGTAGATGACACTTGTAACTGTTGAGAACTGTATTGTAATTACACCATGTTAAAGGGGTATAGATAAAGGGGGGGTGGGTATAAATTGACTTTGATGTAATGTTAAAAAAAAATCTAATCAAGTGGGTTAAAGGGATCCAAGTAAGTGGATTAATCTGATCTAACTAAGAAAATGTACTGAGAGAAAAGAAAAGGAGGAGGCAGACAAGGGTAAATTCCATTACAGGAAAAGACACAAAAACTTATTACAGCAGAAGGAAAGAAGTGACTGCAATGAGCATTGTTTGAACCTTACTCTCATCAGATTTGGCTCAAGAAGGGAATAACATAATCAGTTAGGTATAGAAACCTAACATGCCCTATAAGCAGTAGAAGGGAAAAGGAGAAAGAAACGGGAGGGGGGATAGAAGGGAGGGAAGAAGTAGTAAAGGTAAAGGGGAAGAATAGGGAGGGGGCTAATAGAAGGGACATAGGACTGAGAGAGGCAGTGTTCAAAAGCAAAATATTAAGGAGGAGGGAAAAGGAGAAAGAAAAGCATACATGGGAGAAGGATGGAGGGAAAGACACAGCAGTAATCATACCTGTAAATGTGATATATGAATGTAGTGGAATACTATTGTTCTATAAGAAATGATGAACAGGCAGACTTCAGAAAAACCTGGAAAGACTTTTATGCTTTGATGCTGATTGAAGTGAGCAGAACCAGGAGAACTTGTACACAGTAACAGCCATGTTGTATGATGACTAATATTGATAGACTTAACCCTTCTCATCAACACAAGGATCTAAGACATCTCCAAAGGCCTCGTGATGGAAAATGCTATCCACATCTAAAGAAAGAACTATGGAATTTGAATGCAGACCAAAGCATACTATTTCCTATTTTTCCTCTTCTGTTGTGTGGTTCTCTTTCTGGTGGTTCCTCCTATTAGTTCTAATTCTTACTTACAACATCACTAATGTGAAAATATGTTTAATAGGAATGTATATGTATATGTATAACCTATATCAGATTGCTTGCCATCTTGGGGAGGGAGGGAGGGAGGGGGAGAAAAATTTAAAACTCAAAAGCTTATGGAAGTGATTGTTGATAAATCAAAATTATATTTATATATATATATATAAAGAAAGTGTTAAACAGTGTTAAACAGAGAGTTCAATAGGTGTGAATATTGAGAAAAGTAGGTTAAAATTTTCAATTGAAAGGTTATTGTTTTATAAAAATAATTTCAATTCAATGTAAGGATAAGAATTAATTTGAGAATCCGGGACATTAGAAAGATTGTAGTATTCTCATTAAAAATAAGAATATTCATAAAAGGGGTGAGGTTGAGAGAAAAGCTAATGCAACCATAACCTATTCATTACTGTTCATCATATGCTACTCTCTCTTTCTCACTGAAAAAGGAAAAATGTGTATGTATATGTGTTTGTGTGAATGCATATGTGTTGTCTTTTTTATTTTAACCCTATAAGACATGGGATTCCTCTGCCCTGATAAAGGACAACTGTGTCAGCCAAGAAGGGAGAGGGAACAGGTCTTGAGAATCTGGGGGTGGGAGACCAGGCAGGGAAGTGTAGAAATTGTATTGACTCTGGTTAAGATGACCACTGTGAGGGAAAAATACAGAGGGCAGTCAGACTATCAGTGGGGTGGAGCAGAGAGTGGAATTGTTAAATATTGTCATAGTTCTAAAGCCTAAACTGGCTACATATATGACATCTCACTATAATTTAATAATTACAAATTCCTTTGGGATCAAACCATAAACCCATCAGGGCAATCCTGTGCCCCTTGGGGTAATCTTGTCCATACTTTGGAGACCACTAATCTACAATTAACCTTTGTTTTTACTCATTGCAGAACCTTATAGAAGAGATCTATAATCACCAAAGAGTTCAGTCAGATCATCCAGATAGAGGTGGGGGAAGGAACAAAAATCAAAATTCAAAAGAAAACAACAACAAAACAAAAATAGTGGATAAGGATTGGTTCATTTCCTAGATTGTGACATACAAGAGAATGGAAAATCTATTGACCTCTTCTATCAGTTTGTATATCTGGCACAGACCTTACAAATGGACAATTGCCTTCACAAAATTGGGAAATGACTTCAAATTTTTCATGAAGCATAAGCCCACCTTTTTTTAATCACAAATATCTATTGGTGTGGTTATATGGCTCTGATAGATGGAACACAAAATAATTAAAGACATCTTTAATTCAAGAATTAAAGTGAGTATCACAGGGAGCAATGGAGGGGAACATGCCAGATATGGGCAAGATAGAAGGTGTAATATATAATGAATTTGAACAACAGAAACGAAGGATAGAATAAGGGAAATGCATAATGGAAATAATATGATATGGCCATGAAGTCAGGGAAAGGGATAACATGTAGATAGACCCAGTGTCCCACCAGATTCCTCACAACGTTAGCAGAAAATGAAGATCTCTAGCTTGAATGGACCATTTTTAATGAATTCATGGGAGGACACCGATAAGAGTTTCACATAAAAAGAAGACAAGGATGAGCTATAGTCTGCATCACTGAATGGAACCTCCAAATTTATCATCACATCCATTTGAGTGATTATTAGAAATAAAAAAAAACCTGTTTATGCTTCTGTACAATTTTTAAAAAATCTCTAATCATACATTTCTAGTCTTTGTTTAAGAGAAATTCTAAAGCATGAATGTTACAGAGATGTAAAGCTTTCTTCTCATTGAATTATTTGTATAAGATTCTAAGATTCTAACTTTTCATTTGAAGTCAAAGATTTAAAATCCTGTGTCACTTTTAGTTATGTATGATTTATTTTGCTTTATGTCTTCTCTTCTACTTAGTTGCTAATATGCCACATAATCTTAAGATAACTTTTTATGTAAAAACAAAATTACTGACACTATTCAAATTATTTTACATTGGGCAACAATCTGTGTGTCCTATACAGACGTGAAAAAAAAAGAAATAAACAAAGCACTTGCAATTCCAGGAAGAGGAGGTAAGTTTCTTTCCAAAAAGAGAATGACAAGAGCAATGACTGAGAGATAAAGGACATGGAACATGTGTCAAGGGTGACTGAAAACTTAGTTGTTGTTCTTTTTTTCTCTAGATCTAAGGACAAAAAACAAACAGAATGAAGAGAAAGGAATTCATGATGATGCACAGGAAGCAAAAGAAAAGGGAATTAATATAGATGCAATGGGAGTGATGATGGTATAATTAAACCTGCTAGTTCAGCTCAAGGAAATACATATGACATTATTCAAGGCTAGCTGTGATAATCATTTTGTGTGTGACTTCAAAACATATGGTGCTACAAAACAATGTGTCCTTATATGTTCCTATGTAATGAGTTTCCTTACTGTGCTTATGTAGATTAGTTATACAAGTGCTTCAAAGAGCTCTATGCCATCTGTCATTTCCCTGGCTATGACACCAACAGTAAGAGTAGCGTTAACATACTGTGATTTTCAGGGGAAATATTAGTTACTAGTACTAAAGATTTCTATTTCATGACTAGTTTCTGTTAGCTTATATATGATCTACTCTTTCATATCACTATGATAGGGTTGAACCATTACATTGATAATTAAAAAGAATGTATAAAAGTAATTGTAAAATAAATAAATAAATATATATCTTTCAAGTGGCTCAAAAGGAGGTTGGAAACATTCTATTGTCCTTCATTTTTATCCCAGTTTTCATCTTCTTTATTCCTGAACCATTCCTTATGTATCCATTTTTGAATAGATAGCTTTCTTCCAAAATGATAAGCATAGTGTGCTCCCCAAGACTTTCCACAGAACAGAGTGAGGCAAAGGGTGCTTCAATTTTTTTTTAAATTTTCTATTATAGACCTTTTAATTTTCTACTATACACCTATCTGATTCGTATTGCGCTTTTAGCTTCATTGGTAACATTTGCAATACTATGTATTATTGTTGCTTTGTTGATTCTTCTCCATTTCTAGCATTCTTCTAAAATGACATGCTGGAAAAGACAAGAAAATGTGGTACTCATTATTTGTATTATCATAGGCACTGGTATGTACTTCCTAATGTTGCTGAAGTAAGTAAGAATTGTTGCAAAGTGTGCTCTGATACTAAGCTCCCACATCACTTCCTGCTTATCATTTCCAAATCATGCTGCTTGTACCATGGTCATTATTCTCATACCTCTATATTCCCATAATTTTGATCCTTGTCCATGGAACTTCTGGTGCTGATAAATGAGTTTCCAGATTTTGGTGCTAAAAAGCAAATGCCCATGCTACTTCCTAGCCATCATTTCCAAGTAATTCTCTCTGTCCAGAACCATTTTTTTTTGCTTGCTGCCTTCCTCCTTATTAGAATGAAATATGCTTATGGTCAGGGATCAACTTTCTGGCTTTTATTTCTAAATTTCACAGGCATCTCAGTAAGCCAGTCAAGAAGCATTTGTTTAGTGTTTTACTATGTTGTAAGATTTATTTTTTAAAAAAAAGTACTAGGGATAAAAGAAAGGCAAAAGCAGTGTTTGTCTTCAGTGAGCTCATGTTTTATTGGAGTTGACAAACATGAAAATTACTAGATAATACAAAGTATAGACAGAGCAAGGAAAATAATTTCAGAGAGGAAGGAATTAATAGTTGGATTTACTGGGAAAGGCCTCCTCCAGAAGCAGGGATTTGAGCTAAGTTTTGAAGGAATACATGGAAATCAAGAGGTGTAGAGAGAGAGAACATTCCAGACTGAGGAACAGTCAGTGCAAAAACACAAAGAAAGGAATTCAGGAAGATGACAAAGTAGGTCAGAAATTGATGGGGTGGAGGCAAGAAAAGAAAAAGGAAAAAAAGGAAATTTATAGGATAACTTTGTTGCATATTTTGAGTGAATAGCAAGGTAGATTCACAATTTCATTTGCAGTCATCTTATTATTGTACTGTGTTATGGAAATGCTTATTTTGGTCTGTGAATTGAAAATAAAATAAATTTTTAAAAAAACACAAAAAAAGTATGAGGATTTGCTGGTAGACCTGTATGGCTATATTAGAGAATCCATGGAAGAGAGTGAAATGTAAAACTGGAAAAGCAGGAAGGGAAGAAGTATGCTTTAAGCTAAATAGAAGACTATATTTGATCCTGGAGTTGATAGAAAGCCAATCTATCTACAACAACAGGAATAACAATAGTGGAAGAATTGGGGGGATTACATGGCCTGCCCTGTCCTTTGAGTGGAGGGTAGATTGGACAGAAAAGTTTCAAAAGGTAGCAAGACAAATGATGAAATGATTCCAATAGTCCGGGCAAAAAGAAAATGTAATAAAGGCCTCACTTAGGTTGGTGGCTCTGTGCATGGAAAAAAGAAGTATAGGAGAAATATGTGGAGATAGAGCTACAGATGTGAAGATAATTATGTTTCCTGGTTAGAATAATGTTAATTTTATCAATTATCAGAATATAGGAAGAATTCAGTGATTTTTTTTCTCTTCAGGGTTACATAATTTTTATTTTTTCAAATGGAATTTTTACATCAGCAAGAAATCATTTCAGAGAATCATTGAAATTAAGTATGTTAAGCTAAGTGATCAGAAAGAATTGGAGTAAAAGGCTGAAGGGAATAATTACCAATTAAGAAACAGTTTTAAAATAATATAAACCATTAATGAAATATTCCCATAGAAACATGGTAATCAGAAAAATGCTATATCACTGATTACTGTTTCGTTAGCAGTAAATCTGTACCATCTGGTACAATTAAATCTTCAAGGATCAATGATGGCTTAACAAAGGTAATTTCCAAAGTCGGTAGTAAGATCAAAAATGAGGTTGGAGAGAAATGAAGGTCTTCTAAGAAGCACAAAATAAGTAATCCGTCTATAAAAACAAACCTCAAAATGTTTATGCTAACTTTGTGTGTGATGAATCACCTCTAGTTTCAATCTGAAAGACATCAACTGCAACCTCAAAAGTTCAATCTACTGTAGTGTCATTTTTTAAGAAAAAAATGAAATATAATATTTAGCCCCTGAAAAGAGAAGTGGTAAGAAAAATGTCAGAGAAAAATATGTAAGCCATCTTGAATCACTCAAAATGGATGACAGATTGAAAATACAACATTAAAGTTTTTTTCAATAAAATTCAGCATGTTTAAAACTTCTATTTCAATCACATTTTTTTCTTTTAATCTAAATTCATTCTGTGCCAAGTCATTTCCCAGAAAATATTGAATAGAGATTGGTCTGATATAGGTGGCATAAGAAATTTAAACTGTGATAGGTCTGTTTTATTGCCTAGATGATTGCTTTGGGTTCCAGGATAAGATGTTCTCACTAATAAGAATCTTCCTATATAAAGTATACCTTTTTTTTATCTTTTAGTTTATAGGAACATGTTTTAATTTCCTGAAAAGTCAGCATTAAAAATCAAAGCTACTTTTGAAACCGAAAACTGCAGCTGATTGCATTACAAATATACATAACAATGCTATGTAAGGTTAGAAAATTAATGTTGACTTTTGTTGAATTTTGGAAATGATGGGCAAAAGAGGAAAAATGACCAAGGATATCTTATGACTCCTACAATACAAAGAACTCTTAAAATCAGAGTCAGGAAAGCTGAAAGAGGAGAGAAAACGGACATCATTCCCTTCTGTTAAGAGCATTGGCATTGTAATATAAAGATATTCTGATCAATATTTCTAATTAAAATGGCAAGTCACCAAAATCATTTTTAAGATTCATTTATGGAAGTTTATGGAACTGATTGTGGAACAAGCAGAGAGTAAATTGCTAACCTTGGGAAAATTCATTAGCTTATTTGCATCACTAGGGAACAATTTAGCCTATGGGAAGAAATGGTTTATTGAACAGGTTTTAAGTACATAGTGTAATTCTACTTCACTTACTTAATTTCATTTATTTAATTTTTGATTCAAAAATTATTTTCCATATTTCTTTCAACACTTACCTTCACCATCATGTCACACAAATGCCTTATTAATGTTGTGAAGATGACCCCAGGTACCAAAAAGCTTTGCTAGAAGAACACAAGCTATGATAGAGCCTTCCAATCAGAACAGTAATTGACTATAGGACTAATGAAAGGCTGAGTGTCTATCTTCTGAGGACCAGTCTAACTTCATCAAAACTGAAAATTTAAGTGTTACCAAGCAGGTATTCATGTATTAATTTTTTTAGGAGGAAACAGGACATATAGCAATATATTAAACTCTACTAAGGTATAGAGAATTTGCAATTTGCATTATTAAATATAGCACCCATATAATTGGACGGTTAGAGTAATTGAATCCTTTGGAAGTTTCTTGGGGAAGTTTCAATTCTACCAGATAGAATTTGTCATGAGAGGCAGACTGTAAAGAAGAGAGAATGCTATGCTAGAGGCAAGTGATTTGGGTTTACCTGTTAAGTCTGCTGTTTCCTACCTGTGTGACAAATAATTTAATCAGTTTCCCTCATCTATAAAATAAGGAGCTTGGTCCAGGGCACCGTCAAATTTTCTTTCCAATCTAAAGCAATAATTTTTGTTGATATGGTTACTGAAGTATTAAAAGTTGTTCCCCCATCATTCTTTGAAAGATTTTAGGATGCTTAAAGAGTAAAAAGGGTAAAATAAAAGAAATAAGGTTAAAACAAGAAAAACAATCTTTAGGAAACCAAAAGGATAGATATTTTCAGATACCTTTTTCATGTCATTGACACACTCTTGCAACATGCTGAATTTGCTCCTAATCTTTTTAACTTAGTTTCTTTTAACTAGATAAATTACATGGTGACAAAAATAAAAGGAAAATAAGGGAAATAAAAAAGTTACCCAAACTGGATTTTCATTGGCCAGTCCCTTCTTTACTGTTACGTTTGCATGTGTGTGTGTGTGTGTGCGTGTACACACAAAAGGAAATATAAATTAGCATTGGCATAGATTACAAACAGACATTTGGGCTTTTTGAATGGTATTCTGAATCATGCATGTCAATCTATATTTTATGTAATCATAAAATTGTAATTGTTATCATTATGTTAAGTTTATGTCATGATGACTTATTGTGCCAGTGTATTAATATATCAATAAATATGGCATTATTATAACAATATCAATAAACTGTACATGGTATTGAGAATTAATATGACCTAGTGGAAAAAAAAAGGGCTTGCCACAAAATGGCCTGGCTTTAATTCCTGCTTATCTGACATATACTGGCTTTTTGACCCTGCAAAATCATTTAACCTCTCAGTATTCTAGGCAGCCCACTAAAGCTCTAAGTTGTAGTGACATTGCCTTCTTGCATTGGTAGAGGAAGGTTCCTCACTGAATATTTGACTACAAATGAAATCAGAGACCTGGTCTCCCTCCCTTTATGATTTAGTTAACTCATTCTATTAGTTTAATATATTTGCCCTGATGATTCATTTTACTTAGAATTGGGCACGAGCAAATCATCGATATCCCAGGTCTTAATTTTATACTTACTTGTCTGAAAAGAAATAGGTTTTGGGAAGAGATCTGCCAGGATGTCTTCATCAGGTCCTTTTATTGAAGTTAAGATTTATGGATACACTTGTCATATTGTAACCACATTTCCATTAACTTTATCAAAATGTAATAATTGGGCTTCAATCAGAGATGAAATTCTTTCTAAGATCCTTTTAGTTGATAAATAAGAGAGTATGATTGTTTCAGAATAATCTCAAATCTTTTGAAATCTAATGGCATTATAGCTTGTGAATATGACAAATTGAATGGATAGTGCATTTTTAGTGTATCTGGAAGCAAAGTCACAAATGACAATAATAACGATAGTTTGCTGAAACTTTGAGACCATGAAAGAAGATGCCCAACTTCATGATATATTCACTTTATGGAATCAATTTCCTCTAATTATTAGGAATTTACTTTTTTATTTTCAAACTAAATCTGTTGCTTTGTACCTTCTACTCTCAGTGTCTTCTTGTTCATCCCTCTTGGGATAAATTCACTGTTTCATGACACTGAGGCAATTGGTGTTAAGTGACTTGCCTAGGGTCACACAGCTAGTAAGTGTCAAGTGTCTGAGACCAGATTTGAACTCAGGTCCTCCTGGCTCTAAGGCCGGATCTCTATCCACTGTGCCACCTACCTGCCCCTCCACTAGTTCCATTTGACCTGGTAGGTCATTTAATTCCAATTTTACTTAAGTTTGTACATAAAATGAAAACACATCTTTGTTGTTTCCTTACTAAATATGTCGTTAGGATTCTTAAGAATCAATATATTTCTAGTGGGTAAATGATGGTATATAGGCATTAAATACTCATTTTGTTAAATGAATTTTTTAAAATTGATCATTACAGATCATGTGAAGATGTGATCTATATCATATAAGATGTGATAGTCTGAAGCTATGGAGATACCTCTGAGATTTTCAGAGAAATGTTGCAAACAATAAAATTAATTAACCATGCACTGTCAAGTTAAACTTGATTTACTCTTGCAAGAATAAGTCCCAGGTAATATAGATCAAAACATTTAGAATAATTTAAAATTATCTTACCAGGATTAGATATATTTGACATTTGTTTAGCCTTTTTTAGAACTTTTTTTTTTCTCTCTAATTCCCTAAAGGAGATAAGATAGTAGCAAACCAGAGACTTACTGTTTTCACAATAAATGCTTTCCTCAAAAGCTTAAAAAGGTGATTCTTTTAATTATGTGTAGTGGGTGAATAGCCACTGAAGACCAAATTCTTACAACATGCTTAAATTGCCCATCCCAGTGAGTTTTGCAGAATATGTGCAGAGATAGCCTTTCTGGTTCTAATGCAAAGGAGGAAGAAATTTCTAGACATTCACAAATGAAGGTCAGGTATTGTGTGATGATGAAAAATATTCTATTTTGCTACAGACCAAGAAGAACTAATGTCTATGATACTAAGGTCCTGGACACAAATTAAGTTCACATTCTCTTTTCATTGCTGGTGATGAGGGGGTCCAAACCACTGTGAATGGCTAGGTGAGGAAATAGCAACAAGCCATTGTTGCTTTTGTATTTTTTCCTCCATTATCTTAGGTGAAGAAGCATACAGAGATCAAATTGTCAAGGCCACTATTTTAGTCTGTAGCTCACTTGCCACCAGGAAGTAAAGAAGAAGAAAATATGTCAGGAATGTGCCTTCTTTATGAAAACTCAGCCAACAAGATTTTCCATCATCATATCCAGTCAGTCCTTCAATTCTGCATGTTTAGAAAGAGGTTTCTAAAGTTTCACATGATGGATTGGAACATCTGTTGTGTATAACTTATGACAAGGGCAAAAACATTCTCTAAAAACTGGGCCTAAGTAGGCCAACTTCTAATTACATTATATGTCCCCTCATATACTTTGTTTGTACTTTAATTAGTTTTTCTTAATATGACAGTCCTTTTCAGACAATTAATTGAAAGTAAACTGGGGGTGGAGCCAAGATGGCAGAATAAAAGCAGTGACTTGCTCTCCCCCAAACCCCTCCAAATACCTGTAATAAGAGTACTTGTGGTTAATCATAGACCAGAGCACAGGCTAGGAAAGGAGTAAACACCTTGCCTTTGATCATACCATTTTGGAAGAACTGAAAATTTACAGGTCCCTAGAAATATTTATGAAAACAGCTACACAAAACCCCCAAAGCTTGGGACAGTACATTCTCCACACTGGAAGCAGACCCCTAGCTTAACAAAAAATTGAAAACAAGAAATTGGCTGGGATCCGAACAAACAGTGCAAAAAACTCAGGCAATAGAATCTTACTTTGCTGACAAAGAAGATCAAAATATACAACGGGAAGAAGACAACAAAGTCAAAGTTCCTACATCCAAAACCTCCAAGAAAAGTATGAATTGGTCCCAGGCCAAGGAAAAGATCAAAAAGGATTTTGAGAAGCAAGCAAGAGAAGTAGAGGAAGAACTGGGAAGAGAAATGAGAGTGATGCAAGAAAATCATGAAAAATTAGTCAACAGCTTGCTAAAGGAGACCCCAAAAAATACTGAAGAAAATAACACCTTAAAAATAGCCTAACCCAAATGGCAAAAGAGGTCCAAAAAGCCAATGAAGAGAGGAATGCCTAAAAAAGCAGGATTGGCCAAGTGGTAAAGGAAGTTCAAAAGCTCACTAAAGAAAATGCTTCCTTAAAAATTAGAATGGAGGCTTAAATTCTATAATCTAGCCATTGCTCAGATTCTTATAATCTAGCCAATAGCTTGCTGATGTTCAGACTCCTTAAGAGTCTGCCCAACATGATGGATGTTCTAATAAACCTTGTCTTTGACTGAAAGAAGGTTTGGGTAAAATAATTTCAGGCAAGACCTGCATATTGGGATTTTGGGGTTCCAGCACCCCTAAACTCCTAAACCCCAACATTTGGGTGGCCCATACTAGGAAACTGCCTAACCCCAAGTTCTTCTCTAGCCAAAACTGGAAGGTATGTAAGCCTCCCCCATTCCTCCTTTATTGCTCTGTAGTTGGGGTCTCTGTCCAAGCACCATGGCTTGGATGTGCTTTTTGGGTTGAGGTTGTCTCACATTCAGCCTGACATTCCCAGGCTCTCAGTCCACAGGGTTGGTTTAAGATCATGGACCTGGGTACAACTTCCATAGCATAGAGGACAAAGACAGATGTCCTATCTGGAAGTTTATGCCCAATTCTGTCAATTCTCTCAGTGCTGGAGACTTTGGAAAACTTAAGGTACTTTTTTGGGCTTTTGGTTTTTTTATTTGTTTCCTGAGGCTTATTCCCAAATCCTCCTTTAAGGAGAGAGGGACTTCCAGCCCCCATGCCTGTAAAGGGTCAATCCTCTTCAATTCCTGAAGATTTGGCTTTGGGTTATCTTTCACAAAATTGGGAAAAATTTAGTTTCTCTAAAGAACCAATAAAGAAAAGGCTGGTGCTCTTCTGCAACAACATTTGTCCTCAGTATCACCTGCAAATTACAAGGGAAGGCTCATTTTTGGGACATTTCAGCAAAATACACTCTTAGAGTTAGAAAGATGTAGCAGAGAAGGAAAATGGGTGGAGATTCCCTACATAATGACTTTCGTTGAACTTTCTCAAGACCCCATTTTCAGAAAAGATCGTAGGATGCTTGAAGTTAGAGCCACCCCACAAATGGGGAATGGGGATCATCTAGACTTTTTGGATGACCCTCTTATGGCCTCCACTGCTGCAGCACTCTCCTCTTCCCATCTTCCATTAACACCACCTCCTCAGCTCCTATCTCCACCCCATTCTTCCCTGGCTGGCCCTGTTTCCCATGCCCCCTCTCCTTCCCTTGGTTTACCTTCCCTTTTCCTCTACCCCACCTCCCTTCATATCCTGCCTTATTTACCTTCCATGTATCCTACCCTACATTTCCTTCCCAGGTCCCTTCTCCAGAGGTGACATCTACTCAGGTTTTGGACAAGGGTCTTGCCTGGGCACCTCCTCCCCAGGCCCTTTACCCCTAGGCCCCAGTCTCCTCCCCTGACATCTCCCCCTCCTCTGGGGCCAACTGATTTTTCCCCTTGCCAGCCAGATCCCCTCATTTTGCAGTCTAGTTTAGTTAAGCCAATATTCCCCAGTCCCTCACTCACAAGTAGTAGGACTGCTTATCTCCATTCCTCCCTAGCCCCAGTTCTCACAGTGCCTTTGGGGCTTTTTCCCCTAAGGGAAGTCCCTGTCTCCCCTAATGGGACAATTAGGGTGCATGTTCCATTCTCCATTTCAGACGTCAATCAGTCAAAGAGAAACTGGGAGATATTCAGAAGATCCCACTAAATTTACTGAGGGCTTTAGAGACCTGTCCCTACAGTTTGAGCTTTCTTAATTTCCATATCCTCTTTTCCACCTGTTGTACCACTGAGGAGAAGAGGAGAAACTGGGAAGAAGCCCAAAAATTTGGGAACCATTTGGCTAGTAATAACCTCACAAATTATCCCCCAGGAACACCTGCTGTTCCCACTACTGACCCAGAAAGGCATTATCAGAAAAGTGAGGATAAGGGAAAGAGAGACTATATGGTAATTTGCTTGTTAGAAGGACTAAGAACTGTATTTGAAAAACAAGTAAATTTTCAAAAAATTAAGGAAATTACTTAGGGAGAAAAGGAAAACCCTGCCCTTTTCCAAGACAGGCTAGTAGAAGGTATTAAAAAGAATAGGAATTTTGATCCTGACTCTATAGAAGGTGCAACAATCCTTAGCATGTATTTCATTAATCAGTCTGTCCCAAATATTAGGAAAAAACCACAGAAATTGGAAATGGGACCCCAAACACCTCAGGCCAAATTACTGGAGACATCCTTTGGAGTTTTTAACAACAAAAATGTAGTGGCAGCAGAGGAAAGAAAAAGAAGGGAAAGGGCTAGAAACAGAGAACATACTCAATTCTTGGATGCTGGCATAGCCAGGGAAAGACCCACGGGTGTTCCTAGCAACTCCTGATGTGGGATAACCTGCTTTTGACACCACGAGAAGGGCCACTGGTCCAAAGAGTGCCCCTCTAGAGTGCCCCCTCAGAAGCAGTCTATCAACTCGGGAAGTGAGTGCAACAAGGAGGCCAACTGGTCCAAGGAATGTCCCTCCAAGGCACCCCTCCCAGAGACAGCCCCCACAACCAATGCCTCTGAAACCGTGCCCAAGATGTGACCAGGAGGCACATTGGAGGTATTGTCCCCAAGGTTGGAAAAGTGGTAGAGTCACCCCCCAGTACCCCATCCTCCAGTCTTCTCAAGACTGGGAATGACAGGGGAGCCTAAGGCATGGTAGTACTCCCACTTTCTCCATCTCTAGCTGAGCCTTTGGCAAAAATGGAGGCTGAGGTAAGGTTACCTTCTTTATCATGGCTATGTTCTCTGTTTAAACCAATTACTCTGGCCCTACTTGCTCCTTGACGTGTAGGGTCATGAGCATTGAAGGGAAAACTAAGGGATGTTGCACACACCTTCTCCCCCTGCCTATTTGAGGATCTGTTGTTTGAACACTCCCTCTTTATGCTCCCCTCTTACCCTGCCCCTTTGTTGGGAAGGGACCTAATGGTGAATTTGGGGAGCCATTCTTCTCTAGTTAAGTCCCCTATTTCCCTTTTTCCTCGGTGCACCAGACCCCATGTTCTCCAGAAGGGTGGAAGAAAGTTGAGCTTATTGTTTGGCATCAGGGAATTATGTCAAGCAACTTTTCATAATTTAATTACCATTGAAATAATTTGGCTGCTGTTGGTTATTGTTTTAATGTGTAAACTTGCCAAAAAGCTTGTTTGGGTTTTGTCTTGCTAAGAATTTACAAGTGTATAGAAATCTCTAAAGATTGGCTTTTTACACCAAGACAAATTTAAGTTTGAGATGCAAATCCTGGAAAAGGTTTTCCTGAACTGTGATTAGTGAAACTTGCTGTGTGAGATAAAAGCTCATGGGATTTTATTTTGAGTTGTCTGATGGATCATAATCCATCGATAATCAATAATCCACCATCTGAAAGAAATGCCATAAGCTACTCAGAGAATGTGATACTGGTGGGAAGTCAACATGGGGAAAAGCTGAGAGGACAATTTTTGCCTCAGTCTAAGATGGGATCCTCCTGGCTCAGTTTCCCTATTATGTTCCTTTGAAAAGGAATGTTACCCACATAGCTATTCCTGAATCTGGCTGTGAGGTGGATTTGATACTGCATGGTTGGAAAACTGAATTATCTGAATCCAAACAGAGCTAAGTATGTTTATTCTCTCAAAGTTGGGCCCTAAATCTCAACCCTGGTTTATATCTGGGCCCCACAGTCTTTTCTGTCAGATTTGTGTCTTCCAGACTACAGGAGATTCACCTACAGTTGGTAGCAAACGGCGAGTACCAGCCAATGTCTCCCCATTGTTCCCTGCATGCTGCCTGTGCTCAGTTTCAATCAGGCTCCTCTTTGGGACACCCTGGAGGCAGGGACAGTTCTATGCCACTTGCCAGCAGCAAGCGGTTTTAGAAGCTGAGAACTTCACCCCTTACATCAAAAGAATTTGGGTCCCATTTGCTTAAAGGGGGAATGATGGGATTGGGATCTGGACCCCAGAAAGGAAAAACCCTGGACTTTCCCACACAGTCAAATATCTGGCATCCACCTAAGGCTATAATTCCATCAACTGGCCTTTCATTATGGCTACACCCATTCTCCCAATTCTGTTACCCTTAACCTAGTCTAGTTCTACCTCCCTATGGCCCCTGTCATTTCCCAACTTTAATCCTAGCTAGGCTCCATTCTCCCTTGGCCACATGGTCCAGGTCCCAGGAGTTGTGTTCACCCAAACTCACTGGCCACTCCTATTCAGATCTCCCTTAGACCCCTCCCCCAGTCACCCCAAACTATATGGCCACTCCTAGATCCCTTCCAAGTTTTTCTGTATGTAAGGTCCATTTTGTCTCCATTAAGGTGCTTAGATTCTTACAATCTAGCCACATGCTCAGATTCTTATAATCTACCCAATAGCTTACTAATGTTCAAACTCCTTAAGAGTCTGCCCAATATGATGGATGTTCTAATAAACCTTATCTTTGGCTGAAAAAAAAAACTGGAATGGAACATTTAGAAGCTATTGACTTTATGAGAAATCAAGACATTGTAACATAAAACCAAAAGAATGAAAAAAGAGAAGACAATGTGAAATATCTCATTGTAAAAACAACTGACCTGAACAATAGAATCCAGGAGACATAATTTTAAAAATTACTGGACTATCTGAAAGCCATGCTTAAAAAAAAAGAGCCTAGAAAACATCTTTCAAGAAATTATCAAGGAAAACTGCCCTGATATTCTAGAACCAGAGGGTAAAATAGAAATGGAAAGAATCCGCTGATCATCTCCTGAAAAGAGATCCCCAAAGGAAAACTTCTAGGAATATTATAGCCAAATTCCAGAGTTCCCAGGTCAACGAGAAAATATTGCAAGCAGCTAGAAAGAAACAATTCAAGTTTTGTGGAAACACAATCAGGATAACACCAGATTTAGCAGCTTCTACAGTAAGGGACCACAAGGCTTGGAATATGATATTTGAGAGGTCAAAGGAGACAGGACTTCAACCAAGAATCACCTACCCAGCAATACTGAGTATAATCCTTCAAGGGGAAAAAATAGACATTCAGTGAAATAGATTATCTCACACAAAATGGACAAAAAAAGGCTTTTACAGTGGAGGGGTAGTGGGGGCAGGTGAGAGGGAATGAGTGAATCTTATTCTCATTGGATTTGGCTTAGAAGGGAATAACATACCCACTCATTTAGGTATGGAAAGCTATCTTACCCTACAGGAAAATAGGCAAGATGGAGATAAGAGAGTGGGGGGGATCATAGAGGGGAGGGCAGATTGAGTGAGGGTGCAATCAGAAGCAAACACTTCTGAGGAGGGACAGGGTCAAAAGATAGAATAGAATAAATGGGGGTTGGGATAGGATGAAGGGAGATGTACTTAGTTTTCCACAACATAACTACTATGGAAGTTTTTGGCATGGCTACATAAGTATAACCTGCATTGAGTTGCTTACTTTCTCAATGAGGGTGGGTGGGGAGGGAAGAAGGGAGAAAATTTGACCCCAATGTTTTAAAAACAAATGTCAAAAAACTGTTTTCACATGCAACTGGGAAATAAGATATGCAGGCAATGAGGTATAGAAATCTGCCCTGTCCTACAGGAAAATGAAAGAGGAAGGGGATAAGAGAAGAGGGGAGATAGAAGGGAGGGAAGATTAAGGGAAAGAGTATTCAGAATGCACACTGTCTTGGGGTTGGGGAAGGGATGAGATGGGGAGAAAATTCAGACCTCAAAATCTCATGGAAGTGAATGTTGAAAACAAAATTAATTAATGAATAAAAATAAATTTCAAAAAATGAAATTAAACTAAATGAAAATTTAAAAAACTTGAGTCTATCATCTTGCTTATACTGGATGCATTATGTAAATAGTATATTTTAAGCATTGATTATACTTCAAATTTTCTTTCAGATATCCACCAAGAATATAGAATCAAAAGATTCAATGATGTCTTACTCCTATATTTAACAAAAGTCAATGATGATTGTTTCTTGATTACAATTGACTGGCATAGTCATGTTATTTGTTTCAATGTTTGGACAAATTAATATTCTCATCGAATGAATGTTCTTTCCAATGATGTAATTTGCAAACTACAAATGCCTCTCTATTTTATACAATTCTCTTTTTTAATTAATTCATTTATTTGTAGTTTTCAACCTTCACTTCCACAAGTATTTGAGTGCCAAATTTTCTTCCCTTTCTCATCAATCCCCCCACTTCAAGACTACGTACATTCTGAACATCCCTTCCCCTAATCTGCCCTCGCTTCTATCACACAGCCCCCCTCCTCTTATCCCCTTCCCCTTCTCTTTTCCTGTAGGGCGAGATAGATTTTTTTACCCCATTGGCTGTATATCTTATTCCATTTGCATGTAAAAGTAATTTTTAACATTTGCTTTTAAAGCTTTGGGTTACAAACTCTCTCCTATCCTTCCTCCCCACACACCCTCATTGAGATGGTAATACAGGTTATATATGTGTGCTTATGCAAAACACTTCTATAATAGTTATGCTGTGAAAAACTGACTGTATTTCCCTTCATCCTGTTCCACCCCTCATTTATTCTATTCTCTCTTTTGACCCTGTCACTCCTCACAAGTGTTTGCTTCTGATTACCCCATCTCCCAATCTGTCCTCCCTTCTATCATCACTCCCTCTCTTATCTCCTTCCCCACTATTTTCCATAGGGTAAGATAGATTTCCATACCCAACTGAGTGTGTATGGTACAACCTACTTAAGCCAATTCTGATGAAAATAAGATTCACACATTCTCTCTCGCTTTCCCCCATTTTGCCTCCTTTGTAAAAGCTTGTTTCTTGTTTGTTTTACGTGAGATAATTTACCCCATTCTACCTCTCCCTTTCTCCTTCTCCCAGTATAATCCTCTCTCACTCCTTAATTTTATTCTCCAGATACCAGCCCTTCATCTTCAACTCTCTCTCTGCCATCTATCTATCTATCTATCTATCTATCTATCTATCTATCTATCTATCTATCTATCTATCTA
>NW_020954569.1:15693127-15768660 GCF_900497805.2 Vombatus ursinus
CTATCTATCTATCTATCTATCTATCTATCTATCTATCTATCTATCTACATGTACACACACATATGTATGTACGTATACATATATTTCCCTCCAAATTCCCTAATACTGACAAAGGTTTCATGAGTTAAAAATGTCATCTTTCTATGTAGGAATTTAAACAGTTCAACTTTAATAAGTCCCTTATGATTTCTCTTTCTTGTTTATCTCATCATACTTCTCTTGAGTCTTGTATTTGAAAGTCAAATTTTCTAATCAGCTCTAGTCTTTTCCTCAAGAATGCTTGAAAGTCCTCTATTTCACTGAATGTACATTTTCCCCCAAAGGATTATACTCAGTTTTGCTGAGTAGGTGATTCTTGGTTGTAATTCTAACTCCTCTGCTCTCTGTAATATCTTATTCCAAGCTCTCTGGTCCCTTATTGTAGAAGCCACTAAATCTTGTGTTATCTTGATTGTATTTCCACAATACTTGAATTATTTCTTTCTGGCTGCTTGCAACATTTTGTCCTTGACCTGGGAACTCTGAATTTGGCTACAATATTCCTAGGGGTTTTCTTTGGGGATCTCTTTCAAGATGTGATTGGTAGATTCTTTCCATTTCTATTTTACTCTCTGATTCTAGAATACAAGGGAAGTTTTCCTTGATAATTTCTTGAAAGATGATGTCTAGCCCCCCCCCCTTTTTTTATCATGGTTTTCAGATAGTCCAGCAATTTTTTAAAAATTATCTCTCCTGGATCTATTGTTCAGGTCAGTTGTTTTTCCAATGAGATATTTCATATTGTCTTCTTTTTTTCCATTCTTTTGGTTTTGTTTTACAATGTCTTGATTTCTCATAAAGTGACTAGCTTCTAATTGCTCCATTCTCATTTTTAAGGAAGTATTTTCTTCAGTGTGCTTTTGGACTTCCTTTTCCATTTGGCCAATACTGCTTTTTAAGGCATTCTTCTCCTCTTTGTCTCTTTGGACCTCTTTTGCCATTTGGGTTAGGCTATTTTGAAGGTGTTACTTTCTTCAGTATTTTTTGGTTCTCCTTTAGCAAGCTGTTGAATTCTTTTTCATGATTTTCTTGCATCACTCCCATTTGTCTTCTCAGTTTTTCCCTCTACTTCTCTTAATTACTTCTCACAATCCTTTTTGAACTCTTCCATGTCCTCTGACTCATTCATATTTTTCTTGGAGGTGTTGGATGTAGGAACCTTGACTTTGTTGTCTTTTTCTGGTTATATGTTTTGCTTTTCTTTGTCACCAAAGTAACATTCTATGGCCTGACTTTTTTTTTGCTCTGTTTGCTCATTATCCCGGCCAATTTCTTGAGTTTTCAATTATTTGTTAAGGTAAGGGTCTGCTTCCAGTGTGGAAAATGTACTGTCCCAAGCTTCGGGGGTTTTGTGCAGCTGTTTTCAGAGATACTTCTAAGGACTTGTAAGTTTTCTTTTCTTCCACGGTGATGTGATAAAAGGCAAAATGTTTACTCCTTACCTGGTCTGTACTCTGATTTGTGAGTGATCACAAGCACTCTTTTCTGCCTTGGAGCTGTGAGGAGGATTCCCTCTCCACCATCAGTACTAGCTCCACCACACCAGTGCTCCTCCTCACCCCAGGACCACCACCCAGAACTGTGACTTAGATCCAAGCACAGGAAAAGCAATGGAATCCTTCCTCAGCACTAGCAATGAGATACCCACAATCCCCCTATGATCAGCCACTTGATTCCCCTCCATCTGTGGGCCCAGAGCTCAGGAAGCACTTTCCACCCCAGGACTGCATTGGGACTGAAGCCAGAGCTAATTCCTCTCTCGCCATTATCTAATAAATGTTTTTACTGACCTTCTAAAGTTGTCTTTGGTGTTTGTGAGTTGAGAAGTCTGGAAACTACCACTGCTGCCCATGATTCAGTCCCCTGAGGCCTGCTTCAGGTTACTGAGGCCCGGGCTTTACCTGCCTGGTCCATGCTGAATTGTGCTCCTCTCCCAGCCTGGCACAACAGACCTTTCCAATCAACCATCCAGGTTGTCTTGGGCTGGAAATTTGTTTCACTCTGTCTTTTTGTGGGTTCTGCTGCTCTAGAATTTGTTTAGAGCCATTTTTTTACAGGTACTTGTTGGGGCTTAGGGGAGAGCTCGAGCAAGTCACTTCTTTTACTTTGCCATCTTGGCTTCACTCATTTTGTACAATACTTGCCCACATCCAAAAAATAAAATCCACTAAGCTGATATTCAGTGGGGACCAGTGTAGAACTTAGGCTTTTGATCTCTTTCTAAGTTATCAGTTCAACATCACTGTGAATCACACACTTATTGCATAATATATTTCATTTCACTTCTTTTCCATAAAATACCATTGAAATAATATACTGTAACCTATTCATAGCCTCTTTGTGTCTATTATGTTATCCTTTGAATCATCCACAACTTTATTTTTCAGGCACGTTGATTTTCAGATATATAAAACAACCAGAAAAAAATGAGATTCCAATGATGCATTTTTATTTTCAAGAATAGCTTGAGAATATTAAAATGTCCAAAATGCAATAAAGTCCATTTTATTCCTCCGATTTAGTACTGGTACATTCTTTTGTCCATTTTCAAGGCCTGATCAAGGTGGATGTACTGAAAGAGTAACTTGGGTTTCCTATCTCAAAACATATGGAGCTATTTTTGGTCTTCAGAAAGCTTGACATGGTATGAACAGAATCCAGATCATCCCCAAAAGATAAAAAGTAACACAACAAATAGATGAAAAATGAAACAAAACTGGCAATGATTCTACAGCAATCTTTTTTTTTCACCACTGGTGTGGGTATCATCATCTTGTTCTTTAACATTTAATTCATTCCTAAATGTGTTATTTGAAGAAGTAGAAATGACCCTGAAAGAAATAAAGTGGGGAAGAAAAGCTTTAGTTGACCACACTATGAAGAAATCCATGCCAGATAATACACAATATTGAAAGCATTCAAGTATTAAATTTCAGGATATCCAAAGGGGGAAAGCTAATAAGCCATTTGGAAAAAAAAGTTATTAATCTATGTTTTTTAAAATAAATTAAGAGCATTTGTTGACCTATTGATTTAATTTCTGTGAAATTTATATTAGATGGATATCTATATAAGATATATTAGATGGAAAATTAGAAAGCAACAGATATTTTGCCAGTATATTCTTGGGTAGATTACAATTTCATAGTCAAATAAGCAATTGAAATATGCAGAGAATCTAAGATGCTGTTGTGTTTATTTAAAAAAAATTCTCAAGAAAGTAAATCTTGAGTTAACCCATGCATATATGTTAAAAGCATATAGGATTCCTTGAAAATTGTATGCACATTGATAAATGCACACACACACACACACAAAGATATGTATATATATATATATATACACACACACATATATATACACACACATTACAATCTTTATTTTGTTCAATATTTCTCTCCTTTTTTATATCTTTTTCTCAAATCTCTTTCATGTGTATCTTTGCTTATTGGTTCAGTCAAGTAGCATTTATTAAGTTCCTACTATGTGCCATCTTTATGCTAATACTAGGGATATATAGAAGAGCAAAAAAGAGTTTCTGCTTTCAAGGACTCACAATCTGATAGGGGAAATAATATGCAAATAACTATGTACAAGGAGATATAGAGAAGAAAACTGGAGAAAATCAACAGAGCAAAGTCAGTAGATTGAGAAGTATTGGGAAGGTGGGACTTCAGCTGAGATTTGAAGGAAGCCAAGGGAAATGGGGATGTAGAGAGGAAGAAGAGAGAGTTCCAGGCTTAGAGGACAGACAGACATGGAAAACATGGGAAGTCAAGACATGGAGAGACTTGTGCAAGGAACAAAAACAGGCCAGAGGTACAAAAACATGTGATGGGGTATAAAGTGTAAGAAAATTGGCAAGATTGGAAGGGGAGCTAGGTTTTTATGGCTTTATAGGCCTAACAGAAGTTTTGGGGTGTTATGTTTACTTGAATGTCAGATTTAATAATCTGCAGATAAAATGTTTTTTTTTAAATTTTATCTCTACTGTTTTGTCTGTTTCCTTTCCTTTTTTTTATTTCTTTGTTTTGTTATGCTTTTCCTAACCAAATGTTGTCTGACTTGTATAGCAGTAAGAATTACCAGTTTTATTCCTATGAACCCAAATTTCACAGCATTTAAAAGTGGGTTGTTTTTATCTGTGTGTGTACCTGGGCATATTCTTTGGTGACAGAGTTCCAGTTCCTCCATCATTTAATATGTATTACTAAAATGTAGTTTGCCAGATTGAAAAGATAGTTTTTTTTGTTTCTATTGTACCTTGTACCCAGGGGAGCAATTGCTATAACATCTGGAATGTTGGAATAGAAATGTAACATTCTAAGTGTATGTTATTTAGTAGCTAAAATGTTGGCTTATAAACAAGAGTTTGTTATATATGACATGGATATTTCTGTTTAAGTCTTATTGACACTAATAAACTTGGTAGCCAAATACAGATGTTTCCAAATAATGATTTATCACCATTCAATTAGCCATAAAATTCAAAGGATATGTAAATTGATACATTCAATTTATTTTAACAGATATATTTTGGAGCATTAGAAGAAATTGTTTAAAGGTGTTTCTATTAAGATAGTTGAGAAGATTTATGTGATAATGATATTGATCTTTTCAATGCTAATGTGGTGAATGTAGTTATAAGAGCACATTATAAAAGTCCTAGTAAGTCATCTGCTTACTAAGATAATAAAAAATCTTGGTGGAATGAAAATGTGATGCATGCATTAAAGATGAAATAAAAAGCTCTAAATAAAGTGAGTAGGTCACATGGTCACATTTGATGGGAGTCTTAATGGAATGTGAAAGACTGATTGTATGGCCTGAAAAAGGTTGAAAAAAGGAAAAATTTATCATCTTAAAATATCATTACTTGAACAAAACCTATGAAATGTACATGGGGAGTATGGATGTGGGTAGAAACTAAATTTGTGATGCCATAAGCATTTTCCAGGTCCTGTAACTCCCTATATGAATGCATGTAAGCAAATTCTTTGCAATTTATAGTCTTAGATAATTTGCTGAGTCACATATCTAATTTGTGTTGGAAGTGGGAATGAACCCAGTTATTCCTGACTTCAAGACCAGTTATCTATTGACTATACCATATTTTCTCTCAGATATGTATATATGCATGTATGTGTTAATATGTTCTCTCTGTACATATATGCATGTATATATATACACATACACATATTATTACCAATTTTTCAAAACACTATGTTGATTTTCTCAGAAACTCTATGAGGTAGTTGCTATTATTTCCCCAAATTTCAGTGATAAGGTAACTGATTCTAAGAGAGTTATAATGATTTTCCCAGGGTCATACATATAGTACATACATAGAGTCTGAGGCATGATTCAAATTCAGATCTTTGTGAATCTAAATCAAGTACTCTATCCAGCATTTCTTGATATTTTTAAATACAAATGTCATTAAATCTTATTACATGGAATTTGAAAAACATTTAAATGTACCTTAACTACTGTAAGTCTATAGACTGAGTTCCATGTTAATATTCTGCAAAACACCAGAACAGACAGAGGAAGATTCTTAAGGTCCAGAATGGTGGGTGTAGCCAAGAAAAAGGAAAAGGATAAGAAAACATTGATGGATTGGTATTTGGATCTGTTAAAGGAATTAGCTGTTCCAATGAGAATACAGATAAGTTGAGCATTTAAATATCAGCTGTTATATATTGGATATATTTCTTTATGTATTTCATAATTTTCTGTAGACATAAGAATTAATCCTAAGAAAAATAAATCCCAGAATAAATATTTTTACATCTTAATGATAAAATAACACTCCTACAGGTTAGTTTTCAAGTAAAATATCCAAAATATATTTACAAGGTTATCTACAAACCTATTTGCCATTGAATGAGTGAATAAAGCCAATATGTCCAAACAAGAGCCATAGCTATTTTCCCTTTGTTTTCCCTGCTCCTCAGGCCTCAAAGACTCTTTGCTTTACTTACTTGATGCTAACAGGTCACCTAAATAAGGATACAAAGTTTAATTCCCCAAATTTTACTTCAGTAATTGTAAAATACCACATTTTTTTTTCTTTCTAAAATCAGTTTATCAGGGAGGGTAAACAGTTCAATGAAGAAAGAGAGAAACAGAAATAGGCAAGAGAGAAAGACTTTCATGTATTAAATGCCTCTGATCATTATAAGAACAGGTTATGGGTATTAGATTTACTAAAAATCCAGACAATTCCGTAATACTAATAAAATCTAATCACGAGTAAAGTAGATTTACATTTTATGCCCATAGAAGTTGTGTGAGTGATTTCAGGACAATTTGTTAAAGGGTTTTAAATGTATTTCAACTCCTCCCTTTATAGATTATAGTAGTCATATTTATTTCATCCTATTGAAGAACATGACTGGAGTCATGTAGTGGAATCATGAAATGAAATTTAAAAAACACAAAAGTCAAAGAAGGTTAAATATAAACACACGAGAACTATATTTCCTCTTAGATGTAGTAGCAGCTATATATTTGCACTAAGTAGAGTTTTTAGAGTCTTAAAAAAATAGACAACAAAGCATTCAGAGATGATTTGGGACTTCCAGGTCAAGCATGTGACATACAAGATAGAATGTTGTGCATTTTTTTCAAGTGCTCTCAAAACTCCCCAATATAAGAAATATGTGTGAGGTAAATTAATTGTAGCAATCTCTATAGGCCAAGATGTCAAGAAGTCTAGTGAAGTAACAACTTAATAAAGTAATGGAAGAGATGAGTAAACTCTCATGCCCTAAATTCTTACTCACCAATTTGCCTTACCAGCCCCTACATTTTGACATTGCTACACAGCTGGGCACATGGGCTTGTACTCTAGGATCTACTCAGCAACTTTCTAGCTGTTTGTTGCTGCTGCTGCTATAAACATGCCTCACTCCCTGCCATCATTATTCTATGGCAAATGGAAGTAGAATGTAAATCTACCTACAATCCACCCTACTTACATGGAAGTAGAGGTGGAAGAAAGTAAAAGTGTATCCTACTTAAGGATTCATGCACAAAACTAGGGGAAACAGCAGGAAAGAGTTGAGAGAATAAGGTAAAGAGAGTGAGCTGAAGAAGAACAAGCTGGCATCCAGCTGGAGATAGTCTTATCACCCCCAAGAATCACTTGAAGGAGAGATGGAAGCTGAGAAAAAGTGAATTATTCAATATAGAAGGAACCTGAGAAAATTTTGAAATTGAGTCCTGGGGGAGCTGTCATTATAGGGGAAGAAGTCAGAAAGTGAATGATAAGGAATTATAAAGTGGGGAGAGAGGGGGCTGAAATAACCAAATGAAAAATGTAGGCAGAAAATTCCCTTAAAAACTATGACATTCCTTCCAAGTCCTGTGACAAATAAAATGACTGACTAGACATTTTCCAGCCCCTACAATAACACAAAACTCTTCAAAATAAGGATTATACACAAGAGGTAAAACAATTGCAGCTGTCCCACAGGTTAAATCACCAAGAACCATTTTGAGGTATGAATTGATAGCATTGAAGGCTAATCCTTAATCTCTAATTCCTTTACTTAGTAACCCTTGCTTCACCAGCTCCCACACTTTGGCAGGTTCACAGAAAAAGGACCCACAATTCAGCACTCTAGGATTTAATTAGAAGTTTCCTTGCTGCTGCAATCTTTGCCAGAACATCTCTCTGTTCCTACCTTCAGTCAATTATTATACATCACAAAGCAATAGATTTGAACTCTTCACTCCATGTAGAGAAGGTGAAGGTAAAGGAAAATGTAGCATGCTTTTCCTGGGACTATAGCATGTGTGCTTCTCTGAAGCAAGGCTCAGTCAGAGAACTAAGCAGAAGGAATGGGACAGGGCACCAATATAAATGTGGAGAGACTCTATTAGGCCTGAAAAAAAATGGGAATGGCATCTACATGAGAATAGTTCTATCCCACCAAAAGCCACATAGAGCATAGTCTGAGGCCAATAAAAAGTTAATTTAATGGTGTGGTCATAGACTGAGAGAACTTTGCATACAGTCATTAATGGGGAAAGAGTGAAAGTCAGTCAAAGGAGAATATAAGAAAAAAAGGCTGAAATTTCCAAAGATTTAAAGAAGAAAAGAGGTCAAACCCTTGAGGACTAGCGTATAAGCCAATAGGAAAAATATTAATAATGAAAGTGATAGATGTTCTCTAGGACACCTAAGTAAGTACAAATATTTCTGAATAAATATTCCAAAACAATGATAAATAAATAAAAATCTGATAAGGCAAAGGAATCTATGGTTTTTTGAGAGAAACAGAAGTGAAGGACAATTTTTTTCATCTATTTGTTTTGTTTCTAGATGATGTAATCTTTTAATATTATTTCTTTTTTTCTTTCTTTTCTTCCACATTGTCCTTCACTTCTGTTTATTTTTATTCACAATCAATTGTATTATGTTTTATTTCTTTGGAGAGATTTGTCACTATGAATTCAAGTTTTTTTTTTCTTTTTCTAGTTAGTTCTTTTGCGTAAGCCTTAATTTTAGTTTTCATGATTACTATTTTTCTCTTCAATCATTCAAGGATATCTTGATGTAGTTCCATGCTCAACAGTCCCTGCATTGGGAATAACTGCCAAATCCCAAATTCTTATCCAGCCAAGACTGCAAAGTACATAAGCTTCCCTATCTCCCTAATACCTTTCTTATCCTGTGGTTGGGAGGGGGTTTCCAAGCACCTAGTGAGTCTTGGCTTGGAAGTGTTTTTTGGGCTTGACCTCTCAGGTCCCATTAGGTCAGACAGCTACAAGGCTGTCTCTAATTCAGCCTGATGCTATCAAGCTCTTGGACCAGTGGTTCTGTTCAACCTTAGACCTGGGCACACCTTCAGACTCCCTATCTGGAAGCGTAGGCCCAACCTCTCAATTCTCAGGGAATTGGGAAACCTTGAGGTATTTGGGGGGGTGCTTTTGTTTTTTTTTTGTTTGTTTCCCAAAGCTTATTCCCAAATCCTCCTTTAAGGAGGGAGGGACTTCCAGTCCCTAGGCCAATCCTCTTCAATTCCCAAAGATTTACCTTTGGGCTACTTCTTACAAAATTGGGAAGAATTTAGTTTCTCTAAAGAACTTATAAAGAAAAGGCTGGTGCTCTTTTGCAACACCATATGGTCTCAGTATCACCTGGAAAATTATGAGGTTTGGCCTTTTTTTGGAACATTACAGCAAAATACTCTTTCAGATTTAGAATGATATTGTCGCAAAGAAGGAAAATAGGGAGAGATTCCCTACATAATGACTTTTGTGGAACATTCTCATGAACCCATTCTTAGAAAAGATTGAAGGATGCTCGAATATAGAGCAACGCCACAAATGGGGAATGGGAATCAACTAGACTTTTTGGATGACACTCTTTTTATGGCCCCCCAGGGCTATAGCACCTCCCTTTTCCAAGCCTTCATCAGCACTACCTCCCCAGTTTCTACACCCTCCCTATTCACCTTAACGCCTCTTCCCATTTTCCCTTCCCCCTCATTTCCCATGCCCCTCCTTCCTTGCCCATCCCTCTTTCCCTTGGTTTTCCTTCTTTTTTCCTCCATCCCAACTTCCTTCATTACATATCTCCCACCTTGCATTTTCTCCCCAGGTCCCTGCTCTGGAGAAGACCCCTACTCAGGCTTTGGACAAGGGCCTTGACTCAGCACCTCCTCCTCAGGTCCTTCACCCTGAGGCAAGGACCACCCAGACCCTGGCCTCAGCCCCAGTCTCAGTGGTGTCTTATCCCCTGACCCTTCCCTCTCTTCTGGTGTCAGTTGATTCTTCCCCTTGCCAGCCGGCATTCTCCAGTCCCTTACTTACAAGAAGTGAGTATTCCTATGTCCCTTCCTCCCCAGCCCCTGTTCCCACAGTGCCTTCAGGGCTTTTTCCCTTAAGGGAAGTTCCTGCATCCCCTAATGGGAACAATTAGGGTGAATGTTCTGTTCTCCATTTCAGAAATCAATCAGGTTAAAGAAAAACTGAGTCAATACACCGAAGATACCACTAAATTTACTGAGGGCTTCAAGGATATGTCCCTACAATTCAAACTTTCTTGAGGGTGATTTTCATATCCTCTTCTCCACCTGTTGTACCACTGAGGAGAAGAGGAGAATCTGGGAACAAGCCCAAAACTTTGGGGATTGTTTTGCTACCAATGACTCCACAAAATACCCCCCAGAAACAGCTGTTGTTCCCACTACTGACCCAGGATGCAATTATCAGAAGAGTGAGAATAGGGCAAAGAGAGACCACATGGTAATTTACCTGTTGGAAGGGCTAAGAACGCCATTTCAAAAGCAAATAAATTTTCAAAAAATTAAGGAAATTACTCAGGGAGAAAAGGAAACCCCTGCCCTTTGCCAAGACTGACTGATAGAAACTATTAAAAGTATACAAATTTAGATCCTGATTCTATAGAAGGAACAGCAATCCTTAGCCTGTATTTCATTAATCAGTCTGCCCCAGATATTAGGTGGAAACTGCAGAAATTGGCAATGGGACCCTAAACACTTCAGGTCCAATTACTGAAGACAGCCTTTGGAGTCTTTAACAACAAAGACCTGGTTGCAGCAGAGGAGAGAGAGTGTGGGAAAGGGCTACAGACAGAGAAAATGCTCAATTCCTGGCTGTTGCCATGGCCAGGAAAAGATCTGGGGGTGCTTCTGGCAACTTGGGCAGTGGGGAAACCTGCTTTTGATGCCACTGGGAGGGCCTCTTGTCCAAGGAGCGCCTCTAGGGCACCCTTCCAGAAGAAGTCCCCAGGACCTTGCCCAACATGTGACCAGAAGGGACATTGGAGGAAGGATTGTCCCCGGGGTTGGAGAAGCAGTGTAATCACCCCCCAATACCCTGTCCTCCAGTCTTCATGAGACTCAGAATGACAGGAGGGCCTAGAGCTCAGTAATGCTCCCATGTTCCCCATCTTTCTCTCTGAGTCCTGGGCAGAAATCGAAATCAAAGGTAATGTTATTCACTTTATATTAGACACAGGGGTTACTTTCTGCATTTTAACTAACTACTCTGGCCCTACTCGGATCGTGGGCATTGAAGGGAAAATTAAGGGATGTTGAGAGACATACCCTCTCTCCTGCCTATTTGAGGATCTATTGTTTGAACACTCCTTCCTTATTATCTCATCTTGTCCCATCCCCTTGTTGGGAAGGGACCTGATGATAAAAATTGAGAAGCTAATTTTCTCTAGTTAAGCCTCCCCTCTCCTTTTTTCCTTTGTTCACCAGACCTCCCCATGTTCCCCTGGAAGTGTGGGAGACAGTTGAGCCAATTGTTTGGGATCAGGGAATTTCTGGGCAAGCTGCTCATGCCACCCCAGCCATTATTCATCTCAGAGATTCTAATGTGTTCCCCCATCACCTTCAATATCCAACTAAGCCCAAGGTCTGAGAGGGACTACAACCATTGATTGACAAATTCCTTAAGTATAACATCCTTGTCCCTGGTCAATCCCCACTTAACACTCCTATCTTTCCTGTAAAAAAGCCTAATGGAGAAGACTTAATGGTTTAAGATCTTAGGGCTGTTAATGAAGCTATTATTCCAATACACCCCATAGTCCCCATACCATTTAATATACTCACTCAGATCCCTGGGGGGGCCCAATGGTTTTCCACCCTGGATCTCAAAGATGTTTTTTTCTATATAGATCTTCACATGGATTCACAATTTATTTTTGCCTTTGAATGGACACTGGGAAATCAAGTCTTTGTCAGCTAACATGGACTATCTTACCCCAAGATTTTCTGGACAGTCCTCATTTTTTAGCCAGGCTTTGGGGAGGGATTTAAGGGATCTGGGAGTAGAGGATAGTAGCTTAATTCAGCATGTCGATGATATTCTTATTTGTAGCACTAACCGGGAGGCTTCTCTGCTGTCACAGAAGCTCTTAATTTCAAGGGAACTCGAGGCTATAGGGTCTCTTTGAACAAAGCTAGATAGTGTACCATTCTGTAAAGTATCTGGGTCATAAATTAACATCCATCTCTTTCTCTTTAACCTCGGAAAGGAAAAAAAACAATTCTGTCTATCTATCCCAGTCACTAAGAAACAACTTTGAATTTTTCTATGCATAACTAGATTTTGTAGACTCTGGATCCCTAATTTTTGTCTTACTGCTAAACCTCTATACCTCTACCCATAGCCCTGACTCACTCTCTCTAGAGTGGGGCCCTGACCAGGCTAAAGCTTTTGAAACTTTAAAATCTAAATTGACCACCACACCATCATCAGCTTCACCCAATCTAGAAAAAAAATTTTCACTCTGTATGTGAATGAAAGGGGAAGACAGGCTTTGGGGGTCCTAACCCAGTCCTTAGGACCTGACCCTAGAGCAGTTGCTTATTTTTCAAAACAATTAGACTCTGTAGCTGCTGGATGGCTTGTATGCCTCCAGGCAGTGGCTGTTACAGTTATTCTAATTGAGGAAGCCTCTAAACTTACACTTGGCTAGTAACCCTCCTCCCAGACAGTACCCACTCAGATGCTCTGGTTCATGATTGTGAAGAGACTTTAGACTGTGTTTATGCAAGTCAATCTGATCTAAAAGATTATCCTCTCCCAAACTCCAAATTAGTGTGATACACAGATGGTTCTAGCTTTATTGAAGAAGGGGTTAGGAGAGGTGGGTATGCAGTGGTTAGCCTCCACCAAACTGTGGAGGTTAAAACTCTACTCCCTGGGACCTCTGCCCAGAAGGCAGAATTAATAGCACTCACCAGGTCCTAGAGCTAGGGGAAAATAAAAGACTAAATGTTTAGATTGACTCAAAATATGTTTTCTGTGTTCTACATGTCCATGGAGCAATTTGGAAAGATAGGGGATATCTGACAGCAAAAAATTCACCTATCAAATATGCCCAGGAGATTTCAGGTCTCCTTCAAGCTGTTCAAAAGCTGTCTGAGATAGTTGTTATCTTCTGTAAAGGCCACCAGAAAGGGGAAAGAGATAGGAAATCACCTAGCAGACAATGCAGCAAAGAATGCTGCTAGTCAATTGACTATACTGGCTCCTTTATTACCACAGCTCCCTGACTCCTTCATACCTTCCTACAGCCCCCAAAAACAGACCCTTGCTAAAAAGAGAGAGAGAGAGAGAGAGAGAGAGAGAGAGAGAGAGAGAGAGAGATACTTTCTTTCCTCCTCTGGGTGGTTTCACAAACCCACAGATTAACTCTTTATCCCAGAAATAGCCAGGGGAAGCTTCTTTTTGGCTTACACCAGGCCACACACACGGGGAAGAATGCCCTCCAGTCTCTGATACAGCCCATTTTTACTGGCAGTAAATTGGGAAAAAATTATCTGACAAGTCTGTTGGGCTTGCCCAACTTGTGCCCAGGTAAACCCTGAAGGGGCAGTCAAACCTCCACCCCTTTTAAAACATGTAGGAGGGGTAACTATCCAGGTAAAGACTGGCAGATGGACTTTACACATATGCACTCATGCAGGGGTTTCAAATCTGACACATTTACTAATTGGGTAGAAGCTTTACCTTGCAGAACTGAAAAGGATCAAGAGGTATCAAAGTTCCTATTAAAGGAAATTATACTTTATTTTGTGTTTTCTAGTTCTTTATAAAGTGACAATGGCCAGACTTTTATTTCACAGATAACCCTGGCTGTGACAAAGACACTTAAAATCACTTACCACCTCCACTCAGCCTGGAATCCAAAATCCTCTGGTAAAGTAGAGAAAATGAATCACATAGTTAAGCAAATCCTTACTAAACTGTTCATAGAAACCCAAGAAGATTGGATTAAGAATCTTCTAATTAGGCTGCTCAGAGTCTGTATCACACCTCAGGAAAATATCAAGCTTAGTCCCTTTGAACTTTTGTAGGGGAAGCCCTTCCTGACCTCTGACATCCTTGTAGACCCAGAACAGCATTTGATCACCCAATTTGCAACTCAGGAGCTGTCAGGAATGCCCAAACAGAATATACCAATAAGCTTCTTTCAAAACCTCTTGGCAAAGAAAAAGAGTGTCCTGCCCCAGTACAACCTGAAGATTGGGTCTATTTAAAGTCATGGAAAACTCAAAAGGGAGCACAATTAGATGTCAATTGGAAAGGACTCTAAGAAGTCATGCTCACCACTCCTATGTCAGCAAATCTTGAGGGTCTCCCCAGCCGGACTCATAATTCTAGGATTAAACAAATGTCACCTCTTGATTGCCCCTCAGAGACTCCAGAATATATCTGTGAGGCCTTGGAGGATCTTAAGATATTGTTTAGAAAGGCCCCAGCCCCCTCCAGTGGACAAGTGGATAAAAAGAAGTGAAATCATACATGTTCTTTTTTTCTTTTCTTTATACTCCTTTTGTAACATCCTTGCCCTCTAGGGTCAGAGCCATCAACTTCCAGATGATATATACCAACCTCCAACCAAGTCTAAGCTCTCTAGCCCACTGGGCCTGCTGTCAGCCAGGGATGTGAAATCTGACTCCTTGAATGAATGGGACCCAGTGAGGCAGGGACAGCTCTACCCTTCTTGCCAGCAGGAAGCAGTTTCAGAAGCCAAGACCTTTGTCCCTTACGTCAAAAGAATTTTGGGTCTCATTTATTTGAGGGTGGAATGATGAGGTTGGGATCTGGACCCCAAAAAGGAAAAGTCCTAGATTTTCCCACATAGTCAAATATCTGGATTTCACCTGAGGCCATAAGCCCATCAATTGGCCTTTTGTTATCACCTACACTCAATCTCTCAATTCTGTTACCCTTAACCTCCATTGCCTTACCTCCTTAAGGCCCCTGTCTACTTCCCACCATTAATCTCCATTCTCCCATGGCCACATGGTCCAGGTCCCAGGTTCAGCTCCCACTCCCATCCAGATCTTCCTGATACTCCTCCTCCAGTCCCTCCAAACTACTTGGCCACTCCCAGATCCTTCTCACCATCTTTTTGTATATAAGGTCCATCTTGTTTCCATTAGAGTGCTCAGATTTTTACAGTCTAGCAAATAGCTAACAGGTGCTCAAATTCCTTAAGAGTCTGGCTAATATGGCAGATTTTTAATAAAACTTGTCTTTGGGTAAAAGAAGACCTGGGTCAAAGTTTTTCAGGCAGGACCCGCATTTCATGATTTTGGGGTTCCAGCACCCCAAAACTTTTAGACCTCATTACATACACCAGAAACTTCAGTATGAAATAGGATATGTTCTGAAGAACAAAGGAGCTCAAGATCACCAAAGTGACATAATCTGCATAACTGATCAATAAAAAAGGTCAACATTTAGAGGAGAGAGAGGGAGGGAGTGAAAAGGGATGGGGACACATGAAGTTTTCCTATAAAAACAAAGCAAAACAATAAATGAGAGTAGCTTATGTGATTTCCAAACAACTAGACTATGGGAACACAAGAAATTTAGTCAAATAAAATAAATTATCTTAGCAGTAAAAAATAAACCTAGCAGGAAAAAGACTCCCATGAGATTAAAAACAACAACATAATAAAGTAACAACAGAAGAATCATTAAGTTATTTCTAGAGAGACAGAGCCAAGATAGCTGAGAGGAGACAGGAAGCTGCCTGAGTTCTCCCCAGTTTTCCCTGGAAAAACATTAAATCAAACCTCAAAATGGATTCTGGAGTGATAGAACCCACAAAAAAGATGGAATGAAACAATTTGCCAGCTTAAGATAACTTAGAATGAGTTCAAGAAAGGTCTGTCTCACTTGGGTAAAAGGGGAACCAGTCCAGCATAGATGGTGTTAGGGCAAGCAAACAGGAAGTTCATAGCCACAGTACAGATAAGCAAGGGAGGTCTGTGGATCCTGGGTTGGCAGGCTGTTGGCACAGCAAGCCAACTGTAAGGCCTACAGTCCCAGTGCAAAAGGCAAAATGTCAGACCCGTAAACCTGGCACAATAGACATGACTAGGCTGGGCCACCCAACCACAGTGGGGAAGCCACCAGCACGTGAGTCTCTAGGGTAGAAAGCCAGGGATCAAGTTCTTGTCCCCAGAACAAGAAGCTTGGGAGAGTGACACCTGTGCTTCAGGAGCAAAGATCAACTTTAAAAATGAGCAAAAAACAAAACAAACAAAAAAGAGCCCTAACAATAGAAATCTACTATGGCAAGAGGGAAGATCAAAACAAAAACTCAGAAGAAGAGAGTAATGCCTACATGTGAAGCCCCAAAGGAGACTATGAATTGGTCTAAAGCCAAAAAAAGTCCTCTTTGAGGAACTAAAAAAATGATTTTAGAGGCAGCTAGGTGGCACAGTGGATAAGCATTGGCCTAGAAGTCAGGAGGACCTGAGTTCAAATTCAGCCTCAGACCAAAACAGTTGACATTTACTAGTTGTGTAACCCTGGGCAAGTCACTTAACCTTAATTGCCAAAGAAAAATAAATAAATAAAAGTTTTAAAATGATTTTTAAAATCAATTAAGAGAGGTAGAAGAAAAAGTGGGAAAAGAAAATGAAATTTATGCAGAAAAAAATGAAAAAAAAAGATTCAATGGCATGGAAGAAGAAACACACGAAAAAATGATTAAAGAAAATGAATCTTTAAAAATAGAATTGGTCAAATGGACAAAAAAAAGTAATGAAGAAAGAAAACACCTTTACAATCAGAATTGACCAAATGAAAAAGGAGATGGGAAAGCTAACTGAAGAAAGCATTTCTTTAAACATTAGTTTTTGACAGGTGGAAGTGGTCAAACAAGAGTTTGAATGCAGATAGAAGCATACTATTTGCTATTTTTTTTCTTGTGATACCAGAATTGAGCAGAAAATTCAATCTTCAAATAAAAGATTGAAGAGAAGCATAAAAAGACTAACAAGAAAGAAAAAAACATATTATTTAATAAGATTAAACTGTTTATGTCCTTCATGGGAAGAAGATACGTATAATCCTTGAGAACTCTATCTCAATTGGGTCAGTTAGAAAGAGTATACATAGACAGAGGGTTTGGGTATAAGTTGTCTCTGATGTGATGATAAAAAATAATTAAGGGGTGAAACAAGATTATACTGGAAGAAGAGGACAGGGAGATGCAGAATTGGGTAAATTATATCACATAATGTAATGCTAACCACAAAATAAACAAGAAAGAAGTTAAGGAAGTGAATAGAATTTTAGATATTTAGTTGATAGACTTCTGGACAAAATTGAATGGGGATAGAAAGGAATATACCATTTTCTCAGAGGTACATGGCACCCACATAAAAATTGACTCAGTATTAGGGCATAGGACACACCATTTTAGGTCATGATGCAATCAAAATTATGTGTAATAGAGGGCCATAGAAAGGTAGACTAAAAATAATTGGAAAAAATAATAATCTAATCCTAAAGAATGAGTGGCTCAAGCAACAAATCATAGAAACAAGCAATACTTTCATCAAAGAGAATGACAGTGATGAAACACACCAAAACTTATGGGATGCAGCCAAAGCAGTTCTTAGGGGAAATTGTATATCTCTAAATGTTTACATGAATAAAATAGAGAAAGAAGAGATCAATGAATTGGGCATGCAACTAAAAAGGCTAGAAAAAGAACAAATTTGAAATTCTGAAACTCAAAGGAAAGATCAATGAAATTGTGAGTAAGAAAACTCTAGAAATAATAAATAAAAGTAAAAGCTGGTTTTATGAGAAAAAAAACAATAAAACAGACAAACATTTGGTTAATTTGATTTAAAAAGCAGGAAGAAGTAAACCAAATTAGGAGTATTAAAAATGAAAAAGGTGAATTCATCACCAATAAAGAGGAAATTAGAGCAACAATTCAGAGCTATATTAGCCAACTATATGCCAATAAATCTGACAATCTAGGTGAAATGGATGAATAATTACAAAAATATAAATTGCCCAGATTAACAAAAGAGGAAATAAAATAGTTGTATAACCCCATTTCAGAAAAAGAAATTGACAAGTTATCAATGAACTCCCTAAGAAAAAATCTCCAGAGCCAGATGGATTTACAATTGAATTTTACCAAATATTTGAAGAATTACTTCCAGTACTATACAAACTATTTGGCAAAATAGGCAAAGAAGGAGTCCTACTAAGTTATTTTTATGACCCAAATATGGTGCTGATACCTAAACTGGGAAGAGTCAAAACAGAGAAAGAAAATTATAGACCAATATCTGTAATGAATATTGATGCAAAAATTCTAAATAAAATACTAAAGAGATTATAGTGACTTATCACCAGGATAATACACTAGAGCATGTGGGATTTATACAAGGAATGTTGGTTCTACATTAGGGCAACTATCAGCATAATTGACCATATCAATAACAAAACTAACAGAAATCATATGATTATCTCAATAGATGCAGAAAAAGCTTTTGACAAAATACAGAACCCATTCCTATTAAAAATGCTAGAAAGCATATGAAGAAATGAAGTTTTCTTGAAATGATAAACTATCTATCTAAAAACATCAGCAAGCACTATATGTAATGAGGATAAGCTAAAAGCATTCCCAATAAGATCAGGGGTAAAAGAAGGATGCCCATTATCACCATTATTATTCAATTTTTTACCAGAAATGTTACCTTTAGCAATAACAGAAGAAAAAGAAATTGAAGAAATTAAAATAGGCATTGAAGAAACAAACGTATCACTGTTTGCAGATGATATGATGGTATACATAGAGAATCCTAGAGAATCAACTAAAAAGCTACTTGATACAATTAACAAGTTTAGCAAAGTTGTAGGATATAAAATCAACCCACATAAATCATCAGCATTTCTATATATTACTGACAAAGCACAGCAACAAGAGATAGAAGGAGAAATTCCATTTAAAATAAATGTAGACAATCTAAAATATTTAATAGTTTAAGTGGTGAAATGGCATCTCACTAAAGATCATTTCCAAAAGAGAAAAGAGAGATTCCTTAACATGAGATGTGGACCTTTAATGCCTATAATCTTCAGGGATTTAGTGTTGAGTAATTTTAAGAGAGTGTTTTATCTTGGTAGACAACTTCCTTACTTGGGAAAAGGAGAAAAAGCACACCTGGTGGAAGGTACAAAAAGAAAGAGTTGGAGCACATGTAGCCAGAGGCATTTCATGACAAATGAGTAAAAATATAGTGAGTTCACAGGATAGTGATGGACCACACAGTCAGGAAGGTAAGAAATTTTCAACCATGGAAAAATATTTCTACTTTACCTGCATGAATTATTGCTTCTAGGTTAGGCAGAATAGATAAAGAGGGAAAGAGGAACCTATACAAGGCAATAAAATAGAAACTAATTAGATGAGAGAACTCAAAATAATACTATATTCTATGAAGAATACTAAGAACTAAAAGCACAAATAAATGAAAGATCAATGAATCAAACCATAACAATTTTGATTTAATAGAAAGTGATGAGAATTAATAAGGAGAATTTGATTAAATTTTTTTTGAAAAAGACACAAAATAAAAATATAAGAAAATAATTCATGAATAAGATCAGAGAAAGTGGGGGATTTGCATAGTTACTTAATTGAGAAAAAAAGAATTGGAAGAGTTAGATAATTCAATAAAAGGAAGAAAAAAATGAATTCTAAGTTAAGACTCCAAAGCTATGAAAAGAGGCTGACAGTCAGGAGAAGCAGGGGATATAGATATAGATGTTGACATATAGATAGAAATATATAGATATAGATCCTAATGCTCAAAAGAAGAATTACAAACACCTAATACTGATAAGAACAAGGTAAATCAAAGGAATCCTATGTTACTACCTCATACTGATTAAATTTGCAAAAATGACCAAATATTAGCATAGTTAGTCTTGAAGGGCTTATGGGAATATCAACATGCTAGTACTTTGTTTGTGGAGCTGTGAATTAGTATGACCATTTGGGAAACTTATTTGTAATCATGTAAATAATGTAACAAAAATATTCATGTCTCTATTTTCAAAGATTTCACTCCAAGAAAATGGCATATACTCCAAGAAGAGAATTGGACACGAGGAAGATATCCATTGATTGGGGAATGCCTGAAGAAATGTGGTAGCTCATTTTAATGGCTGATTATTTTGCATTAAAGAGAGATTGATATAGAGAATCATGGAAAGACTTATATGAACTGGTGCAGAGTGAAGTAAGCAGAGCCAAGAAAATAATATACCACATGTTATACCATATATATATATATATATATATATATATATATATATATGTAACACAAATAAAATGACCACAGAAATATGAATTAAAACAACAACCAACACCACAAAACAATCAAAAGTACACCTTGCAAAAGTGCGTAGGATAAATATGGCCCTAAATAACAGATGTGAGAAATCATTCACTCCCTTACCTTTGCAGAGGTGGTGGTTCCATGGATTTGGGACATTCTATTCATTTTCAGACTTTTTTTCCATATATTCACCAGTTTAGCTTATTTTCTGTTCTTCTTCTCTTTTTTCTTTAAAAATTGGGTTACATGGCATGATTCTGTGGAAGAGAAAGCTGCAAGAAAATGGGAGAAATTTTGATAGTATAAAAACAAAAGACAAAATTTGTTTTTTAAAATGTTAATTTGGAAAAGTTCTCTTCCTCATTTATCTTGGTACACTGGATGAATATATGTCTGAGATCATTTTACAGGAAAATAAGGATAAAGAATAACACAGGATGGCTATGCATGGAGGCATTTCCATCTATAGTCTTTGATATAATTTACATATTAATGAGATCACAGATAGATTGGAATAGTGGAATGAAAGAATTTTTGTCTTTTTTTAATAGAATTTTGAAGTTTCCACTAGTACAAAGGTATCGAATTAGTTAAATATTCACTTATTCCAGTTTATGATATACGTTGCCTATGTGGATCAATAATATTTGCAAACTTGTAGTTTATAATTTTTCAATTTGAGCCTTGCTAATCTCAATTGTATGATAAGTTAGGCCCTGTTTTTATTTTTCCACTAAATATGACACTGCTTTAGCATCCCAGTCTCCTATTAGGATCAGCCCTGAGATAACTATACCTATGCTGGTATTGTTGCTATTAGTCAGTTTCAGGATATTCCTGATATACTCTCTTCACTTAGAATGTTGTCACAGTGTGGGTCATCTTAGAATCAACTTGAAATATTTTTACTTTCATCATAGAAAGTTTATTCCTCACATATTGAAAAAAAAATGACTCACAATCCCTGGTAAGAAGGTAGAATTAGGCTTAGTATGCCCAAGTTTTCAAACTTATGTATAAAAAGCAAGGTATCTTAAATTATTTTATGAAGACCTTTGAAAAATTTGCATAGGCACTATAAATAAATATGAGAGAATGCCCAATATCTCTTGCTTAAGAAGAAGGGTATTCTATTTCTGTGACTTAAGAAAGAGAAAATATGGCTTGTCTAAATGTTGCTTACCCAGGATGTAGTTCTGGTCTTAAAAGCAATAATTTGAGATCTGAATGAAGAAGGAAGTGAGTTGTTAATCCCTAGACAATGGAGGCAAGGTGGTGTTGTACTATGACACCAGATTGGAAGTCAAAATTCAATTTATCCAGGTTTTACCACCAAGATATGTGAGCCTCAGGAAGTCATTTAATTACAGGAAATCACAAGTCCATCTGTAAAATGGGATAATAATTCTTTTTGTGAATATCATAGGGCTTCTATAAGAATCAATTAATGCTGTGTGAAAGTACTTTTAAAAGCTCAAACAAAAATATGATTAATTAGTACTTTCCAGCAAATAAGAAAGACTTGGTCTGTTTCTGAATCTTGAAGAAAAGATGCTTGTGGTGAATTATTTTTCTTTCATTGATGGTCTTATTTCATGTTACTATACATGCATAGATTATATAGACTAAAGAAATAGCTAACAGTCTTATCATAAGTATTTGTGTAAACACACACATATGAGACAGAGACACAGAGACAGAGAAAGAGATAAAGACAGAGACAGAGACACAGAGAGATCATTTGTAAAGTGTTTACTATGTGCCAGACACTGTGCTAAACCTTTTACAATTATTACCTCATTTGAGCTTCATAACAACTTTGAGAGGTTCGTGCTATTATTATCCCCATTTTATAAATGAGAAAAAAGAGGCAAATGAATTAAGTGACTTGTCCACATAGCTAGTAAGTGTCTGAGGCTGGATTTGAACTCATTTTTTGGTTGTTGTTCATCAATAGTAATTTCAAGTGACACTGAACAACATAAGATAATAACTATATGAATTCGATGATTTGCATCATATTATTAATATATCTTACAGTCTTGCTGAGGATGAAAGAATTATATAGAGTAATATGTTATTGTATTAATAGAACAATAATTAAAATAACTGACAGACTATTATAAAAATAAGAATGTCAATGTAACTTTTTTGAAAGATTGAATATTTTAAAATACAATAAACAATATAAAGGAAATGTGGATATATAAAAAGTAAATGAAGCAATGTAAATTCATAAAATTATCTTTACAAGAAATATCACTTAACCAATATTTTTTGTTCCCTGTGAAGCAATTAACCTAAAATATAGTGTCATCTTTCAGTTTGTTGGAAGTGCAGGAATCAATTAACACAGCAGAAGCAGTATAACTACTTATTTCAATCCCTCCCCCAATAGAATTTCAAACTAGGTGACTCATGCACAGTAGATGGCAGGCATAACATTCAATTGATGAGAAAACCTGTGGTTTCAGGATAGGAGACTAAACTGAAGTTTCTGTATGGCACTTGTAGTTCTTGGTAATTGCAAACAAATTTTCTTATGATTAGTCCTAAATATGCCATGCTCATCTAGATTGATACCAATCTAATCATTTTGTAGAATTTTATACATTATAGACATAGCTCACACTTGTAAGAGTTAATCATTTTCCCAAATGGGCTTCTTAGTATGTTATATTAAGTAATAGTATATTATTTATAAGTATATTGTATTACTTGTAAGTGCAGAATATTAAAAATAATTTATTAAGAACTTTTTTTATATTTTTACATTGTCTCTTTTTCTAATTAACAATTCAATGAATTCAGTTTTTTTAATCAGTAAGTCAATTTCTTGATATTGTCTAGAAACATAAAAATGTTACATTTCTCCTTTTTTGGTTTCTTTGGTTTCATCATATAAAGTTCATTTGAAATTCAGTATCCATGTTAAGAAAATTAGGGGAAAGAAAAGGTACATAAGATTTTGAAGAGGAATAAAGTTCTGAGATGTACATGATTTTGTTATGCCAATAAAAGTATTTTGTCTTTCAGGACTAAGAGTTTATGTTGTTACTTTTTATATTTCCCTTGACACTTAAGGAAAACATAGAGTACTTACTACTTTATATTTCCCAATATACATAATATACAGAAAATGATAAATATATGTATTTAGATGAACAAAATTGAATTCCTAAACTTTCTAATTCTTAGTTACATTCTTATTTTTCCTTGTCTTCTCACAGCCTCTGACAAGTATTCCCATCATGAATTAATTAGGGGGAGTTTAAGAATGGGAAGTGCTGAAAGTGCACAAATTAATTTACAAATAGACATTTAAAAAAGAGTAGTGAGATTTCTCAATACTGGATCAAAATTTGAATGGAAACTTTACAGTAAATACTATATCAGTCTTCGAATTCAATTCACAGGTGACCTAAAACTATATAGAAGAAGGAATAATATCAGAGACCCTTTACTTTCAAAGTAGCCTTGTATCACCACCCTGTGTTATAAACTCCATTCTATTTCCAGTCATGCTAAAATACTCACCACTTTACCAGTAAAGTATATTGCTATAGAATTCAATTTGGGAGTGCATGAAGCAATTAAACAGTAAAATAGACAAGCAGCAGGGAACTCCTTCAGCTCAGGAGAATAAATTAGAAATGATGTTAACATAGTTAACTTAAAGAAAACACTTAATGGCTTGCTCAGTGGAGACTTTGGGGAAAGAAACAAACCTCAGAATGAATATATACTAGAAACATACTTAAAATCTAATTAAAATTCAAATAGGATAACCTGGACATGTGTGCTCTATTAAAGGAAAACATTGATTATTTTAGGTTATCACATCTCCCTTGATAACATAGTAGAACTCTTAAGTACACACAGAATGTGAGATGCAGGTGTTCAAACAAATTAAAAATAATCCCTAAATAAATGCGTATAATGTGGTGTAAAAGATGTGATATGCTACATAGTATGTTTAATGTATGTAGAATGCAATCTTAGTTATATAGAATAGAAAATTTCAGATAACAAAGTTTTGGAAAAGATATTTCTATTTTAATTGTATTATTTTATTAACATACCAATGCATTTTAAATTTATTTTAAAAATAACTATACTTTCAGTGCAATGTTTATTAGGCACTGAATCATGAACATTTGTAAAGAAGACATTGCCTAGGGGTAGCTAGGTGGCACAGTGGATAGAGCACAGGTCCTGGAGTCAGGAGGACCTAAGTTCAAATCTGTCCTCAGATACATGACACTTACTAGCTGTGTGACCATAGGCAAGTCACTTAACCCCATTGCCTAGCAAAAAAAAAAAAAAAAAGAAGACACTGTCTTCCTGGAGCCTTAGTAGTAGCAGTAGCCATTGTCATAGTTTTAGTAGTGGTAGTAGTTACAGTAATAGTAGTATTAGTAGTAGTAGTAGTCATAGTAGTAGTTGTAGTAGTAGTAGTAGAGTAGTTGTAGTAATAATAGTAGTAAGTAATAGAAAATTTCATCTAGTAGTAAGTAATAGTAAATTTCATCCTCATTGTCTTCATTACCATCATCATCATCATCATCATCATCACCATTTCAAGTCCAATCCAAGTCCTTAATAATAAAACCAAAGTTCTTAATTTGTGAAAGGAAAAAATAGAAAATGAAGGATTTTAACTTTAATCCAAAGGTAATATTAAACCAGCAGATGAAGAAATGCCTACATATTCTTCAGTCTACTTTGGGAAAGATAAATAGAACATGAAGTCTTTAGAAAATTTGTGGCTGAATATGTTTAGGCCAACTGGGTTTCTTAAATTTGAAATAGAAAAACAACTTTAAAGTACCTAATCCCTATTCAATACCAATCTTAATGTGCACTTTTAAAATTATGAAATAACTGATTTGGAAAGCATCAAAACAAAAACCTTTACTACATCATCTAGGAGCTGTCACTCTGAGACAGTTGTAGAAGGATGACCATTTCTATACCAAAAAGTACAAAGATGATTCATAGACATTTTTAGAGCATGTGAGAAATAGGTAAAACAACAACAACAACAACAACAACTAACTTTTGTTGTATCACCTCACTCATAAAGGCTGAAAATAGATTACAAACCATTGGATTTGGTGGACATAACTGGAAGTTGCATATTAGAAATGGAATCTAGGAAAGGAGCAATATTCAAGAGTGGAATGAAAAGAATTCTATGGACTATAAATCCACATGAACTCAGCTAACAAAGTGTTAATAGAGAAGGGTCAAACAAATGACAGAATTATGTATATTTGTGGATATAGAAGGGTTTATGGTGGCAATTCAGGACTAGGTCATCACCATCAGAAACTACAGAAGTGTTATGCTTAAGGAATCTGGACTTAATTATCAATAAAGTGTATGCCAGGAAATAGTGGAAACAGTAGAATACCTTCATTCTAGGCTGTAAAAATTTAGTACTTGATGAGTACCTAACAATACAAGACCTAGTAACTAGAATTATAAATCAGAAGTTCTGTGTGTTTAGTGGACTGACAGACAGCAAATCCCCATATTCCAAATACAAACCTCAAAACATCTTGAAGAATTCAACCAATAATTTGTACTGGAAGCAGAGCATTAACAGAGACAAAACTGTTACCATTCACCAGTCACATGCATATAACATTGATGCAATCAAAGTTAAGAACAGAAATTTTATTAGATCTTGCCTTTCTAAAAACTCATACTGGATCTTGTCATACCAAATATTCATAATGTCCAAGCTAAACGAAATGAAAATCTTTGAAATTAGAGACAAAACCAAGGAGATAAAAATCATGCTGTAGGACAATGAGACACATAACATCCCTGTTATACCATCTGCTACTAAAATTGGACTGAGGATAATTTCACTGAGCAAAACAGGGATTAACTAATATTCAAAACACTTTGATTTAGCTACAAAAAAAGCCTTAATTTATACACCTGCACAAAAGTTCAGAGAACATGTAATATAAAGGAAAAATAGCAGGATTGCAATTTGTACCAGGACTCTTTTTACCTAAATCCATTGAAAAAGAAATGGATAATACCAATAGTAAAAATTATAGCTAAGATCTACATAAGGTCTTAAGGTTTTCTAAGTGCTTTACATATAATATCTCATTTGATTCTGAGGATAATGCTCTGAGATAGATACTATTACAATCTCCATTTTACAGATGAGGAACCTGAGGTAAGTATGGTTAAGTAGCTTGTCCAAGTTGGTATCTGAAGCTGAATTCAAACTTGGTTCTTTCTGATTCCAAATTCAGTGTTCCTTCAACTGGACCAACAAATTTCCCCTACAAAAACAAAACAAAACAGAAATAAACAAAAAACAAAACAAAACAAAAACAAACAAATAAAAATCAACTAAGTGTCTGAGGTAGGAAATGAATTCAAGGCTTCCTGACTTCAGGTCAAATGCTCTATCCACTATGACATCTAGCTTTCTCCTTCTACCTCTGATATTATTTTATTCAAGTACTTTGTAAACTTCAAAGTGGTCTACAAAAATTAATAGTTATCATTAATACAATTCATGATTATAGCCATAAAGGGTACTGGCATATGCTGAAACAAACATTTGTCCTCCCCTTCACCTCAAGGGAAGAAAGCAGTGCTATGAAGCATACCCTCACACTCAATGCATAGGGCATATCCTCTAGGAGAATTTGTGCTGCTGCTGCTGCTGCTACTACAACTACTGATACTACTATTATTGATATTACTATTGCTACTGATACTGCCATATTCATCTCATCATTTTCTATAGAGTTTATATGGAAATAGCCCTGGAACAACTGTTTTGATTACATAATAACAATGAAAATAATAACTATAATGATGGTTCAGGAAAAGCCCAAGATCTGCAGAGGTCAAAATACAGAGACATTAAAAGATAAAAAGAAAAGTCTTTAGATACAAAAATTGACAGTCCCTACTCTTTAAAGTGTGGGAGACTCAAGTACCTTAAATACATTAGTTAAGGCTAGTAATAAACTGTAATAAACAAGTAATAAACTGTATTTATGGTCTTGGTCCCTAGTCATTCATTTATATATGATTCCCAAAGGCATAAGAAGACAAAACAATTGAACTAAAATTAATTATCCAAAAGGAAAGATGAGTGGTTTATAAAGGGGAGGGCTTTAGAGAGAGGAAGGATTTTTTTTTTCCCTAAGGAAGCTTATTCCTATCTCTTGCACCTAAGAGTTAAACAGAGTTCTGTTGCTAAGGCTCTAAGGGACTCCAAGGGAAAATACTTCTGATAATCATGAACTAAGGTTCTTTATACTAACTAAAGAGCTATGAAGTAGAAATTGAACTCAGGTCTTTCTGCCTCCAGGTCCTATGTTATTATTCCTAGGCCTGCTTCTTGGGGAAAAATAAATAAAGTATTCTCTTTCTCCCACAATGCCTGAAGTCAAGTGCCATATCTTAGATCTTTTCTTCTCCAAGCTGAGCATCCCTGGTCTCCTAAATTGGTTCTTACATCATAGGATCACTCATTCAGAGTCAGAAGAGACTTTAAGGCCTCTAGACCAACCTCCTTATTTTCCTAATGAAGAAGTGAGATTAGGAAGTTTAAGAGACTTATTTAAGATCACACAAGTACTAAGTAACAGAGTGGCAGTCAAACTCAAATCCTTCAACTCCAAATTCATTATTATTTTCACCATACCATGCTGCCTTCCCCACTACCATGTCTTCAGATCCTAGTTATTTAGGTTGACTTCCTTGGCTACTTTCCAGTTGTCATTGTGCTTTGTAATATGCAGTACTCACATCTGAACACAGTGCTCAATATGTGGTCTGACCAGGGTAGATTACAATAGAACAATTATTTCCATCTTTTTTTCCCCTTACTATGCCTCTCATAGTTCAATGAATGAATTAGCATCTTGGAAGTAGGTGCAATGACAATTAGCAGGGAAGAGTACCCATGTATGAGTTAAGACATTGGAACTAATAAGGAAGTCTCAATCTTTTTTCCCTAAAAAATTATTTTAATCATCCCATTCCTGAACAGTTCATTCCAACAAGTTGTCTTTTCATTCAACCCCCATTCCTCTAAATCTAGAAGGAGAAGAGATAAATTAATATAGAGAAGAGAGTTGTTAAGAGGGAAAGGAGAATACATACATACATGCATATATATATATATGTATATATTATATATATACTGTATATACAAACATACATACATACATATATATATATATATATGCCTTCACCTTCTCTCCCCTGAAATTATAAAATTTTACTGGAGACAAGAATTTTTCTCCCATATAACAATTAGCACAGTGCTGAGCATATAATACATTCTAAATAATTTTTTGTTTACTTGATTTGAGTCCAATTTCTACTGCCTCCTAACATCACACCAAACCAAACTTCTGGCAGACTTTCTATAAAAAAGTAATGCATGAAAATAATGCTACTTGCCAATCTAACCTAGAATGGGGAATGTAAATTCTACTGATAAGTATGATAAGCATGACATCTCAAAAATATTTTTACTAAAATTAAAATTTCTTCTTTTAAGTACTAAATTTTTATTTTCTCTACCTCATACATCCTGGCCCCAACGTGAAAACATAGCAAAACAAAATAAGAATAAACAAGTGAATGAACAAATAACCTTTATAAGAAATTTGAATAAAGCAAAACAAATACATTGGCCATGTACAAAAAAGTGTATCTCATTTTACATTATATAGGTCATCAGCATTCCAACAGGAGGTGGGTAGCATTCCCCATCATCAATCTTCTGAAATCATGGTTGGTTACTACATTGGTTAGATTTCTTAAGTGTTTTGAAGTTATATTTACATTGGTATTGTTACACTATAAATCATTCCTATTTCTTCTCCCTTTCTATTTCTTCTTCCTATTTCTACTCCCTTTATTCTTCATCAGTTTATACATTTCTTTTCAGGTTGCTCTGAAGTCATCTCTTTTGTCATTTCTTATAGTACTGTAATATTCAGTTATACTTATATACTATAATTCATTTAGGCATTCCCTAAATTAATGGGCACCTCCTTAGTTTCCAATTCTTGATCACCACAAAAAAAGTTGTTATGTTTTGTATATACATATATATGTGTGTATATATATGTACATATATACATATATACATACATACACACATATATTGTTCTTTGTTGTTTGATCTATTTGAGGTTATAGACCTAGTAATGGCATTGCCGGCTCAAAAGCTAAACATAGTTTGGTAATTTTGGATGCACAGTTGGAAATTGCTTTTCAGAATGATTGGATCAAATGTTTTTTGTCAGGTTCATCAATCTGATGAATTTGTCATAACATTGTCAAACTTGCCTTAAAGTCCATTTTTTTTGAGTAATTTAGAACATATTTCATATGATTATTGATAAGTTGGACTTCTCCCTGAGAACTGCCTGATCATATTCTTTCTCCATTTGTCAATTGTAGAATGACTTTTCTTATAAATTTGTATCATTTCCTTTTATAGTTTATCCTCATTATTTAAAGATTCTGTGTTTCTGATTTAATCTACTTATTAAACTTTATTGTAATCCCAAAATCAATATGTGTGGAGTTTTCATGGTCATTCAACAACATTCATAGAACAGCAAAAAAATTTGTTTCATCTGACACACGTTTCCAGCTAACATCAAACAAGGCAATGCTCTGCCTTCTAGTTCAGCTCTCCTACTACAAAGAATTTTCCTTTTTACCGTCTATTTAGTGCCATGTTTTTCAAATGTTTGTCCTTTTTTATTGGTGATGTCACTGTTTACAATGGTCCTCAAATGTAGTGTTGAAGTGCTGTCTAATGTTATTAAGTTCAAGAAAGTATGATATGCCTCATTGAGAAAATACACATTAGATAAGGTTCTTTCTGGCATCATTTGTTACTGTTTGTCATGAGTTCAATTTTAATGAATCAATAATATGGTATTTTCAGATATAAGAAGAGGAAATTCATCAATTTCTATGTGAGATTTCTGTGGAAAGTACTAAAGGAAATTTTTAATCGGAGGCTCACATGAACTAAACCCTGCATTTTCCCCAGGAACAATGGTTCAGTATTTGCTAATTCAGTTTTCACAGCTACTTTATATAAAATAACTACTGTGAATGATAAGAATTGATTATTTATTTATTAATGAGATTTTTATCAGTTAAATATTGCAATGATTTTTCTTACTAGCATTTTTTCTTTCTAATTTTAGATGCATTTGTTTTTATTTGTACAAACACTTTTTGTTTTATTCAATCAAAATTGGCAATTTTATCTTCTGTGATCCTCATTTTCCGTTGTTCAGTCATGAATTGTCCATCTATCCATAGGTATGAAAGATATATTCTTCCTTTCTCCTCTAAGCTGTTTAACCTGTCACACACACACACATATACATATATATGTATATATATATATATATACACACACATGTATATGTATATGTGTAGGTATGTGTGTGTATATGTACATATGTATGTATACACACATAATGTATAAATTTGGAACAAACTTTGGTATAAGATGTAAAGGATTAGTCTAAATATAATTTCTGTGAATAGTTAAATCACAAAAGTTCAAAGTTGGTTAGTAGCTCACAGTATCTTAGGAAAGTTCATATAAAAGTCAAACATTTCCACAATGGGTTAACAACTGGAATGGACGTGGAAAATAATTGCATAAAATAAATACATTTTATTGATGAGGAAACAACTTTACAGATGTTAAATTACTTTCCCAATACTGTATGGAGAATACATTGAAGAACTAATTCTCAAACTAAATCTTCTTACTATAAACCAAGAAGTCTTTATGCTATAATACATCTTCAGCCTCAGACCTGTGCCTCTGTCCCAAAAAATGGCATGAGTTGAAGATGAAGGAGTCATATCTGGAGAATAAAATTAAGGGGTGAGAGAGCATTATGCTAGGAGAAGGAGAAAGGGAAAGGTAGTATGGGGTAAATTATCTCACAAAACACAGGAAAGAAAAGGCTCTTACAGTGGAGGAGAACTGGGGGAAGGTGAGAGGAAATGAATGAATCTTATTCTCATAGGATTTGACTCAAGGAGGATATAACATACACACTCAATTGGGTATGGAAATCTGTCTTACCCTACAGGAAAATAGGAGGGGAAGGGGACAAGAGAGTAGGGGGATGATAGGTGGGCAGATTGGGAAAGGGGGTAATCACAAGCAAATACTTCTGAGGAGGGACAGGATCAAAAGAAAGAATAAAATAAATGGGGGGGCAGGATAGGATTAAGGGAAATAGAGTTAGTTTTTCACAACATGTCTACTATGGAAGTGTTTTACATAACTGCACAAGTATAGCCTATATTGAGTTGCTCGCCTTTTCAATGAGGGTGGGTGGGGAGGAAGGAAGGGAGAAAATTTGGAACCCAAAGGTTAAAAAACACATGTTAAAAAAATGTTTTCACATGCAACTGGGAAATAAGAAATACAGGAAATGGGATACAGAAATCTATCCTGCCCTACAGGAAAATAGAAGGGGAAGGGGGGCAGAGATAGTAGGGAAAGCAGATTAGGGGAAGGGGTATTCAGAATGCATGGCATCTTGGGGTTGGGGGGTGAAAATTTGGAATTCAAAATCTTGTGGAAGTAAATGTTGAAAACTAAAAATAAAAAAATTAAAATAAAAAAAGAATTTAAAGAAGAACTCACATGTACACAAATATTTATAGCAGCTCTTTCTGTGGTGGCAAGAATTGGAAACTGAGGGGATGCCCATCAATTGGGGAATGGCTGGACAAGTTGTGGTGTATGAATGTAATGGAATACTATTGTGATATAAGAAATAATGAGCAGGCAGATTTCAGAAAAACCTGGAAAGACTTATATCAACTGATGCTGAGTGAAACGAGCATAACCAATGGAACATTGTACACAGTAACAGTCACGTTATGGGATGACTGATTTTGATAGACATGGCTCTTCACAGCAATGCAAGAATTTAAGACAATTCCACAAGAATCATGATGGAAATTGCTATCCACACCCAGAGAAATATGGAGTCTGAATGTAGATGGAAGCATACTATTTGCTCTCCTTTTCCTTTGTTGTTTTGTTTTATTGCTTCATTCTTGTGGTTCCTCCCATTAGTTCTAATTCTTCTATACATCATGACTAATGAGAAAATATGCTTAATATGAATGTATAAGTAGAGCTTATATCAAATTGCATTCTGTCTTGGGTAGGGGGGAAGAGAGGGAGGGAAAGAAAATTTAAAATTCAAAAGCTTATGGAAGTGATTGTTGAAAACTAAAAATAAATTATTTTTAAAAAAGTGCATTCTTAATGGGGTTTTCTGTGCCATGAAACTTAGCTTGTGTCTAGGCAACAGGCTTTTTGCTCAGGATTAGGTGTGAGGAGAGAGATTCTTCTTTTCTATTGATATTTCCTGATCTCCATCCTAAGTACTCATGAATAAAACTAGAAATTATAATAAATTGTATGACTAAAGGGATAGAATGAATCTCCTACAAGGATAACTGATCTTCACGGAGATGTTCCTAGGAGCCAATATTCTTTTAACCTCATTATACATCATCATTAATGAAAAATATTATGAAGAATGTTAAGAATTCTGGAGATTGGTAAATGTGAGCCTTCTCCTTGAGCTGTTATTTACAACAATTTAACACAATGAACCTTCATTAAAAACACCATCTCTCATTCAAATGAATCCCAGAGTACTTTACAGAGTTAAGTAGCATAATTACAAAGGAAAATAAATGATAGCAGAGGCAGGGCATAATTAGGAAATAGAGTGAAGAATATATGCTTTTCATTAAAATTTGAAAATGATGAGAAATCAGTGAAGTGGTTGATTGTGCTACATGGCAAAAGCTGTGGAGAAAGTTTATACAGTAGAAACAGTGAGACTATGGACTTAATTGCTCTAAATGACTTAATTTAAAAAAAATTAAATTTTGTTTTGGTTGGTTTTTCCTTTGTATAAGCAGATGAAATAAAGTTGGGACTAGAGTAAGGTCAAAGAGCAAGTCTTTTGGGAATCTAAAAAACTAGAAAGTAATTCTGAAAAACAATGATAGAACTTTATTAACAAATTGAGACTGTATTTGAATGTTTTGAGTTCAAAGATGTGAACAAAGTTCAGTTTTTGGAGATTTGAGTTGTATTTATTTTTAGGAAAAAGAAAAGAAAAAAAATCCCTTACCCTCAAGGGAGAAAAAGGTTTAAAAAAGAATCATTTACAGAATTATTGTACAGATAATATGGAAATATCACTTGGGAACAAACTGGGATATCAACTACTTATGACTTACAGCTAAATTTTTAAAACTTACAAGAGATCACAAGGAAAAATATTTATGCTTGGAGGAAGCACTAGCGGAACCTCTGGAAACAGAAAGAATAGTTTGACTTTTTTTTCCTTTTGAGAATTCACTAGAGAAACCCTTTATCACACAATCAAAGTAGATTTTGTGTATATATATATATAATATATATATATATGATAGTTGTAAACATCCAATAAAAACTATGTTTCCAAAACATTGCTAGCTATTTCAAAGCTATTGATGTAAGTGCAAAATCTTTTGAGACTTACTGGCCTTTCTCATGGAGGAAAAGGCAGGGATGGTGCTTCTGTAACCTTGCTTTCCTTTTTATCACTACTAATGAACTATTGACAATCAAAATGAGCAATAAAATATAAAAACTCTTTTGTTTAATAGTAATATAAAAATTTTCCCCCTTTTCCCCCTCTGTCCCACTTTTAGATTGTCACATTTTAATTAGCTAGAATTCTCAGTCAGAAACTTGATAATCACGGAATACTTCATTTGGGTAAAATGGGACCAGATCCCCATTTTGAACATCTAGTGTACTATTAAAATAAAACTTGCTTAGGAGAAAAAAATAATCAAAATAATTCAATTGTGGGAAAACAATGAAATCATAGACTAAAGCAATACAAGAGTCCCTATAATTTTGTCCAACCTCTTCCTTTCAGAGATAAGATAACTAGAGAGTAGATTAGTTGTCACTTGATCATGGTCACCCAGTGAGCTACTTGCACAGCCAGAGCTAGGTCCAAAGTCCTTGGACATCTGATAAAGTTCTCCTTCTAATAGGAAAGTATTTAGTCTGCTAGTCTGGTGAAGGATTTGAACTTTTATTCTATCCTTTAACACTCAGAAGGAACTATTAGGGATATAAGGAGAACCTTTCTGATCGTAACAATAGACTTTCTGCTTTTCTTACTAGGAACAGCTTGTAAAATAATTAAATGAAGGTTTTTCTTATACAGGATGTCATGTCTGGTTGAAATTCTATTTTCCATGAATGTCATGGCCATTCCTGTGAGCACCTGTGAGCTAGATCTTTCACGATTTACATGTGAAAGGACATCACTTCTCTAATTCTCTTTACCTTTGTGGTCTATAAACCATTGGACACACTATCATCATTTATAGGGTTGTTTGTTGTCATTGTCTTTTTAATCTTGACTCAGTAATAAAGGAAAATACTCTTCTTAAAGGTTCTCTATCCTTTGGGGTCAGGGTTGTTTCTAGCTTATTTTGAAGGTTCATCAACTTCTGTCTATTAGGCAATTTTTTCACATATTGCCATTAATGGATACTAGAATGCCCAGAAGGGCTCTTAAAGTCATGCTACAAGGGGTCAGTATCCTTTTACCATAAACTAGAAATGTATTTGTATAGCAAAACTTTAAATCCTCAAATAAGCGATACATCTTTCTTTCTTCCTCTTTCTGTCTTTGTTTTTCTTTGTTCTTTCTTTTTCTCTATTTTTTCCTTCTTTTTTCTCTTCTTTTCTTGTTTGTCCTATTGGTTCATTGGTTTCTTTGCTCATTTATCTATTATTATCTATTCTTTAATTTATCTATCCATCTATCTCTTTTTTATTTGTTTATTCATTGATTTATTCATTTATTTATTGGTACCAGACTTCTGATGTGATTTCATCAGTATAGGGAGCTCCCAGTTAAGAAATGACTTTTCTAGAATTTTTACAACCAGTCTCTTTTATAATTCTCTAAAATATATAGAGAATTAAGTCAAATTTATAAGAATACAAGCCATTCCCCAATTGATAAATGGTCAAAGGATATGAACAGACAGTTCTCAGATGAAGAAATTAAAGTCATCTATAGTCATATGAAAAAATGCTCTAAATCACTATTGATTAGAGAAATGCAAATCAAAACAACTCTGATGTGCCACATAACACTTATAACATTGGCCAACATGACAAAACAGGAAATTGACAAATGTTGGAAAAGATGTGGGAAAATTGGAACACTAATGCATTGTTGTTGGAGTTGTGAAATGATCCAACCCGTTTTAGAGAGCAATTTGGAACTATGACCAAAGAGCTATAAAAATGTGCATACTCTTTGACTCAGCAATAACACTTCTAGGGCTATATTCCAAAGAGATTGTACAAATGGGAAAAGGACCCACATGTACAAAAATATTCATAGCAGCTCTTTTTGTGGTGGCAAAGAATTGGAAATTGGGAGGATGCCCATCAATTGGGGAATGGCTGAGCAAGTTGTGGTATATGAATGTGATGGAATACTATTGTGCTATAAGAAATGATGAACAGGCTGACTTCAGAAAAACCTGGAAAGACTTGTATGGTCTGATGCTGAGTGAAGTGAGCAGAACCAAGAGAACATTGTACACAATAACAGCCACGTTGTGTGATGACTAATATTGATAAACTTAACCCTTCCCCTCAATACAAGGATGGAAGACATCTCCAGAGGCCTTGTGATTGAAAATGCTATCCACATCCAAAGAAAGAACTATGGAAGTTGAATTGCTATTTTTTTCTCTTCTGTTGAGTTTTGTTTCCTCTTTCTGATGGTTCCTCCTATTGGTTTTAATTTTTACTTACATCATCACTAATGAGAAAATATGTTTAATATGAATGTAAATGTATAGCCTATATCAGATTGTGTGCCTTCTTGAGGAGGGTGGCAGAGAGAAAGGGGGAGAAAAATTTTAAACTCAAAAGTACATGGAAGTGATTATTGATAAATCAAAATAAATTAATAAAAAATAAAAATTAAAAAAATGAATCACCCCCCCCCAAAAAAATGGCTTTTCTCAATGAAGATCTCTCAGAGAAGATTCTCTGAATGGACATATTTTCAAAGAGTTGTCTAGAGTACCCAGAGGTTAAGTGACTTGCCAAGGGTCACACAGACTATATAAGTAGGATATGTGAATTAAACTCATGTCTTTTCTGAATCCAAGGCAGGATCTTCATTTATTTTACCATTGCTTGTCATTGAGATTAATAACAATGATTCTTATTTGAATTAGCATTTAGAGTGTGATACAAAGTGCTACACATACAATCTCCCAACTGATTTTTGCAACAATTCTGCCATATAGTGTTTTTGTATTTGTGTTTATTTCTATATGTAGACATACATATGTATGTATATACACACACACACATCAATATAATATACATGTATAAATACATGTGTATTTTACATATATATTAATATAACATGCATTGTATATGGATATGTATAAAATCTAAAGGGTTAAGTGTCTAGCAAGTGGTGCCCAAGGCTCAAATACGTGTCTAACTCTGAAATTAATGTTCTTTTCATTAAAATAGCCACTATCCAAAAATCATTAAAAATTTCCCTTATGATCTATTTTAGCACTTTTAATAAATACTAGACAACATATCTTTGGATAAACAGTACTTCAAAAAGCATAATGAAATCATAATATAATGAACTGATTCAGGAAGGACTGGAGGTAAATTTCTCCATTCTTTGTCCCCCTCAGATCACTTCCCTACTCTTTTTCTCATGAGTGTATAAGAATTCATTCAGTTCTTAAACTGATGCAAAGGCATACTACTCTATCTTTTTTTTTTAACTTGTATTTATGTCAGGGGAAGCAATTAAGTATTTGACTTGTGCTTTGATTTCATGGTCTTCTACTGCACAAAAGTATAGAAAAATATATGCAATAAAAGCTTAGGACTACTACCTTTATATAGGAATATTATATCAATACTTCAACTAAATGATCTGGGAAATTGAAGCATTTGCTTTAACTTGGGGTTTTTTTTCCTCAGAAAATTTGTTGTTTGTTTGACTGAGCTGACCACCAAAAGCTAGAAAACATAAATATTTTAGAGCCATGTTGATGTAATTGCTGATTGACAAAAGAATCACCTAGTCTGCTTTGTGATCTACCAATAAGCACGTGAAAGTGAGATCTGGTGTGGCTGATACAGTTAGATCTATTTACCTTTTCTGTTGACTCATTAAAACAGAGGTGAACTGTCTTTTTTAACTTGTTGAGTTTGTGTCAGGAGATACAATTAAATATACAATTAATCTGAAGCAAGCACTGTAGAAGAAAATAAATGCCCTGTGTTTTAATCTACCGAATAGAAAAGTCTACTTCTTTTTGGCTGCTAAAACACAGTACCAAAAGTCAGGGCTCAGGCATTTAATTTTGAGATGGTGAAGAGTAGCATATGTATGTGTGTGCAATATATAAACATATATATATGTGTGTGTGTGTGTGTATTTATATATATATATATATTATATATATAGTATGGTAGGGTGTGAGGGTATGTGTGTATGTGTCTATGTATTTATATACACATATATACATATATATATTATGTATGTGGTATATGGAAGGGGGTGAGGATATGTGTGTGTATATGTGTATATGTATATATGTAGAAATCAGTTATATCCTTTTCTTTGACTTTGCAAAGGTTCTGTCATAATTATGGATTTGTTTTGTGATGATATAATTTGAACATCATTCCTATTCCTAAATATAAATGGCATTGTTTTTGACAAACCAGCAGTATCATGATAAAGTGGAAAGAGTGTTGACCTTATATTCAGAAAATACTATTAGTTTGAATACTGCCTTTGACATTTTGAACTAAATGACCATGGGCAAGTCACCTAACTTTTCTGAGCGCCAGTTTCTTCATCTGTAAAATGGAACCAATAATATATGCATCATCTACCTCACAGGATTATGAAGAAGATAAAATAAAGCAATGTATGTAAAATTTTTTGCAAAACTTAAAACATTATGCAAATTTTGGCTTAATGTCATATAATTTAAGATGAACTCTGGTATCAAGAATAGCCTACCAACATTCCATGTATTAGAAACAAGGGCAAATGATAAATAATTTAACAACAGGGTGAGATGCCCACTTTTATATTATCTCTAGAGAAAAAAATTATTCTGCAATAGTTATTTTTTTCTTCAATAACATATGTCTTAGAATCATAGATTTAGAACTAGAAGGGTATCCTGTGTATTTAAGAGATGACTAAAGTCAGGTGTAGAAAGAAAACATAATTTATACATGGTCATTTAAGTAACAAGTGAGAGAATCTGATTTCAAATCAAACATACAGGATTTGAAAAAAAAAATGGAAAGCAATCTACATAGAAAAAGAATACCAAACTCTACAATATATTTTTATTTCAACATCCATATTGGCTCTAGTTTAACCCCCAAACCAAACTGAAAATGTGTTAACTTTAATAGTACAGGCTCACTCATAATACAAGGAGTCTGTGATTGGAATTGGCATTGCCAATCCTTCCTTTTGGAAGAGAAACAATACCATCAGAAGGGTGAACTCTTGACTTGAAAGTGAATTGGATTTAAATGAGGCAGGGCTGTTCAAGATCATCAGTCTCACTGTATCCTCCAGAGTCATTCTCAAAACAGTGGCAAAACAGATGACCCTAGATGCAATGGGAGATCTTGGCCTTTTTAAGCTAAAGTCTTTCCCAGGTCTCAGTTTGTCTGAGGCAACATCCATTTAGTGATTAAAGGCTAGGTAAGAATTGAGGTAAAAGATGACCTAGTTTGTCTTCTCAAAAATTTGGTCTAGGAGGTGAAGACCCTCAGGGTTTTTGGCCAGAACAGAAACAATTGCTATTTACACTCACTCTGAGCCATCAAAACCCAAACAATGAGCAAGTGAGGTTTGGGCTGGGACATATTATTGGCCAATCAGTGAGAGCCAAAGTGATTTGGGTTTAAATGCATAGTCAAGTAGCTCAATTTGAATCCAAATGAACTTTATCAAAATTTGATTTTACAGAGCTATATTTCAAGAAATGAAGAACCAAAAACAATCTGTGAGTAGTAGCAGCTGCCCACTGGGGAAACAACTGACCAGTTCCAGTAAGGTAATGCTGCTATTTTCTTCCTTCCTTCCTTCCTTTCTTGCTTCCTTCCTTCCTTCCTTATTTTCTTAATTCTTTCCTTTCTTCTTTCCTTCCTTCCTCCTCTCCTTCTGTGTACATGGGGAGTCATATCCTTACATGTGTCTGCTCTGCCAAAAAGAATATAAATTTTGATCACTTATATTGCACAAGATATTTTGGGGTTTAGGAGCTGGATTAGAACTAAAGTATTAGCATTTAATTAGAATTAAAGAGTATATACACATGTATTAATGTATATATGTACCTGTATATTTGAATGTATATTTGTATTCATGTATTGTGTGTATATGTGCATATACATTTAAGCATATGTTCAAGGAGTCTTGCACAGTGACTTAACATATCAACTTTAGGTTTATGAAATTTTAATAAACATTTTTATGCATATTTAATCCTAACGAACACAAACAGCTATACCAATCCTATTGCAAAACAAATATGCTTCAGGGCACATAACAATCTCAACATAATAAAACACAAACTTCATACTCTAAAATAAAGGTGACATAGAATTAACTACCTCAAGGCAGAAGTTCTCCATCAAACTGGTAAGTGAGGAATACATTTCAAAAAGGAAGAGAATTTAAACCTGGAAATAGGCTGTGGTTTCAATAGATGAGATTGATGTGCAACTTTGCCACTTACATTGATGTTGGGCACGAAATTACAAATGCATTGAAAAAAAAAAGAATTTTTTTAAGTGCTCCATGCAAGCAATCATAAGAAATTATTTATTTCTCTTTATCTGTGAACATCTTTTGAATGCTGTATCTGTTTCTTTATCTTCTGTTCTTTTCTCTCAAAATCTTTTGCATCCTAATAGTATCTATTTAAAAAATATGTCAAATAAAATGCTACAAAGTCAGAGGCACTTAATAAAAACTAGAACCAAGGATGCAAAAAGTTTCATCTTTTTTTGAAAATGGGCAGTAGCAAGGAAGTTGCCTGAGCTATTCTCAGTTTCCCTCAGAAATAATGTTAAATAAAGCCTCTAAATAGATTCTGGTGCAACAGAATCCACAGTAAGATGGAGTTAAACAATTTTCCACCTTAAGATAACTTAGAAGGGCTTCAGGAAAGCTCTATCTCACTTGAGTAAAAGGGGAGCACAGCCCAGAGCAGGGGGTGTCTTGGCAAGGCAGCAGGAGGCTCTTAGCTACAGCACAGAGCAACAATCAAGGCAGCTCAGCTATGGATCAGCAGGCCAGCAGTGAGCCATCCAGCCTCAGGATAGAAGGCAAATTGCAAGTCCCCAAACACCAGGACTACAGGTGCAACTAAGGCAGGTCACCCCTAGTGCAGAGGGCAAACTGAAAGCACCTGAGGCCCCAGCATGAAAAGTCAGTGACTAGACCCCCAGCCTCCCACATAATAAACTGGGAATAGTGCTTCCTGTGCTTTAGAGGCACAGCTTAACTTTAAAATTAATGAAATAGGGTAAAAATGAGTAAGAAACGGAAGAGAAACCTGATCACAGAACACTACTATGGCAACAGAGAATATCAAAACACTAACTCAGAAGAGGACAACAATGTCCTATGTATGAAGCCTCAAAGGGGAATAGGAATTGGTCTCAAGCCCAAAAAGTCCTCTAGGAAGAACTTAAAAAGGATCTTAAATAACAAGTAATAGATGTAGGAGAAAAACTGGAAAAAGAAATGAGAGTTATGAAGAATTATGAAAAAAAGAGTCAATGACTTAGAAAAGGAAGAACAAAAATTGACTGAAGAAAGCAGATCCTAAAAAATAGTATTAGTCAAATGGGGGGAAAAAAGCCACTGAAGACAATTCTTTTAAAATTAGAATTTGTCAAATGGAAGAGGAGGTACAAAAGCTAACTAAAGAAAATAATTCCTTAAAAATGAGAATTAGGCAAGTGGAAGCTAATAACACTATAAGACATGAAGAATCATTCAAACAAAATTAAAAGAATGAAAAAAATAGAAGAAAACTTAAAGTAACTCATTGGAAAAACAATTGACCTGGAAAATAGATTCAGAAGAGATGATTTTAAAATTATTGAACTAACTGAAGACTATGATAAAAAATAAAAGGGGGTGGGGCTGGACAGCATCTTTCAAGAAATTGTCAAGGAGAACTGCCCTGATATTCTAGAACCAGAGAGTAAAATAGTTATTGAAAAAAAAATCCATCAATCACTTCCTGAAAGAAATAGCAAAATGAAAACTCCAAGGAATATTGTAGCCAAATTAAAGAATTATCAGTTCAAAAAAATATACTAAAAGCAACCAGAAAAAAAAATCAATACAAAAATCAAGTAATAACAGTCATGATTACACAGGAGTTACGAGCTTCTACATTTAATGATCAGAGTTCTTGGAATATGATATTCTGGAAAGCAAAGGAGCTTGGATTACAACCAAGAATCAACAATTGAACATAATTTCTTAAGGGAAAATAAAGACATTCAATGAAATAGGGGAATGTCAAACTTTCCTGATTAAAGACCAGGGCTAAACAAAAATTTGATCAAGTACAAGACTCAAGAGAAACATAAGAAGGTAAACAGGAAATATAACATATATATATATATATATATGTTTATATATATATATACATATATAAATATATGTTATTCAATAAGATTTAAACTTTTTTCCCTACATGGAAAGATGATACTTGTAACTCTTGAGAACTGTATCTCTTTAGGGCAGTTAGAAGGAGAATACATAGACAGAGGGTATGGGTATAAATTGATTTTGATGTGAAGAAATAAAAAAAATTAAGGTATGAAAATGTACTGGGAGATGAGGGAAGGGAGAGGCAGAATTGGGTAAACTCTATTACATGAAGAGAACTAAAGACTTACTACAGTAGAAGGAAAGAGGGTAGGGGGTGAGTATTGATTGAACTTTATTCTCACCAGATTTGGTTCAAAGAGGAAATAACATACCCACTTAGTTTGTTATATAAATTTATCTTACCCTATAGGGAATTGAGAGGGAAAAGTGGGAAAAATGGGAAAGTAGGGGAGATGATTGAAGGGAGATCAGATTGAATGGCATGGTGGTCAGAAGGATAAGTCTGGTGAGGAGGGACAAGGTGAAAGAAGAGAGAAAAGTATAAACTGGGGCAGGTAGGGGGAAATAGGTTGGAGGGAAATACACAGTTAGTAATCACAACTGTGAAAGTGAATGGGATGAACTCTCCCTTAAAGCTTAAAACATTTTTCTCAGCAGTATGTGGCACCTACACAAAAACTGACCATGTATTAGGAATAAAAATCTCAAAATCCAATGCAGAAAGGCAGAAATATTAAATGCATCTTTTTCAGATCATGATGCAATAAAAAAATTACATGTAACAAAGGGCCAGATTAATAACTAATTAGAAACTGAATAACCTAATCCTAAAGAATGAGTGAGTAAAACAAAAAAAAAATAGAAATAATCAATAATTTCATCAAAGATAATGATAGAACAAGGAATAATTTACCTGTCAGATTTATGGATAATGGAAGAATTTATGACCAAATAAGAGATAGAGAACATTGTTAAATGCAAAATGGATAATTTTGATTCCATTAAATTGAAAAGTTCTTGCACAAACAGAGCCAATGCAACTAAGATTTAGGAGGGAAGCAGAACACTGGGAAAGAATTTTTAAACCAGTGTCTCTGATAAAGGCTTCAGTTTTAAAATATATAGAAAATTAAGTCAAATTTATAAGAATATAAGTCATAAGGGCAGCTAGGTGATGCAGTGAATGGAGCACTGTCCCTGGAGTTAGGAGGACCTGAGTTCAAATCCAGCCTCTGACACATAACACTTACCAGCTGTGTGAATCTGGGCAAGTTATTTAACCCCAATTGCTTCACAAAAAAAAGAATACAAGTCATTACCCAATTGATAAATGGTCAAAGGATATGAACAGGAGATTCTCAGTTGAAGAAATTAAAGATATCTATGGTCATATAAAAATGGTCTAGATCACTATTGATCAGAGAAATGTAAGTCAAAACAACTCTGAGGTACCACATCACACCTATCAGATTGGCTAACATGACAAAACAGGAAAATGATAAATGTTGGAGAAGATGTGGGAAATTGGAGCACTAATACATTGTTGGTGGATTTCTAAATGGATCCAATTATTTTGGAGAGCAATTTGAAACTATACCCAAAGGGCTTAAAATTGTGCATGCCCTTTGACCCAGCAATAGCACTTCTGGGGCTGTATCCCAAAGCTATCATACAAATGGGAAAAGGAACCACATGTACAAAAATATTTATAGCATAACTTTTTGTGGTGACAAAGAATTGGAAATTGAGGGGATGCCCATCAATTGGAGAACGGGTGAACAAGTTGTGGTATATGAATGTAATGGGATACTATTTTGCTGTAAGAAATGATGAGCAGGCAGACTTCAGAAAAAACCTCGAAAGACTTGTATGGACTTATGCTGAGTGAAGTGAGCAGAACCTAGAGAATGTTGTACACAGTAACAGCCATGTTGTGTGGTGACTAACTTTGATAGATTTAGCCCTTCTCAACAATGCAAGGATCTATGATATCTCCAAAAGTCTCAAGATGGAAAATGCTATCTATATCCAAAGAAAGAACTATGGAGTTTGAATGCAGATCGAAGCATACTATTTGCTTTTTTCTTTCTGCTTTGTTTTGTTTCCTCTTTCTTCTGGTTTTCCACAACATTTCCAATAAGATCAAGGGTGAAACAAGGATGTCCATTATCACCACTGTTGTTCAATATGGTACTGGAAATGTTAGCTTTATCAATAAGAGAAGAAAAAGAAATTGAAGGAATTAGAATAGGCAATGAGGAAACAAAACCATCAGTCTTTGCACATGATATGATGTTATACTTAAAGAATCCTAGAGAATCAACTAAAATGCTACTTGAAGCAATTAACAGCTTTAGCAAGGTTGCAAGATAAAAAATAAACCCACATAAATCATCACCATTTCTATATATAACCAACAAAGCCCAGCTACGAGAGATTGAAAGATATTCCATTTAAAATAACTTTAGACAACATAAAATATTTGAGGGTCTACCTGCCAAGACAAACCCAAGAACTGTGTGAACACAATTATGCAACATTTTTCAGACAAATAGAATCAGATCTAAACAATTGGGGAAATATCAATTGTTCATGGGTAGGCTGAGCTAATATAATTAAAAAATGACAATTCTACCTGAATTAATTTATTTATTCAGTACCATACCAAGAAAACTACCAAAAATTATTTAAAGAACTAGAAAAATAACAAAATTTATCTGAATGGACAAAAAATCAATTCTATTGGAGAAATTAGTGAAAAAAAAAACACAAAGGAAGGTGGCCTACATGTACCAGATCTAAAACTATATTACAAAGTGGCAATCATCAAAACTATTTGGAAATGGCTAAGAAATAGAGTGACGGATTAGTGGAATAGGTTAGTTACATAAGACACAACATTCAATGACTATAGTAATCTACTCTTTGATAAAGCCAAAGCCCCCAGCTTCTGGGATAAGACCTCACTGTTTGGCAAAAACTAATGGGAAAACTGGAAAATAGTATGGCAGAAACTGGGGATGGACCAACATTTCACACCCTATACCAAAATAAGGTTGAAATGAGTACATGACTTAGACATAAGGGATGATGCCGTATACAAAATAGGAGAGCAAAGAATAGTTTATCTGTCATAACTATGGAGAAGGGAAGAATTTGTGAACAAACAAGAGATAGAGAACACTATGAAATGCAAAATGGATCATTTTGATTTCATTAAATTAAAAAGGTTTTGTGCAAAGAAAGCCAATGAAACCAAGATTAGAAGGGAAACAGAAAGCTGGGAAACAATTGTTATAGCCTATGTCTCTGATTAAGGTCTCATTTCTAAAATATATAGAGAATTGAGTCAAAATAATAAGAATACAATTCATTAAATTATTACTAAATGGTCAAATGATATAAACAGGCCATTTTCAGATGAAGAAATTAAAGCTATCTTTAGTCCTATGAAAAACTGCTCTAAATCACTACTGATTAGAGAAATGGAAATTAAAACAACTCTGAAGTACCACATCACACCTATCAGATTGGCTAACATGACAAAACAGGAAAATAGGGGCACCTAGGTAGTGAAGTGAATAGAGCACCAGCCATGGAGTCAGGAGGACCTGAGTTCAAATCTGGCCTCAGACCAGACACTTGACACTTACTAGCTGTGTGACCCTGGGCAAGTCACTTAACCCCAATTGCCTAAAAACAAAACAAAATTAAAAAAAACAGGAAAGTGATAAATGTTCAAGAAGATGTGGAAAAATTGTAAAACTAATGCATTGTTGATGGAGTTGTGAACTGATCTGAGCATTCTGGAGAGCAATTTGGAACTATGTCCAAAGGTTTATAGAACTGTGCATGCCCTTTGATCCAGCAATACCACTACTAGGCATGTATCCCAAAGAAGTGATAAAAATGAGGAAAGGACCCACATGTACAAAAATATTTATAGCCATTCTTTTTGTGGTGTCAAAGAATTGAAAATTGAGGGAATGCCAATCAGTAGCAAAAAGGCTAAACAAGTTGTGATATATGAATGTAATGGATTACTATTGCTCTATAAGGAATTCTGAATGGGCAGATTAAAAAAAAACCTACAAAAAACTTATGTGAACTGATGCTGAGTGAAGTGAGCAGAACCAAGAGAACATTGTACACAGCAACAGCAACATTGGATAAGGGTTAACTTTGAAAGACTTAGCTCTTCTCAGTAGTAAAATGATCCAAGATAATTCCAAGGGACTCATGATGGAAAATGTTATCCACATCCAGAGAAAGAAATATGGAATCTGAATGCAGAGCGAAGCATACTTCTATTTCTCTTTCTTGTGGTTTTTCCCTTTGTTCTGATTCTTCTTTTACTATATGACTAATGTGAAAATATGTTTAATATGATTTTTCAAGTATAGCCTATATAAAATTTTATGCCGTCTTGGGGAGTGGACTAAATTGTGTAAACCTTAAAGGAGTGGGTACGGCATGATGGTATTGGGGGAAGAAAGTGGAAGTGGCAATGGGGAATAAAGATTTCTCCATATCACTTATCCTGTTAATTGATGAAGAAAGAATGAATGAAATTGTAGCCAGTGCTATAAAGGTTCACTAGGTAAGATGTGTCATCAGGAAGGAGTCAGATTTCAGTAATGTCTCAAAGATGGAAGGTGTTTTAAATGGAAAAAAATTAAGATGAAAAGTTTGTTGCTTATGGAGCAGGCATTCCAGAGGTAACAGTGGAAAGGGTGGCTAGATGTTGGTTGTAACTATGAAGAGAAGGAGCAGGGGAGATGAGTGGAATAACAATAAAGAATCAGGAAATGGGGGATAGGGAGTGAGATTTGGATTATGACTTACAGGGGTTCAGAATCACCAAAATGGGGATGGTATGGCTGGTATTCGTAAGTGAAAAGTTTAGATATTTTTATTTTAGAATTATGAGCTCTAGGTGAATTCTTTTCAGAGATTCAGGAAGTCCAGGCAAGGGAAAATAGTACTTAACTATCCAGGAGTAAAATACTTGACTCAGTCTTTCTCTCCCTGCCAATTCCTACAAATAAAGACTTCAGTACTCTAATTCCAGGCCTTTCTAATATCATGGGCTCCTGATTCATCCAGCTCTATGGAATTACATTTCACTATGTATGAGCTACTGAAAGAGTTGATATAATTTGGACCTCATCATTGTAGGAAATGATACTACTGTGATGATTTTGAATTCTGAAATTTCCCATTTATAAATATAACATCTAATTTGTTCATCTTTCTATTTATGCCAGACTTGCCTTGGCTGTTCTTTTTTTCTTCATCACAGTCCTGAGTCCTTCCCCTGCTCTCTGTTACCCTTGCATTTTCCTCTTCATAATCTTGACTTTATAATTTAACTATGCACTGTCCTTAACCATTAAATCAGTAGCCCCAATTTCTGCATATAAGAATTCAAAAGTCAAAACTTCGGGCAACTGCTTTCTTTGTGACTATATTTCACATGTGGGTATTTACACTAATGGGACCATCTTTGATCTCCAAACATGCTACACCACAGGGGAAAAAAAAAACACCTAAGACTGAGAGTGCCCAGGGTCCAATTAAGTATCCATACTTTTTCACTTTTCTTGACATCAAAAACAAATTGTCTACATCCCAAAAGTTCACTGAAATTTGCTTTTAGATAAGTAGATTTTGTTTATGGGCTTTATTTTATTTCTCTGGTCTGTCCAACAACAGACAAAGGCTCATTTAGATAGTATTTGCTGCTAAATGGTGGAAAAAATCAATAAGCCCTCTAGACCCCCCAATTCAGAACTGAATATGTGATAATAATAACAGCAACGGAATAAACTGAAGCAACAGCATAATCAGGTCACATGTTTACAGTACTATTTTTGAAATAGTCTTCCTTACAATAATCTTATGATGTAAGTAGTTGGAGAAGATAAAATTGAGGTTTAGAGAATGACCTATTCGTAAGTGTCAGAGCCAGGACTGACATCCAAGTTTTCTGACTACTATATCAGAACCGCTTTCTACCCATGCCTTCCCTCTCTATTCTCCCATCTGAACCATGTTCCCTAATATACGGAAATTCTATTAGAAGCTAAGTAATTGAACTCACTGTTATACCCTTATATCAGGAGAGAGGAAAATATTCACTGCTAAAAAATCCAGAGAGGATTTTCTTCACTGACATATTGACAAGCAACTATCTCAGACACAGCATGAACAATTATAAAATTAAAAATTGTCATTTTAAAATGCAGCAAACTGAAGAAATACACATAAACACCATACATACACACACACACACAGAGTCACATTCACTTTGTGAATCCTATAAAGATGTCAAGGGAACTGGCTGCAAAATGTAATTTCACAAGGAACACGCAGCTGAGTATAATCTCACAATCTATTTTACTTTCTCCTCTACTTCCTTTGGTATCTCATATAAATGCCTTTTATTTCTCAGGAATGTCACTTTCAATCTCAAGAATTTCACTTTCACACCTTGTTATTTAATTCATCTAATTTTGATTGTTTCAGGACCCAGAAGCAAACTCTGCTACTCCTTAGTAAATGGGATCCAGAAGAAGGAGTAGATTAGGTTTTGCTTTTGTCTCTCTCTCTCTTCAGATATAGAAAAGATAAGAACAAGAGAGCACATTTATTTATGTCCAATCTAATCTTTCACAAATAAAACCAAGTATGTTTTCTTTTTGTTTTTGTGAGAGCTGTGAATATAATGTGCACAGAATCATAATTTTAAAGAAATATTTAATTCTTAAGAAAAAATGATAAAACCTATTAACACATGGAATAAAATTTGTTTTTCCTATTTCAGAACACTATGTTATATATTTAAGAGGAAATAGTGTGGTATTTGATCATTCAGGAAATAATCCTTTTAGATTTTGGGACTTTGGAGAGAAAATATTTCTTTATGCCATTATTTGGGTGTGCAATATATACATATGTGTGTATGTATTTATATACACATACATATATATATATATTATATATGGAGGTGGGGTAGGGGGTGAGGGTATGTATGTGTATGTGTATATGTATATATGTAGGAATCAGTTATCTCAGCTTTAGCAACCTACCAGATTGATTTAATTGCTGAATTGCAAAAGAAAACTCATTTTTTCTTCTAACAAAGGTTGTATTTTATAAAAGATATTTCATAAGTAATCAGTAGCATTGACCTTTATATCAGAAAAGCATGTATGCAGGATTTTTTAGAACAGTCTTCATTTAAAAAAAAGAAAATATAATTTTAAGAACTTTGAGGAAAGGAATATCTTTTGTCAGATGATATGCCCTGATTTGAGGTTTGAAAAATATGGTCCTTATATTAAACTTTCCAAGCATAGGTGAGTTTATATTACCTGAGAATTTTTGTTGTTGTTGTTCAGTCTTTTTCACTCAAGTACAACTCTTCATGATCCCATTTGGGATTTTCTTGTCAAAGACAACATAGTCATTTGCCATTTCCCTCTCCAGTTCATTTTACGGATGAGGAACTGAGGCAAATAACATTAAATGATTTGCCCAGGGCTAGACAACTAGTACATGTCTGAGGCCAGGTTTGAACTTGGGAAGATGAGTCTTCCTGACTCCAGAACCTGTACACCATCCACTGTGCCACATAGGTGCTCTTAATCTTGCTATAGTAAGGGCTTAAATAACATGTCCTAAATTTAATAGAAATCAAAATACTACTTAAAATGAAGTTGCAAAAATGCACACTATTGCAAATGATTAGAGAAGTAGCTGGTAGACTGAATGAACACAACATGAAATCCAAGGACTTAAGTTCAATTATTGGTACAGCCCATGTGAGAACTAGGCAAGTTCATTAACTCTCCAAGTCTCAATTTTCTCTATAAAATAGGGTATATTAATACTAGTGTTATCATACTTAATATTATAGATGAGAGTATGAAATACCATAACATACTTGAAGCTTATTTGCACAAATTTGGCATTTAATAAATGTTTAAGTGAATGGAAAGTGTTTAGCATAAGCTACTTGAGTCAGAGATCCTTGTTTTCTATTTTATATCCTCTCACAGTACCTTGTCTATTTTGTGTCTGCACAACAAATATATACTGATTTAGTGAATTGCATCAATTTGTTTTTAATTTGTTAATGGTTCCTACCAGTTTCATTTTTTTTATCAGAAAAAGGAGGAGGTTGGATAATACAACTTCTAAAATCTCCATTAGACCACAACAACATTGGGAATTGGCTTTTACACTAAGTAAAATTTTGAAGTTTACAAAGTTTATTTTCCATTACCCTTGCCTCTCTTTTACGTGGGTATATCTTTTTTGTAAATGCTTCTCTGTATTCTTTGTGGTCCTCAAATCATCCATTCTTGTCCTAATAACACAGAATGACATCATCATATCAATAGCACTAAGACTTGGAGAGGATGGAAACCATCCACATATACATTATAAGAGAAGGATTTTGAAACAAAGGAGTGAGGAGGGCAATGTCTCCCAGTGGATCTACCAAAGGGCCTTTGTCTCCATACATTTCTCCTTTCTACCAAACTATAAAGGAGACCATGTGAATAAGCTAAGAAACCAACAGCATGAGTTGAGAAAAATGGTGGGGTGAAGGTAGGGTCATGGACCCAGAGATCCCTTATGAATTTATTGGAAGTGCAGCCTCTAAATTCATGCTGATTACCATTTAGGAATTGGACACTAAGTGTAAATTATGATGACTTTCTAATCCAAATAATATTGAAACTTCTGGCAGACCTCCTGCTCTTATTGAACAGTAAAAGGAAGATTTAAAAAAAAAGAAAGAGAGAAGTAAAAGCTATGGAAATTTCATAGCTAATAGTTTGTTTCAAAGAGCTTGGATTCAAAGGAAACACAATTCCTCAGTATGCGATTTTAGTAAAGTCAGAAATTGCAAGCAAAGAGAAACTCCACATACTCAAGGAGTTATTCTTAAAATGACTATGGGACCAACAGAACATCACCATCAATCAGTGGGGCAATGTTCAGCAGAGATTACATGGCATTCCATACAATCAGCATAATTCACATGCCTGGTTTAAAAAAAAAGTTTACTTAGAATAATGAGTGTATATGCCTGAGGTATCTGAAACTAATGGATTGCCTCATACCTCTTACAAAGGTGTGTGGACACATTTTTACCCTTTGGGTTCCTTGGGAGCCCAAAATATGCCCTCATATCTTGTTTTAATCACCATTCAATCAGAGTTGGGTAACATGCTTCATCATAGATACTCTGAAGACACAGTTAATACTACATTAATCAGATTTTTGAAGTCCTTCAAAGTACATCTATCTGTCTATCTATCTATCTATCTATCTATCTATCTATCTATCTATCTAATACACACACATATGTATATATGCATTATATATATATATATGTAGTTGATAACCTTGAATAAATCATTATTCTGGTTCTGTTCACTTCAACAAGTATCAAATCATGCTACCCAAGATTTTCTGAATTTATTTATATCATCATTTATTATGGCACAGTAATATTCCATGAAGCTCTAATATTGCAATTGTTTAGTCATTCCTCAAGTATCTGAGACAATCTAAGGTGCTCTCTAAGATTATGGTTCTCTTTTACCCCTCCAGTCCAGTTTATTCTGTTCTTCAGGATCAGAAAGGATTTTATTTGTATGTTTATGAATATTTACTCCCTAATATTATGCTCCCACTTAAATCTTCTCTCAAACTTTTTTCTTTTCAAATTTAATACATTTCTATAATAAAATATTTGTGAGTGTGTGCATATGTGTGCATACACATAAGGGTGAGGTTCATCTAATGCCCTAGTGCCCATTTTTTTACTCCATGTTTGTATATTCTATTGCTCACATATCATTATGACTTGGAGTTATGGAATTAGTAAGTTCTGCCTTGTTTGTATTCCTTTCTACATTAATATATTTTGCTTCTACCATAACTTGTCCTTCCTCTCTTAAAACCCTCAAAACAGAACCATTTTATCCCATTACTGGTATTTTTGTTATTGAACTCCATGAGTACCCTTGAATGACATTAAGGTTCTGAGAAAACACTCATGTGTTCTTCCTCTATTAATATTCTATCACTACACACACCCCCTTTGATTTGTTTACCTAAATTTGCCTTCCTAGATTTCTTAGGACTCATGTTCCCATTTCAAAGTTCCTCTATCATACCTCTGGTCTTTTCACAAGCAAAGCTTGAAAACCCTCTATTCCCATAAAGGACCACTATATTTTTCTGGATATGACTGTACTCAACTTTGTGGTATAAATTATTTTTGGTTCTAAAGCTATCTCTTGCATTTGGAATATTGAATTCCAAGATTTCTTCACAGTAAAAGTAGAAACTACTAGGTCTTATATGATCTTGCCTATAGTTCCTTGGTACTTGAAATGATTTTTTTTCTGAATACTTAGTGTTTTTCCTTTGACATCCAGAAATTAGACTTTGGCTATGACATTCCTGGGACTTTTCCTTTTACAGTTCCTACCAGGCCGTGATTGATGTATTCTTTCCATTTTCACTTTTCCCTCTGGTTCTAATGGATCTGGGTAATATTTCTTTATTATTTCTTGAAATATATTGCCTGATTTTTTTGATTAATCATAGTTTTTAAGGAATTAAGTGATTCTCACATTAACTAATTGACTTATGTTTTGTGTCAATAATTTTTGATATTAGATAACTTACTTTTTATTTTTTCAATGGAAGTAAAAAGGAAAGAAAGAAGAAAGGAAGGAGGTAAAGAAGAAAGGAAGGAAGGAAGGAAGGAAGGAAGGAAGGAAGGAAGGAAGGAAGGAAGGAAGGAAGGAAGGAAGGAAAATTACTCTGGTACTGACAGTGGTGGGGATCTTGGTACTGAAAGGAAGAGTATAACAATGAGACACAACACCCACTCAATTTAACTTGCTCACAATATTTAGAAAACAAAAGAAACATTCCTCTATTTACAATGTATGACAATCAAACCAGTATTGAAAACACTATTGCAATCAGTTTTTACACTGCTATTTTCAAAGTCAAGAAAATGTGGATTTTCTGAGCTCACAGAACTCTCAATACAGGATGTTTTCTGAGAACAAAGTATGTATTTGATTTTCCTTGGCTGTCAAATACCATATAATTTTTAAAAGGTTAAAAAATAAGTTTATAAAACATAAAAGATGTTTCAAGTATCAGCATTTCTTTGCTCAAAACTATTTTTTTAAATAATCTCTTATGGGACCTGTTTGCCTCAAATCCTTATGTCTTCATTATCTCCTCCTCTCTACCTTTTCCAGCTCACAAACTGTCTTTGGAATTCTCATTCTGCAAAGAGTGGTAAAAATATTATTAAAAGATAAAGGATAGTGCTTACTTTTTCTTCTTTGCTTTTATTTTCTCCAAGAATTATAGGGTGAAGGTGATGATTATGAAAAGGTTGATCATTTCTACTCTCCACCATTAGAAAACTTGGATTGTCAGTAAACAAAATGGTGATTACACCTGCTCAATTTAGAGATTTTCAAGTGAAAAGAATGCACATAAAGAATTCTCATTTAAAATAGAAAACTTTATCATTCATTAAAAATAAAAAGTTTTATTGTGACACATTAAGCCAACATCTCTAAAATATGAAGTATTCCTGATACTTAAGTTGATGTAATCAGAGTTTACAACCACATTTTTCAGAAGTCATGCAGAATTCAAGAGCTGAGAGAGAAACAGAGACACACACAAAGAGTTATCTAGCATAGTCCTTGACAACTGATTTTAATTATCCTCATTTTTCCATCTATAGATAGATAAGAATGGAAGGAACTTCCAGTGAGGAAATTTCATTTACCAATGTGGGTCAGCACATTGAAACTTGAAATTAACTTTACAGAGATGCCTAGAAGTTTAGTGACTTGTCCAGAATCCCACAGTCAAGTGAGAGGCAGAACTCGAGCCTCAGGCTCAGTTCTGCTTCCTATCTAGAATGCTACCCTGACACAACTGTACCATTTAAAACTTCTTGTCACTAGTTCATGCTCTATTCAGCTGCTAATGTGATTTTCTGAAAGTATGGGTCCTATCCTTTCATTGCCATACTTAATTAAATCCCCTGCCCCCCCCACCTCTAAGATAAAATATCAACATCTCCACATGCCATTCAATTTCCTTCATAACCTAGCCTCTTCCAACTACTTTTGCAGTCTTACACCTATGTACACCATCTCCTCACTTAGTGAAATCCAGTGACACTGGACTCCTTTCTGTTTTCTTAATAAGACATTCCAACTTGGTATTTGCAATATTTTTGGCTGTCCCTCATGCCTGGAATGCTCTCATTCCTTAGCTCTGCCTACTGGCTTCCTTAACATCTTTCAAATCTCAGTTAAAAATCATATTTTCTACAAGAAACTTTTCTCATTCTCTCTTAATTTTAGATCCTTCCTTCTCCTTATCATCTCCTACTTGTTCTGCTTATAACTTGTTTGTCCATATTTGTTTGCATGTTTTCTCCCTTTTTAGTTTGTGAGCTCCTTGAGGGTACGCACTGTCATTTGCCTTTCTTTGCATTCCTAGTATTTAGCAGAGTGCCATAACATCTTAGGTGCTTAATCAATGCTTAATGACTGACAGATGAATGATAGATAAGATTAATACATCTTAAAAAAAACAAATGCAAAGTTGAAGAAAAAACAAATTGTGTTGGCAGTTAAAAGTCAGTTAAGGCAATGTCTTGCTTTGATGTGACTCACTATGAAGTCAGGGAAAGTGTATTTTGGCTTTTTAATCTATAAAGATCTATGAGAAATATGTGGAGAAGACAGTGAGGAATAAGTTAGGAAATTAATTTGTCAGAACTTTCTTAATTCTTATAACAAGATTATAATGAGATGTCAGAGAGACTACTCTGGCTTACAATGTTTGAAGGACAAGTTTGTTATATTTCACTCTTCCCCTAAAGTTCTCTGGTGCCCTTAAGGGATTACCTGGGTAGTCATGTCCCTGACTATAGCCCCCGCTGAAAATGTTCCCCTGTGCCTAAGGTCCTATAACCACTCAACAAAGTAGCTTTTACAATGGAACATTTACTTAAAAGTTATAGCAGGAACAAAAATAAAACTACCCTGACCAAGAATGCCTGCAGTACATAATCTTCCCTTATACCACATCAGTCTCTGGATAAGGAGGGGCATAAGATTCACAGTTTAATACAGTTCCTTTATAACATGGTCTGAAGAGTTTTCTAATCAAAATCCCCACCCTGGGCTTGCTTGTCAACTGCTTTGGCTTCTCAGAGCTAACCTGCTAGGTTTACAATAACTTGTAGCCTGGAATCTTGGTTCCAAGGTCATGATGATTTGAGCTCTTGGGTCTAGGGACTCCCTCACCTACACCAGGAACCAAAAATGACAAACAAAACACACAAAAACCCAAAGCTGATTCTTGTGGCCAAAGGGACTAAAGGGGAAAAGAGAGAGGTAGACTTTCCCTAAACTTGGCTCAGTCCATAGTGTCCATTCTGCATATCAAAAACTTCAATGAGAGAGAGGATTACCAGTCTTCTAGTTTTAAAGATGCAACTTGTTTCTGGCTGCAGACAATGGAGAATCTTGTGGTATGTGGCAGGGAATATGTGGTATGGGTATGTGGTAGGGAATACAGGATGACTTATTAGTTTCACACAGGAGTGCCACCATTGTAGGTAATTTGGGCATTCACAGAAAATTATTGTTACAGAGAATTCTGGGAAGATTTGTGAATAGCAGGTTAATCAATAATTGATTTTAAAAATTATGAAATAGTGCAAAAAACCCCAGTTCTTTGGGCAATTACCAGGAAAGACCAAGATGACAGTGGAAGTGGTTCCATAATCACCCTTTAATAAGGCACAGAGTGTGGAGAAGAAAAGATCCTAGAATGGACAGAGACAAATAGTGAATGGGGGGGGGAGGCAAGGATGGGTATACAGAGACAGATAGAATGGAAGCAGATAATGAAAATGGTGAAGAAAGGCAGGTAGCAGTGGGTAAGAGGATGAGGAGAGGAAGAGAGTATCACTCATGTAAGAACAGTAGGCAGCATGGACATTTAGGAGACTGTAGAGTGATGGGGGGTGGGAGTTCGAAGTTTAATTTTCATGGGGTTGTTTGTGGAAATGGACTAAATCTTATCTGTGCCAACTTGGGGATAGTTCATTAACACATCCAAATCATTTCAAAATTGCAGTAAAACTTTAAAGTTAACATATTCATATCATCTCAAAATTATCAGCACCATTTGGTGATCTGCTGATCTTTACTGTGGATATCTGGAACTTATCTGAGATTTATGTATCATAGACCCCAAAAGCCCTGACAGCAAAGCCTAGATGGTTTCCCTCAATTCAGTACATATTACCAGGGTATGATTTTTGGTTAATATATGATATGATTTGTAAATTATGCTTCTTTGGTATTTGAGATGGTTTGTATGTGACTTCAGGTTTTCCTTTACAATCTTACTTCTTCCTATTATCGCGTTATATTGTCTATTTAGAAATGCATTTACTATGCTGATTAGAAGGCAGTAGGGTGGTAAGATGATCAGAGAAACCAGAACAAGATGTAATTTTAACATGGCTGACAAGCACAGTAGATCTGGGAAAGACTATCATGTGATGACTGAAGAGATGTAAGAAAGAAAGGATTGATCTAGTTCATTTCCTGAGAGACTGAATTTAATTCTTATTTTCAGGAGAAAAATGAAGGAGATACTTAAGACAGTCTAACCTCAAGACTTTAATCATTAAATGAGGTCAAATGAATGGTGAAATTGAATCTCTGAAAATGTAGAGGAGTCAACTACTGTCATTGAAATGTATGAGAAATGATTCTGACTGATACTCATAGCCAAAATATTAATAGTCATCTATTTTTGTTTTTAATTTTTTAAAATTCTTTGCATCTGTTAAGGCACTGTACATGAATAACTGCTTTTGGAGTTTGAGATATCTCTAACTTATTCAATAAATAATATTTATTGTACTGAGGTTGGGTTTGGTGATTAATGAGAAAGAAAGGTTGCAATTATACTAATTAACAACATAATAAGCAACATACTCCTGAACTGCTTTAGAGTTCTGGATAATAAAATCAAACATAACTAGTTCAGTGATAAGCTGAGGGGTCATGTACAAGTCTACAAGTGACAAGTATACGAGTGACCCCATCCTCTCTCTCTCTCTCTCTCTCTCTCTCTCTCTCTCTCTCTCCTTCTCTTCCTCCCTCCCACTCTCTCAATGATATAATATTTTATTTAATATAACAGAAACTTCCTAAGAAATACCCAAACAAACCCCTCTACACACCACACATTACTACAAAATAGATATCTTATGTCAATAGAAATTATGCATCTGTTAACTTTAATAGTATGTATGGGATAATCATGGACCGTTGTGTAAAGAGAATGTTGTCCTGAATACAAACATTTTATTTACATTCCTGTATTTATACAGCATGTTGCTCTGCTTCCTTCACTTTTTAATCACTCTAAGTAATTCTTCCTATGTCTCTAAGAATATTTAATATTCATTATTCCTTACAGCACAATGATATTCCAATACAATAAGAATTTGTTCAGTCCCTCTGAAACAATTGAGCACACATTTGTTTTCAGCTTTTTGTTATTGCCAATGATGGTATTCTAATTCCATCAATCCTTCAACCAACAAGCAGTTCCTGTTATGTGTCAATGACTATGCTAGCCACATGGGAACACAAATACACAAGCAAAACTGATCCTGCTGCCAATAAGCTTACATTCTACTAGAAAAGGGTCTATATACAACTCTGTTCCTACACTAAAGAATCTATGGAGGGGGAGGGAGACATAGTGGCAAAAATGGAAATGATAGGTCAAAGAATATGAAAGTTATTTTGAGTTTTCTCACACAATTTAAAATATCTTTTCATTTGTTTAAACAATATAGCTTTATCATCAGTGAATTATACTGCCTGCCTTCCACACTTCATCTAATAACATATTTCTCTTATTGTTCCTAAGCTTTGCAAACTCAATGTATGCAAGAGAATATCTTGATTTTGTTAGAATTTACATTTTCTCTGATAATGATATTGAAACTTCCAGATGGTTACAGTTTGATTGTGTTTCTTCTTTTGAAGACTATTTATTCAAATCCTTTATTATCTATTTATTTAAAAATAGCTTTTGTATTTATTTCAGTTCATTTTGTATTTTTATGCCATATTTTTTATCAAAGATAGTCAATTAAAATATATTTCCCTAATTAATATCACTTTGCTTCTGACTTTAACTGCATTGATTTTACTTATGAAAATTTTTCTTTTTTATGTACCTGAACTTAATTATTTTCTATTTTATGATCATCTCCTTCTTTTTCTAGTTAAAAATTCTTCTCCGGCCACAAAGAAAAAATGATATAGCTTACTGTTCATCTCTACTTTTTATGGTTCAATATTAAATTCAGATAACTTACACAGTTAGAATTAATTGTAATTTATTCCATATTTTTCACTAGAGAGTTTTCTACATTTCCAAGAAGTTATTGTTAAATAAAAAATTTCTATATGTGTACTTTACATTTTATTTTTTAAACATGAATGAGACATCTGGAAAATCCTTTCTTCTCTCTTTTTTTAAAATCTAACTTGTTATACTGATTTAATTTTCTACTAAAAATCATTATCATATAACTTTGATAATTACTAAATATTTTGTTTACTTCTCCCTAGTTTCTTTGTTTTTGTTTAATTTATTTGTCACATTTCTAGCTGTTTTGAGTGTCGACATAATGTAGCATGTAGGGAGTCATTTCCAGAGCCAGGAAGATCTGTGTTCAAGCCTCCTTTTGACACATTAGCTATGTTACCCTGGGACAGTTATCTAATTTCTTAGCATTACAGGCTACTCTTCAAAACTACAAATTGACATAAAGATGTAGGCCCATATGAGTAGAGAATTTTTATATGCCCTGATGGTTTCCTTATACTAGAGAATTTCAGGTCTACGTATAAACTGAATCCAAAAGAGGAAACAATTCTGACACTATAGCTTGAATGAAACTTTTATATAAACCTACCCTCTAGTTGCCTCAAATATTGTGTCTTTGACACCCTTTCAAACACCATCACAAGAAACTTTTTTTTAGAGCTGTCAGGAATTCTTGCCACATCATTGGGGGTGGGGCAAAAAAGAGTGGGTTGGACTGATAGGTAACTGCAAAATTCAACTCAGTGCTTTCAGCCAAGAACTAGCCTACTTCAACCATTCATCTCAAATATGGTAAATGGAAGAGTCCTTTGGCAGCCAAGATCATTGTTTCTAGGCCTTTCCACTCTTTAGTCAACCAGAAGATTGTCATCTTATATTAAAAACCCTTCAGTTGTTCATAGTCAGAAGTAAACTTACCAAAGCTCCATGAGTGGAATTGTAATCTAGCAGGAAAGATGAGGCATGCTTATTATATTGTACCAGGAAAAGCAAATCTGAATCTCCTCCAGGGACTGGGTCTTCATTGGCCAGTCTTCCATTATATATGTATAGATTTATTCATAGAATTTTCCATGAAGATCTATCTTACATGGTAGGTTTGATTAAGTGAAAGATGCCTATTGCATGGCTTATTAATGTTAGTTTGTGGAATAATAGAACATTACACTTCCTATTACTCTTCTGGAGATAGCTGTGTACCAGGAAATTACAAAGATGTCTTTTGCATTGAGGAAAAAGACATAGTTCATTTACTCTACTTCAAGTCTCTGATGAATTAGGAGTATGAGCCTCTAGATCTCTTGACACTGAACAGGTAATACTGAAACACATAGGTTGCCCATCAGTTATACTTCCCTGTCACTACATGCCTGGTCCATCTCTATCTGTCTCTCTGTCTCTGTCTCAATTTGTCTTTCTATCTGTCTCTGTTTCTGTCTCTCCATTCCTCTGTCTCTCTCTTTTTTTTATTTTTTGGTGAGACAATTGGGATTATGTGACTTGCCCAGGGTCGCACAGCTAGTAAGTATCAAGTGTCTGAAGCTGGATTGGAACTCAAGTCCTCCAGACTCCAAGGCTGGAGAACTATCCACTGCACCAGCTAGCTGTTTCTTATCTCTCTGTCTTTCCCTCTTTCTCTGTCTCATTGTTTGATCCATATAGTTTTTGATAATAGATGTTGCATCATTTCCATACATGATTCTTCATTGGTAATATTTGCCAGCTTTCCCACTCACACAATGTATATTTTCATTACCTTGTGGGTGTCCTGTTTTTTTTTTAAGAAATTGGGGTGTGCACACACACTCTCTCTCTCTGTTTTTCCCTCTGTCTCTCTCTGTCTCTCTCTGTCTCTGTGTGTATGTGTGCATGTATGTGTGTGTACATATTTGTACATACATACATACATACACATTTATAAATGATATCATTGAAAGAATACTTTCATTAAGAAGTTGACCATTTTTTTCTGGGAAAAGCTTTGGGTGAACAAAAGCATGTGTAGTTAACCAGCTATAAACCGATCCATTTTTTAATTCCTGTTTAGTTCTGGACCCACTTGACTTTCCATCTGTAATGTGTGTCTATGACATATGTACTGATGAACCAGCTCCTTTGGGTATCCATTGACTGCATATTGTATTCTATATTATTTGCATTTTCACCTACTTTGTTATTCCTGTATTTGAATTTAATAATTACTCTTTTATTAGGCTAAATGAGACCCTAAGGAATGGGAAGAGATAGTGTTGATTAAAAAGGGACCATGTTTATTCTTATTTCAAAAATCTTAGACTTGTTTAATTTTTAGACAACTATAGCAACATAACCTTCTGAGGGTTGTCTTTGTGAAGCTTTTAAAGGATGGAAATTCATTCTGGGTACTACTCTGGTGTCAAACAATTATATTTGAAGTAAACTGAATTCAAAACATGCATGTATCATTAATCATGTGTATATTCTCTATGTGTAGGAAGGCAGCACTCTATAGTAGATAGAGAGGTTGCTTTGGGGTGAAGAAGAATGCTAAATATAGCCTCTGATACATATTGAGCATATGAACATGAACAAGTCACTTAACCTTTCAATGCTCTCAGGCAATTCTCTAATATTATAAATTACAAAGAGGTTGCAGGTTTACATTCATCAAGGATTTTTTACTCTATATATCCAATAACAATGACATTAAGAGTCCAGATTTACCCAACTTTTCTCCAGTTCCACAAAAATAAATCATATGCAAACATCCTTTAAAGTACTCATGTATTGTCTCATTTTAGTGTGGAAATGTATTTTTTTCTCTTTTTTTAGGCAATTGGAGTTAAGTGACTTGCCCAGGGTCACATAGCTAGTAAGTATCAAGTGTTTGGTCTGAGGATGGATTTGAATTCAGGTCCTCCTGACTTCTGGGCCAGTGCTCTATCCACTGTGCCTCCTAGCTGCCTGATGTGGAATTGTATTTTGATTCTCAAAGGTCATGGATGAAGAACACAAGTAATTAACTATAATAAACTGTAAGATCAGATCATGGCGGTGGTGGTAATGATAATCATGATGAAATTGATAGTGGCAATAGAAATAAGAAATAAGAAAAGAAAAAGAACAAAGAAAAATAAAATAAATAAAAAAATAAATGAGAGCTCCTTGAAAGAAAGAACTATTTCCCATTTGTTTTTTTATCTTTAGCATCTAGCAAAGTACCTTGTTAAAACTAAATTGTGTTGAACTGAACAGAAGACTTTTTAACTTCCTTCTTTTTTAAGGGTTCAGCTTTATATGTTAATGAAACCTCTCCAAGGCCTAGAACAGAAACCCTTTGATCCTCATTCCAATTTGAACATAATTCTATAGTATAGTCATGGAATTGTCTGAATTTCTGGTGAAATATTAATACATTCCTTGTAATCTATTGGGCATCCCTAAGGACTCTGATGCTTCATAATGAATTACTGGTAACATGTATTAACCCATGTAATTTCCAAAGAAATTATTTCTAGGAAATTACTGAAACAGGTCCCTAGAAGTATCCCTGAAAACAGGTGTACAGTGTTCTCCGGGTTCTGCTCACTCCACTCAGCATCAGCTCATATAAGCCTTTCCAGATTTTTCTGAAATCTGCCTGTTCATCATTTCTTTTTTCTTTTTTTTCTTTTTCTTTTCCTTTTTGCTAGGCAATGTGGTTAAGTGACTTGCCCAGAGTCACACAGCTAGTGAGTGTAATTTATCTGAGGCCAGATTTGAATTCAGGTCCTCCTGATTCCAGGGCTGGTGCTGTATCCACTGTGCCACCTTGGTGCCCCCTGTTCATCATTTCTGATTGAACAATAGTCATCCATTACATTCATATACCACAACATGTTCAGCCATTTCATGATTGATGGACATCCCCTTAATTTCCAATTCTTTGCCACTACAAAAATAAGTATTTTTGTACATGTAGGTCCTTTCTCCATTTTTATGATCTCTTTGGGAAACAGACTTACAAGTGATATTGCTGGGTCAAAGAGTATGCATATTTTTATAGCCCTTTGGGCATAATTCCAAATTGCTCTCCAAAATGGTTGGATCATTTCACAACTCCACCAACAATGCATTAGTGTTCCAATTTCCCCACATCTCCAACATTTATCATTTTCCTATTTTGTTATGTTGGCCAATCTGATAGGTGTGATATGGTACCTCAGAATTGTTTTGATTTGTATTTCTCTAATCAATAGGGATTTAGAGCATTTTTTCATTTGATTACAAATAGCTTTTCTTTTTCCTTTCTCCTTTTCCCTCCTCACTAGTGTTTTGCTTTTGACCACCACCTCCTTCAGTCCCTCCTCACTTCCATTAGCCCCTTCCCTTCTCTTCCCCTTTACCCTTACTGCTTCTTCTCTCTTCTATCCCCACTCTCCTTTTTTCCCCCATTTTCCCTCCTACTGCCTATAGGGCAAGTTAGATTTCTATACCTAACTGATTATGTGATTCCCTTCTTGAGCCAAATCTGATGAAAGTAAGGTTCAAACAATGCTCACCTTCCTCCCTTCTTTCCCTCTGCTGTAATAGGTTTTTTTGTCTTTTCTTGTAATGAAACTTACCCTTGTCTGCCTCCTCCTTTCCTTTTATCTCAGTACATTTTCTTAGATCAGATTAATCCACTTACTTGGATCCATTTAACTCACTTGATTAGATTTTTTTTAATCATTACCTGAAAGTCAACTTATATCCATCCCCTTTATGTATACCCCTTTAACATGGTGTAATAACAATACAGTTCTCAAGAGTTACAAGTGTTATCTTCCCTTGTAGGGATGTAAACAGTTTGCCCTTATTAACAACATATTGTATCTGTCTGTCCCATTTACCTTTTTATGTCTCTCTTGAGTCTTGTATTTGAAGATCAAATTTTCTGTTGAGCTCTGGTCTTTTTATCAGGAAGGTTTAGATGTCTCCTATTTCATTGAATATCCATCTCCTCCCCTGAAATATTATGCTCATTTTCACTGGGTAGTTGATCCTTGATGGTAATCCAAGCTCCTTTGCCTTATGCAATATCGTATCCCACGCCCTATGGTCTTTTAATGTAGAAGCGGCAAGGTCCTGTGTAATCCTGAATGTGGTTCCATGATATTTAAATTATTTCTTTTTAGCTGCTTGCAGTATTTTCTCTTTGACCTGGTAATTTTGGGATTTGGCTACTATATTCCTTGGCGTTTTCAATTTGAGATCTCTTTCAGGAGGTGATTGTTGGATTCTTTCTATGGCTGTTTTACCCTCTGGTTCTAGGACATCAGGGCAGTTTTTCTTTATGATTTCCTGAAAGATACTGTCCAGACTCTTTTTTTCATCGTGATTTTCAGGTAGACCAATAATTTTTAAATTGTCTCCCCTGTATCGATTTTCCAGGTCAGTTGTTTTACCAATGAGGTATTTTATTTTTTCATCTATTTTTCCATTCTTTTGTTCTTGTTTTACTGATTCTTGCTCTCTCATAGAGTCAGTAGCTTCCATTTGCCTGATTCTAATTTTTAACAAATTATTTTCTTTTATTAGATTTTGCATTAGATTTTGTACCTCCTTCCCCATTTGGTCAATTGTATTTTTAGGGACTTGTTTTCTTCAGTGTACATATTTTCCAGTTGGCCAATTGAGATTTTTATGGATTTTTTTTAAATTTTGACTTGAATTTTGTTATCATTTTTTCTAGTTCTACAAAATAATTTTTTGGTACTACCCTGATATTATGGAACCAGAAGATAAAATAGAAATTGAAAGAATCCATCAATCACTTCCTGAAAGAGATCCCAACATGAAAACTACCAGGAATATTATAGCCAAATTCCAAAGTCCTCAGGTCAAGGAGAAAATATCGCAAGAAGACAGAAAGAAACAATTCAAGTTTCATGGAGCCACAATCAGAATAACACAAAATTTATCAGCTTCTACAGTATAGGATGGAAGAGGTCATAATATGATATTCTGGAAGACAAATGAACTAGGATTACAACCAAGAATTACCTACCCAAGAAAACTGAGAATAATCCATGAGGGGGGAAAATGAATACTCAATGAGATAGAGGAATTTCAAGCATTCCTGAGAAAAAAAATAGAGCTAAATAGAGAATTTTACTTTCAAATACAAGTCAAGAGAAGCATGAAAAGGTAAACAGGAAAGAGAAATCATAAGGGACTTATTAAATTTAAACTGTTTACATTCTTACATGGAAAGATGATATTTGTAACTGATAAGACCATAGGGTAACTAGAAAGAGTATACATAGAGGACACAGGTGTGCATTGAATATAAAGGAGTAAGATCTAATAAATAAAATTAAGAGGTGAGAAAGGAATGTACTAGGAGAAAGACAAAGAGAGAGAGGCAGATCAGGGTAAATTGTCTCACATAAAAGGACAAGAAAAAGCTTTTACAGTGGAGGGCAAGAGGTAGGAGGTGAGAGGATTGAGTTCACTTTACTCTCATCAGAAGTGGCTTGAAGAGAGAGTAACATACACACTCATCTGGGTATATAAATCTATCTTACCCTACAGAAAAGTGGTGGGGAGAGGATAAAAGAAGGGGTAGGTGATAGAAGGAAAGGCAGATTAGGGGAAGGGGTAGTCAGAAGCAAAACACTTTTGAGGAGGGATAGGGTGAAAGGAGATAGAGAATAGAATAAATAGAGGGTGGGATAGGATGGAGGGAAATATAGTTAATCTTTCAAAACAGGACTATTACGGAAGTGTTTTGCATGACTACACATGTATAACCTACATGTTGCTTGCCTTCTCAGTGAGGGTTGGGTGGGAGGGCTGGATGGGGAGGGAGAAAGGAAGAGAATTCACAGCTCAAAGTTTTAAAAATGAATGTCAAAACTGTTTTTACATGTAACTGGAGACGATAAAATATGAAACAATTTTTTAATTGACAAAAGAGAAAAAAAATATCCTGGAGGGAGAGACACACAGAGAGTAAAGGTAAGGGTCTGAAGTAGAATCTATAATGCTTCAGCTGGTCAAAAAAAAACAAAAAAACAAGAATAGTAATCATGATGACAGAAAAAGCAAAAATAGATCTAATTAAAAGAGGTAAAGGAAAAAGCTATGTCTTGTTAAAAGGTACTATAGACAATGCAGTAATATCAATATTAACATATATCCACCAAGTCCTACAGTATCCATATTCTTAAAGGAAAAATTATGTGAGTTATAAAAGGAAATAGATCGCAAAACCATACTAGTGGGGGACCTTAACTGTCCTTTCTCAGAACTAGATAAATCCAACCAAGAAATATTTTTAAAAAAAAAGAAGAAGAAAGAAAGAAGACAAGGAAGTGAATATAATTTTACCAAAGTTAGATATGACAGACCTCTGGAAAAAATTAAATGGGAATAGTAAAGATCTTATATTTTTCTCAGCAGTACATAGCATCTACCCAAAAACTGATCTTATATTAGAGCAAAAAAAATCTCAAAATCAAAATGGAATTAAAGAGATATTAAATTTTGAGATTGTAATGCAATAAAATTATATTCAACAAAGGACAGTAAATATAGATTTAAGATTATTTAGATATTAAATAATCTAATAATAAATAATCTAATCCTAAAGAATAAGTTGTCTAAGAACAAATCAGAGAAACAATCAATAATTTCATTAATGAGAATTACAATTAGACCATATATCAAAAATTTGGGGATGCAACCAAAGCAGTACTTCAGGGAAAACTTATTTTTCTAAATGGTTACATCAACAAAATAGAGAAAAAACAGATCAATGAATTGGGTGTACAAAAAAAAAACCTAGGGAAAGAACAAATTAAAAATCTCCAAATGATGACCAAATTGGAAATACTAAAAACCAAAGGTGAGATTAATAAAATTGAAAGTAAGAGAACTATTGAGCTAATAAATATAACTAGGAACTGGTTTAATGAAAAATAAGATAAATAAACCGTTGGTTAATTTTGTTAAAATAAATCAAATATGCAGTATCAAAAGTGGAATGGACATATTCACCACCAATGAAGAGTAAGTTAAAGTAATCATTAGAAAATATTTTGCCCAATTATATGCCAATAAATCTAAGAATCTGAGCAAAAGTCATGATTATCTACATATATTTACACATATACATACATATGTATATATGTATATGAATTACCCAGATTAACAATAGATGAAATGGAATACTTAAATAACCCCATTTTAAGGAAAAAAAATTGAAGAAGCCTTTAATGAGCTCCCTAAGGAAACAAATCCTTAAGGCCAAATGGGCTCACAAGTGAATTCTATCAAACATTTAAAGAAGAATTAATTCCAATACTATATGAACTTTTTGAAAAAATAAGCAAAGAAGGAGTCCTACCAAATTCCTTTTATGACATAAATATGGTGCTGATATATAAACCAGAAAAAGTTAAAACAGAAAAAATAACTATACACTAATTTCTCTAATGAACATTGATGCAAAAAATTTAAATAAAATACTAGCAAGAAGATTACAGCAATATATCACAAAGATCATACAATATAATCAAGTGGGATTTATACCAGGAATACAGGATTGGTTCAATATTAAGGTAACTATCAACATAATTCACCATATCAGTAACAAAACTAATAGAAATTATATGATTATCTCAGTAGATGCTGAATAAGTCTTTGACAGAATAAAGTGCCCATTGGTATTAAAAAAAAAAAACCTAGAAAGCATAGGAATAAAGAGAGCTTTCCTTGAAATGAAAAGGAGTATCTATCATCAGCAATGATTATATGTAATTTGGACAAGCTAGAAGCTTTCCCAATAATATCAGGTGTGAAACAAGGATGTCCATGATCATCTCAATTATTCAGTTTTGTACTAGAAATGTTAGCTATAGCACTAAGAGAAGAAAAAACAAATTGAAAAAATTAGAATAGGAAATGAGGAAATGCAACTGTCAGTCTTTGCAGATAATGTGATGATATACTGAGAGAATCAATTAAAAACTGTTTGAAAAAATTAACTTTAGCGAAGTTGCAGGATATAAAATAAACCCACAGAAATCTATAGCATTTCTCTGTATTACCAGCAAAGACAAGAAGCAAGAGATAGAAAAATAGATTCCATTTAAAAGAATAAAGACACAAAGATAGAAAGAAAGAGAAAGAAAGAGAAAGAAATACAACACCCATTTCTGTTTTTAAAAAAATTACACCAAAAATCATGCAAATAAATTGACCTTTTTAATATGGTAAATAGCATCTATTCAGATATCAAGAATTATTTTACATACAATAGGCCTTTCCAAAAAGATCAGGGGTAAAATAAGAATATGTATCATCAATATTTTATGTTGTTCTAGAAATGATAGCTATAGCAATAAGATAAAAAATAGGGAATATGCATTGGCAAAAAAGAAACAAATTTATCACTTTACTACTTGGATGACCCTAGAGCTTCAATGAAAGAAAAAATCTAACTAAAATGGTTTATAGTTACAACAAAGTTGTAGACTATAAAAATAACCTTTCCGTATATAATCAATAAAATATAGCAAGAAGGGACAGAGAAAATACATGCAAAGTAACTACAGAAAGTAGGACATATTTTGGAGCATACATACATACCAAGATATTGATAGGAAATATATGACTACATTTACAAAATACAGAATTCAAAGCTTCAGTTCTAGCACCACCATGTTCACAAAATGCCAGTCACTATGAACCAGAAGTGGCCCAGCACATTTTCAATTATTTGGGTTCAATCTTTATTAATTTAAGCTGCATCTTTTCCATCAAGTTGTAAGAAAAGAACAAAGCAAAATAAAACAGAATAAAACAGAAACAATATAAAACAAGAAAGCCATTTCTAAACCTACATACTACATTTAGACTATCAACTTACACCAAAGAACACAATAAGCTCCAAATTTATACATAGTTTATGTATAAATGGTCATGTAATGAACAAATTAATAGCTCTCAAGGGAATAAATCCAAGTCATCCACAAACATATGAAATAATGTTTCTAATCTCTAATAATAAGAAAAATGTAAGTTTTAAAATATATTCCATTTTACACCTGTCATACATAAAAATAAATAACAAATGTTGGAGGATGTGGGGGAAAACACTGTTGGAGAAGTTATGAAATGGTTTAGTCAAGTTGGACAGCAATATGAAAATATACTTTCAAAAGTCATTAAACCGTGTTCTCTTAATGTTTGTTTCATCACTTTGTTTTTAACAGAAAAATTGAAACTAAAGAGATGCTCTTCAATTAAGGAATAGCTAACCACATTGTGGTATATAAACATAAAAATTTGTATTGTAATGTAATATCATTTATCGTAAACATTTATACTTTAAAAATGTAATAATTATCATATTGTAATAAGTGGTGAAGGGGATGAATTAAGATAGACCTTGGAAGACATATAAATCCATGCAGCATGAAGTATATAGAACTGGAAAGACAAATTGTAACAATTAAAACTTTTTGAAGGAAAACAACTTTGAAAGATTTAAGAATTCTGATGTATGCTAGGATCTACCAGGGCTCCAAAGTATTGATGATGAAGCATTTTGGTCATTTTTCAAAGATAAGTGATGGACTAGAGATAAAGATACATACTTCCTTTTTTATGTTGTCCAAGTAAAGATTTGCTTTTTTTTAAAAAAAAATACTGTTATTTGATTAAAAATTGAAGTTTTCTTCTCTTTTGGAGGCAGAGTGGGAAGTGGTAAGGGAGGATAATGATAATACCAAAAAAAAAAAAAAATAAAGCAGGCAGTGACAGGGAAACCTTTTTAATGCACTGAAAAGAATAGAAGGAAGTACAGAGGGAGACACAGATGATCAGAATAGCTCTGAAATTGGCAGGTTTAGTTTTTCAGAAATTATTTAAAAAGTGGTTTCACTCCTTGATTACCGAAATAGCCTGTCTGCTACTGAAATAGGTATGCCTGCCTTAAGTTTCTCCCTACTCTAATCCATTCTCCATTTAGGCACTAAATTGATTTTCCTAAATTGTAGGTCTGATCCTGTCACCCCTCTACTCAATGAACTCCAATGGCTTTCTATCATTTCCGAAAACAAACGTAAAATGCTCTATTTGGCATTCAAAGCCCTTCATAACCTAACCTCCTTCTGCCTTTCCAGTCTTCTTACACCTTAGTCTCATGACACAAACTGTTCCATTCAGTGATACTGACCTCCTAGCTGTTCTAGGAACAAAAACCTCCATCTCTCAGCTCCAGGAATTTTCTCTGTCACCTGTGCCTGGAATAATCTTCCTTTTCTGTTCCAACTACTGGACTCACTGGCTTACTTTCAGTTCCAACTAAAATCCCACTATCTGCAGGAAGCCTTCCCTAACCCCTCTTAATTCCATTGCTTTCTTCTTTTAATTATTTCCTATTTATCTACTATATTGTTTGCTTTGTAAATAGTTTGGTTTATATATATATTTGTTTGCAGGTGGTCTCCACCATTAGATTGTAACCTCCTTGAGAGTAGGGACTGTTTTTTTTTGCCTCTTTTTGCATTCCCAATGCTTAGCACAGTGTCTGGTATGTAGTTGTCACTTAATAAATGGATTGAATTGAATTGAACATATAATCCATTTTTGCTGTTCACATATGGGAATGTTTTCTGGTGTTTATCAAGAAAAAATAAAAAATAGATTTAAAAATCAAAGCAGTATGGCTACTAATTAGGACAAAGTTCCTACCTCTTAGAAATGCCTATATTCATTTAAAGAACTTGCCAATGATTAGTAAAGAAATACATAGGAAAAAAAAATAGTGAGATGAATGATTCAGGGAGGTTGTTTTAATCTGACTTATTGTAATTATATTTTACAGGTATAGATTTTCTTTCTTTTTCCCTTCATTTCTTAAAGGTTTTTTTGTTTTGTTTTGTTTTGTTTTGTCTTAGGAAAAGCTATACATTAGCCCCAGAAGGGGAGAAAACTTTGGATTGGGAAAGTCACATAGTGTAGTGAAGACAGAATTGCACTTGCAAGTAAGAATATGTGCATTCAATTCCCAGATCTTCCAATTGTTAGCCATTAAATTTTATAATCCTGAAAGATTAAAAGGAAATGAGAAAGAAAGGAAACTGGTAATTATCTTCTGGGCTATTGAACATTCATCAACACCTTTTTTATCCTGGTTTTTCAATATAGTTGACTGTGAGAATTAGCATACTCCTGAGTATGTTTGTGATAGAATGGTAATTTAATAAATAATGTGTAAACTCTAAGGGTTGTTGTGGAAATGAAGGTTTGCTTCATGGTTAAATAGCACTTTTCTTCCTCATTGTTCCTAGGAATGAGAGGTATTGAACCTTCCTAGACCACACCTAATGCCACCCATATGGCCTGGATAGGGAGAAGACCTTGATTTTGGCTCACATGATATCTGATTTTCTCTCTCTTCCTTGCTGGGACTTAACTGTTTTGAGGGCTGTACATCAACCTCATTATACCCATCTCCTTTAACAAATTACCCCCTGTCATCCCTGCTTTCCCATCCTATTTATTTTCAAGCTCTCCTTGCCTATTAATGCTTTCTCTACTGACTACCAGTGTTCTACTACCAATGTTCATGCCTCTCCCATCCTCAAATATTTTTTTTTAAATCTCACTTAATCCCTCCATGGTTGTTAACTAATATTCTCTATCTTATCTCAGTTTGTGGCTAAACTCCTTGAGAAGGTAATCTACAATAGAATGCTCTACTTCCTCTTATTTCATTCTCTTTTTAACTTCCTACAATCCAGCTTTGAATCTCACCATTACATCAACACTGCTTTCTATAAAGTTATCAATGATCTCCTAATTGCCAGATCCAATGGCCTTTTCTCAGGCTTCATTCTTTTCAACTTCTCTTGAATTTTTAATGTTCTTGATCACCACATTATCCTTGATACTCTTTCTCTCTAGATTTTCAAATATTACTTTCTCCTGATTCTCCTCCTACATATCTGATCATTCCTTTTCAGTTTCTTTTACTGGATTCTCAACCAGGTTGCATCCACTGGCCTCTGCCCTTTTGTTTACTCCCTCTATAAGCTTCACTTTGTGATCTTGCCAACTCCTATAGATTAAATTATTATCTCTATGCTAATGATTCTCAGATGTAACCCTAAGGTCACTGTTTACTTCAGTCTGTTGTCTTCATCTGCTTTTCAAAATGTATGAAATCTTAAACTCAACATGTCTAAAACTAAATGCATTATCTTTTCTCCTAAATGTTCTTCCTTTACATAAATTCCCTATTGCTACTGAGTATACCACCATCCTATCAATCCCCCACGCTTGCCACTCCAGAGTCATCTCAACTCCTCACTATCTCTCACCCCCCAAATCCAATGTCTTGTCAAGAACTTTTGACTTCACCTTTGCAACATCACTTGAATACACTCTATTTTCTACTCTGACATAGTCACCATTCTGTGCAGGCCCTCATTACCTCACACCTGGACTATTTGTAATAGCATCCTGGTTGGTTTGCCTGACATTAGTCTCTCTGCACTCAAGTCCATCCTCCACTGAATCACCAAAGTGATTTTCTTAAAGTAAAAGTCTGATTCTATCACTCTCTGTACTCAAAAAATCTTCAGTGGTTCATGGTCACCTCCAGAATCAAATACAAAATGCTCTGTTTGGCATTCAAAGACATTCATAACCTATATCCCTCATTTTCAGTTTTCTAACATTTTGTACCACCACCACCACCATCTTCTCTTCCCAGGCAGATACTGACATCTTTTCTGCTCTTAAAAAAAAAGACATTACATCTCTGTTCTAGGCATTTTCTTTGGCTTCTCTCTCATACCTAAAATGCTTGCCATATTCATCTCCACTTCTTATCTTATCTAGCTTTCTCCAAGTTCAAACTGAAATCTCATTTTCTATAGGAAGTCTTTCCCAATCCTTTTTAATTCTTTTTCCTTCCTTCTGTTAATTATGCATTATTTGTCCTGTGTACATATTTGTTTGCTTATTGTATTCTTCATTTGATTGTTAACTTCTTGAGGATAGGGACTGTCTTTGCCTCTTTTTGTATTCCCATTGCTTAGTCCAATGCCTGTCACATAGTAGATGCTTGATAAATGCTTATTGACTGACTGTCCTACAAAGTACCACATTTATTTTGTACATGGTTTGTGAATAATTAAAGGTTTATATGGTATCTCCTCTAATATGATGTAAACTCCCTGAAAACAAAGGCTGTATCTATTTTCTTTTGACTGTGTATCCCCAAATCTAACACAATTCATGGCAGTAGTAGAAGATTTATAAATCATGTTTATTGACTAATTGATTGCTTTATAATATTAGCTTTTGATCTAGTTCAAATTCATTTGAATATAAATACCCTGACACTGTCATAAGCAAATGAGTCTTTGCTCCCTAAATTTTTATGGACCATCACTCTGCTTTCCACGTATGAACTCTTATAATTCACTACTACAGAAAAAGTAGGGGAAATCTCTGATGTGACTCATAAAGATAACTTTAATGCCACTTCTAGATCATAGGACTTGGGAAGCCTTCTGAGAGTATAGGTGAAAGGTTGCCAACTTCTTTGCTACAAGGGAGGGCTTTTAAGTGTCTCTCCAGTCTCCTATGCCCAAAGTGGCAATACTAAAAAACAAACAAACAAACAAAAAACTCAGCCTGATCTCAGTGATGGTAAGAATTAATGGTAGTTTGGAAGACAGGAGGAAAACAGTAGGCAATACTTTATTTTTATGAAGTCATGCTCCCAAAATAGTGTGAGGCAGTAAACTTTTCCTTAGAACAATGAATGATATTGTATCATAAAAATTTATGATCACCAAGCTACCAACAGATGGGTGAATAACACTATTGGCTATGATATTGGCTGCTTGCCATTCTCAAATAGGGTCTAATTACTAGGGTCTATTTATTGGTTTAACCAATTAAATGGCCTTGGTTTAGGTCAAACTTACTTTTGCCAAGACAACAGAGGAAATTAGCAAATTTTCTCTATTTAAATACTTTGTCATTCTATTAAACATTTTACATTTAAAATTAGTGTAGCTATTAAGATATGATTCACTTAATTTTTTTTCCCCACTAGTAATTCTAAGTGTACTTTTAATTCCTAAATCTATAAATGTATAGTAGCATATATAGTACACCACCAGAAAGAGGAAACAAAACACAACAGAAGAAAAAAAATAGTAAATAGTATGCTTCAATCTGCATTCAAACTACATAGTTCTTTTTTCTTTGTGGATAGCATTTTCCATCATGAGAACCTTTAGAGATGTCTTAGATCCTTGCATTGCTAAGAAGGGTTAAGTCTATCAAAATTAGTCATCATACAATGTGACTGTTGCTGTGTTTAACTTTCTCCTGGTTCTGCTCACTTCACTCAGCATCAGTCCATACAAATTTTTCCAGGTTTTTCTGAAGTCTGCCAGCTCATCATTTCTTATAGCACAATAGTATTCCATCACAATAATATACCACAACTTGCTCAACCATTCCCCAGTTGATAGGCATCCTCTCAATTTCCAATTCTTTGCCACCACAAAAAGAGCTGCTATAAATATTTTTGTACATGTGGGTCCTTTCCCCATTTTTATGATCTCTCTGGGATATAGCCCTAGAAGTGCTATTGCTGGGTCAAAGGGTATGCACATTTTCATTAAAAAAACTTTCAATAAAATTTGTTAAACCTAATGACAATAAAAGCAGCAGCAGCAATAAAAAATACATTTTCATGGAATTTTTCCCTAGCAATTCTGTCACTTCCAAAGGTTTCAATGATATCTCTATGCATATGACTTCCAAATCTATATATCAGTTTCAAATCATTCTCTAGAGCTCTATCCATCCTTTGTCAACTGCTCGTTAGACATCTGTATCACAACTTCAATAATCATAAAAACCACCTCATCATCTTACCTCTTCCAAATATTCTAATTTCTACTGAAGGCACAATTGTCATTCTAGTTACCTGAGTCTAAAATCTTGCATTCATTCTTGAAAGTTTTTTTCCCATCTTCATATTAATTAATTTGCCTGTTTTGGTTGATTTTATCTCCATTGCGTCTATCAATATTTCCTTTTTTCTGCTCATAGTCAAGATTCAAGTTAAATCTTCTCATTGCTTCACACTTGTGTTGAAGAAAAATTATATATTAATGTGAATTCTGTACTCTGTATTTTAGGTGTAAGTATTCTAGAAAACTGTTCTAATGTGATTTGGGATAACATTTATAAGAATCTTGAAGAATGGAATGAATTACAATATATAAAAATAGAATTCTGAGCTAACATTCAAAATAGTTTAGCAACAAACTGATTTTTATTTCCTGGACCAATCGCTTTCCTCCAAAGGGATATACTAATCACTTCTTAATTGAGAAGGGTAGGTTACATTGCCATTGTTCAAGGTTATGAACAAAGAGGATCCTCACTGATGGCTCAATAACCCTATGCCTTTAAGAGTAAGGAAAGTAATGACATAAACAAGATGAGTCATTCTTTTAAAAAATTGTTTGGGTAATACCCTTATTCCCTTTTCTTAGGGAAAGCCTTTTTATTCTGACCTTTTTCCAAGGAAATTTTCTAAGAATTTTGGAGAGGGATTTTTAGAGCAAAAATAAATATTTCTTAATATTTCTAGGGAAACTAAAAATGAGGTTTTTAATATGTTTCCAACTGCAGATTTGTAAGAGAATCAATGCTTCCTAATTTATAGACTACACAGACAACACACATCTGATCACGTCACTTTTCTGCTCAAAAACTTCAATGGTCTCTATTTTCTTGAGGATGTGGCACCCCTTTAAAGAACTGCTTCCCTCACTCATATAGAGTACATTGACTGTGAAGTATACCTGCTGCCTTAGTATTACAAGCCCAGATGTTCCTTTTTTTCTCTGGTTTCCTCAAGCTTCCCCTGACTCTCAACACACACACACACACACACACACACACACACACACACACACACACA
>NW_020954569.1:15768670-15834849 GCF_900497805.2 Vombatus ursinus
ACACACACACACACACACACACACACACACACACACACACACACACAGAGAGAGAGAGAGAGAGAGAGAGAGAGAGAGAGAGAGAGAGAGAGAGAGAGAGAATGTTTGCTGGATTGGTTTCTCAGCAGGATTGCTTGGGCCTGCTTGATAACTCAACTACCAACTTCAAGGGCTAAATCTCAACTGAATGTATGTAGTCCATCTCCTTACAGATGCCTCTACTAATAGTTTCTGTTTCCAGCTGGGTTAAGTGTCTCCTACCAGATAAGCAGTTGCAATACAAAGTGCCATAAGAGAAATAACCCCCCAACTTCTTTCATTCTCTGATGGAGGCCCAAGTGGAAAGGCATAAGGTAATCCATTCTCAAGACAGGAGATTGTCCTCCATGGGTGTCTTTTTCCTCTGCTTCCATAGGTCAAGCTCTATAAATATATCATGCATCAACTATCTGTAACAGCTATCACGTTGTTTGGTTTTGTTGTTTGTTTGTTTTTTTTTAATGCAACCAGGTGGGTGACCATGGTTGGCAAATGGCAACCTATTCTAACTAGCTAGCATTACTTTGCACTTGATAAAGTGATGAATGTAGACTGTTACATGTTTTTGCATTTGTTCTAATCTATCAAAACTTTGTTACTCAGTTAAATGTCCTTTCTCTGATTTAATCAATACAGCTATGGATGGGTACAATCAATTTATCAGGGGTGTCCTGTTAATTCCCCCACAACATTTCCTCTACTCCAAAATAAAATCAAAAATATTTGGCCCTGGAATCTAAGGCTTACAACAATCTGACTCTAACCTATCTTTACATATTAATTGTTCTTCTTATTACATACTATTTTCCAGACAAACAGAACAACTAGCTGGTCCATTTTTCTCCTCTGTGCATGTTCATCAATTGAAAAGTTTAGAGTTAATTCCCCATTCAGCTCTTTTGTTATGAATCTTTTTATCTCTTCAAGTTGCACTTCAGAGGACAAGTTTCTTTGAAGCCTACCTGGATCCCTCAAATTCTTAATTTTCTCTGTGTCTTCAAAATACCTCGCATGCATTAAATTCCACCCATAATCCCTGAAGGAAGTGTCTGGTTTGTTTTTGTCTTTATAGCCCCAATACTTTTTCCTGTGTGTGTATGTGTATGTGTGTGTGTGTGTGTTGTAGTAGTAGTAGTAGTAGTAGTAGTAGTAGTAGTAGTAGTAGTAGTAGCAGCAGCAGCAGCAGCAGCAGTAGATACACTATATCTGTGTGTTTGTTGAAATGAATTGAATTGAAATACTTGTGATTTTCCCTAATAGCAAAGGATGACATCAATGACTTGTGGGAGGGAAATGGGGGAGTAAGCATTTATATAAGGCCTCTTATGTACTAAGCACTGTGCTAAGTACTTTACAAATATTATCCCATTTTACCCTCACAATAATTCTAAGAAGTAGGTACTGTTATTATCCTCATTTTACAGATTAGGAAACTGAGGCAAACAGGTTAAGTGATTTGATCAGAGTCACATAGCTAGTAAATGTCTAAGATCAGATTTAAACTCAAGTTTTCCTGATTCTAGACCCATTTATTTATCCATTTCACCATCAGGCTGTCTCAAGGTTTACTGCAATCCTCATAGGTTCAATAGCTTCTAGTCCTGGCTGGGCCACTACCAAAATTTATAATTTTAGGCAAGTCTCTTAATTACTCAGCCATTAATTTTCCTTTTCTGTAAAATGAGTGGGTTGGGATGATCTCTAATGTCTTTTCAAGCTTTAACAATCCAAGATGCTTGTTTCTCTATGGTTCTCTAAAACTCATCATACATTATAATAAAACTGAAGGAAGATGATTTTCAATAGATTCGTTCAATCAGGAACAAACAACAGTTGGGTGAAAGGGTAAATCAAGTTATCATCCATATTTTAGGAAGTCATGATTTTTGTTTAACAATAACAATGTTACTGTATTTGTAAATGGTACTTTTTTTTAAAGTTGTATTTCTGATTTCCTTGGTGTATAGAACTCCCAGTAAGAGCTTCCCTCTACCACTAAAAGTCATTACCTGCTCTGCAATTATAGTCTCAGAGAGTTGCCTGTATCACTAAGAGATAAATTAACTCACCAAGGTCAGACAATTAGTACATGTCAAAGATAGGACTAGAATCCAGGTCTTCCTGACCCTGAGTCCAGCACCAAATCCGTTGCATAATTTCATATCTTATTAATAATATCTAATTTGCATAAAACTTTTTTTATTTTTCAATTTATCTCATTTAATATGTAGAACCTGAATATGAATTTACTTTATATATAATAATATTTTATCTTTCCATCTCTTTCTACACCTTATTCTTCCTAAACTTATTTTCATTGCATCATGACTTCTAATTCTCATATCCTTCAGTAGCCTTCCTGGCCTTTTTGCTTCTTTTTTCACTCCCTTATTCCTCCCTGATCTTGCCCCTTTGGCGAACTAGTTTAACTTGTTAGTGTCCACCACTCCTAATTCCCTTGCTCCTTTGTTCTATCTATGAACATATGTTGTTATACTACAATCCTGGATTACCCTTGCCATATATTTCTCTTTTTTTCTACTTAGGTGGTGCTGAACAAAATTGGGGGGATAATACTAAAGTGTTCTGAATGGGTAAACTATAAATGTGTATACTAGTTAATTTTCACCTGGACCCTAAGTACAGCAAAGCAAACCCACAAATACTCCTTAATGACTCCCCATTGTATTTACCAGAGAATTAGTTCTGAAACTATTTCTTTTCACTTTAAGCCTCCCAAAACATGTCCTTTCCTTATCTTTTCTACAGAGGAAATTGCTAAGATAAATATTGAGCTTATTCACTAATAATTTCCTCTTCTCCCCTCTTCCTCACATAATATAACTCTGACATCATCACTCATTCTCTCCTCCTTCAGTCATCCTTCACACATAATGGCTTTTCTGTTTGTTCAAATCAGCCCCTCCTTATGTACTCTTGACTACATTTTCTCATATGTCCTCCAACAAATTTCCCCTACTATTGTTCCCTCCTTCACCCTTAAATCTTTTCCTATCTACTGGTTCCTCTGCTGCTTATAAACACACTCAAGTCTCATCCTGTCATCCAAATCCCATACGCATACTCTCTCTCTCTCTCTCTCTGTCTCTCTCTCTCTCTCTCTCTCTCTCTCTGTCTCTCTCTCTCTCTCTCTCTCTCTATCGCACACACACACACACACACACACATACACACACACACATACCATCCTACCATGACCATTGACAATCATTCTCTATCTCACCTCTACTCAGCTAAATGTTGAAAAAACCATCTCCAATTGATGCCTCTACTTTCTATACTACTACTCCCCTCTAAACCTTCAGTCTGACTTCCTATCTCAACACTCAAGTGAAACTGATCTTGACAAAGTAACTTGTTATTTCAATTTTCAGTCCTTTTTTTTTAAATTCCCCTGCAGCTCTTGGCACCGCTGACAATATTGTCTTCCTGGATTCACTCTCAAATCCAAGTTTTCTCATTTCTGCTATTTTTTGGTGCTTCTCCTACTATTCTGAATCATTTCTTTCTCTGTCTCTTTAGCTGGATCATGTCCACTAATTGTGGTTGTCCACCAAGTCATTTTTCTCTATATTTTTCCACTTAATGATCCAGTTAACTCCCATGGGTTCAATTATTATCCCTAGGGAGATAATTCTGGATCCATTTATTCAACTCTAATCTCTCTCCTGAGCTCTAGTGCTGTCATCAATCAACTTATTTGATATTTTGATCTTCATGTCTTGTAGGCACCTCAAACTCCACACATCCAAAACAGAAATCATCATTTTCTCTCCAAGAAACCTCTTGTCATCTGAACTTCTCTATTACTGTCAGGTGTTCTATCATAATTCTAGTTAGCCAGGTGTGAAACTTAGTGTCATGCTCAATTCCTCTATTTTACTTACTTTACATATCCAAAGTGTTGCAAAATATTATCATTTCTTTATTATATGCTATCTCTGAACAATCACACAACTTCCATCCTAATCCAGGGACCTCCACATCTTATATGTGGACCATTCTGCTTCAAGTTTTTTCTAACTCTAATTTATCCTCAGTCAAAATACTTTCCCCCCCAAATTATAGATCTGACCATATATTCTCTATGCCCAACAAACTTTGGTCACTCTCTATTATCTCCATAATCAAATACTGGGGGAAATCTAGGCACCATAAAATACAGATATTCAAAAAATACTCCTTTACAAAGGCAGCTCAAATGCAATCTCCTCCACAAAGGCTTTTCTTGTTTCTGCTACTGTTGGTATTATTGCCAGTAAGGTCACCTTCCATCTACTTTTTGTTTATCTTATATGCCCTGATTTATAGCTGTTGTCTTCTTAATTTGAATATCAGCTCCTTAAGAGGAGGAACTGTTAAATTTTCTGTTAGTATCTCTAGCACTTAGCACAGTGCTTGGCACATAGTAAATGCTTAATAAATGTTTGTTAGTTTGTTGATTCAGTGAAGAGTGCAGTAGAAGCAGAGTTGTTCATGATTGATATTATAAGATTTTGGATGCTCAGAGAAGGAAAGACTAGATTGTTTTAATAATTGAATAGAAGGGAGAGAGATTATGAGTATCCAAATACACTGAATACAATTTTTTTCTGTGACTTTTAGATTCCTAAAGGTGTGGGATTCTACTAAGGAATCTAAAAATCATACAAAAAAAGGGAAGGATCCAGAAGGAAAAAAAATATATCTCTCTCACTTTTTACCTCAACTATTCATAGCTGGTATCTTTAGATTCCAATCTAGTAAGCTGACATCTAGAATATACAAACAAATCTTTAGAGATGGGGAGAGTAAAAGGGAAAACATCCTAAACGTTCTAACCATTGTCTTTTCTTCCAGCTTATCTTATTAGAATTTATTTTGTCCCTTAAACTTTAGTCTGGGATCTTTGATCAATTTCTTTCTTATCACACTTTCAATACCTGATCTATGTGACACTTTTCAGGCTAAGGCTTAAAACTCCTTCCTGTTGTGTCTATTCTATTATTTCCCTAAATTAGTTGAGTTCTATATTTAAGAATTCCCTCACCCAGACTGACTGCCCTTGTGTCTTTAATTGGCATCCTAAACTCAAATCACTTACAATCAATTCATATAGAAAAAATTCTACCTTTAAAAATTTAAGCACTACTCAGAAATGGACCACCTGAGACCTATTCTTTTATTCTTTTGTAGAATTTGCCTTTTGATTTATAACTATAGTCTATAGTTTGACTACAGTAGAGTGAAAGAGCATCACAGAAGTATATAAATTTGATTGATTTTCTCAGCACGAGTATGTCAGTAGAGACTATTGGAAAGCACTGTACTGTACTTATGGGTTTTTTTCTGGAAATCAAGGTAATATGAATTATTGCAGGTTTTACTAGAGGGAAATACAGTACAACATAGCCCAAATACAACATTTCAGTCATTCCAATCATATATAGCAGGAGTTTGAGTTTGTGGTATTTCTGAAGTAGAATGCCTTAGCTAAATATGACTTAAAAATCATCCATGGGGTGCCATCAGTGAGGGTCAAGTAGAACTGCAGTAATATGGAAATATTGAGGGATGTTCTTGGGTAATTCATAGGTATTATTTGAATCTATAATAACTGCAAAATACAACCTAATAAAAGTTTTTTTTTCAATTTTACACACATAGAACTTTGGATAAAACTGGATCTTCTCTTGCATTTTTCAATACCAAATGAAAGCCAGAATCTCCATATGATTTGCAAGCTGATTAATAGGACTAGATCTATTGCTATTGCACTTGTTTATATTACATGCTTTCCAATACTTTATATCAAACTGCACCTATTTATTTTCTATTTGATTATGTTAATTTGAGGCATTTAACATTTTCTTGAAAACTATACATTGAGTGGAGGCAGGCACTATAGCAGTAGTCTTGAAAAGGAGAAATGTGTGGGGTTAATCTGGAGAAAATTTTAGTCAAAGGTACCCATCCCTCATAATCTGACTAGGTCAGATGAACTCCATAATTTTCTGTTATTCTTCTCCAGTCAAGTGATAGGGATCAGCAGTCTTCTTCAAGGAATGTTGATTCCTCAAGAGATGGATAATAGAAAAGATTTCCATTGACTTGGTCACAAAGAGGCAGGCTCCCAAGAAGACAAACTGTAATGAATAGATTTGTCTGTCTATATTTTTGGAATTCTCTTGTATTTTATTTTAGATGGTAAAGGGAAACAAATACAAATTATCTCTCATGTAATAATTAATTTTATCTCATGCTCTGGGCATGAGATGAAACATTTAGTTAAGTAAATGGTTATATTATTATGGACCGAATTGAAGTTTTCTGAGTGGCTGAGAGTTAAGTCTGTGGTTATAAAACTGCTAAATGAGACCAATCCTTGTACTCTCTGGTATTAAATCTCAAGTCATCTTGGTGGATGTTATGAGGAGGAAAAAGGGAATCTTCAGGTCCCATGGGGAAAAAACAAAACATGGGGTGTCAAGAAGGGAAGGGATCCTGCAGGTTGAATTATCACTGGGGAAATGTTAGTTCTACCTACTCCTCATCTCATATCATCTTCTTTTCCCTCAATGTAAGTGGCCATTTAAGTTAGAAAGCTTAAGTATCATTTGTTTTGAGATTGACAAGTTTGCCACACAAGCACTTTTAATTATCTTGCTGTGATATATTATTTCTAAATTTGCCTTTTCCTTTTTTTCCTTGTTTAAAACACATTAACAAAAACAAACTTACCTTTGTTGTTTGAATCATATGGAAAAATAGAAACAAGGGAAGGAATATCATAATCTGGCAGGAGAATCCTGAACATAATTAAGGAGTGGATATGGTGGAATTATTAAAATGCAAATATAATAAAAAACAGAGATTAGGAAAGTCTAGGACAAAGAAGTCAAATGTGTAGCCAACTGACCCCAATGTAGCCTATAGTACTCCCCAATGCAGCCCTAAACAGATTAAAAAAGCAACTGGGAAATATTTAACAAGATAAATTAAAATACAATAAAATATAGATAAAGTTAATTTGTAGTTTTCTAAGCCAATGTAGGTCCGGCAGGGATCCTCATCTATATTTTAGTGGCCCCCCCTTCTTACTTGAGTATAATGCCATTGTTGTTAAAGGTTCAGTGACTAGAGTTGGATCTGGCAAATTCAATCCCCTTTGATCGGGTTTTCTGTTTATTTTACTTTTTTTTATTTTTACTTTTTGCTTTATCTCTCTGCATCTTTCACTAGTATTGACTGATTGCTCTTTCTGGATATTCTTGCCTCTCAGGTATTCTATGACACTATACTATCTTAGTTTACTTCTTACCCATCTAAAAATTTACTCTTAATTATCTTGGTTAGATCAATATCTTTGTTCTTCCTGATAAATACTGGCATCTTTTCTTGTTTGTTTGTTTGTTTTTTTCTATTCTTCCTGCATTCTTTCATTTGGTGAGCTACTTAGCTTATGTAAATTCAAGTAGCATCTCATATCTATGTATAAAACTCCACAAACTTTGCAGAATTATACCTAATTCCCTTCCTGAATTTCAATGCTTCATTTAAAAAAAAAGCAAAAAACAAACTCTTCTGTACCTCTGATACTGGATAATTTGTGGACTTTCTCAAAGTCATTATTTTTCTCACTAAACCAATACCTCTCCCAGACTTAACTAATATCATTCATAGTATCACCATAATTGTAGTTACTTAGACAATCTTTCTCACTAAACCAATACCTCTCCCAGACTTCCTTAATATCATTCATAGTGTCACCATAATTGTAGTTACTTAGATAATCTTTCAATTACCCTTGATTCTTTTCCCCAACTCCAATATCTATCCAGGTACCAACTTATCCTTTTAAATCTATAGTATCTCTTATATCTGCCATCTTTCTTACACTCATACAAAATTCATATATTTCATATGTATATACTTTATGTACTTCATATCCTTACCACTTCTCACCACCCCTAATCTCCTAATTAGTCTTCCTGCCTCTACTCTCTGCCTTCTCCATTCAATCCTGTATATGTGATGTGTGGATTGATTTAAATGACTGAGGGGAAAAAAGATTCAGGTTACTGAGTATAAATATTTGTTGGCATGGGGCAAAATTGCACAACCAATCAGGACCAGGCCTTCTCAGCTAGGCACTGGACCCCAAATATAGGAAGAGACAAATTTTTGTGCATTAAAAGAAAATAATTAACAGGATATAAGCCAGGTTACAAGATTAAGTAATCTGATTTTTAGTTTGAGAAAAGATTCTGGACTTTCAAAGTTGGAAGGGGAGAGGGAACAGGTTCAATTCCCTGAAATCAGAAAGAAAGGTTTCCCTCTTCCCCACAAGTGTCTGTATTCAATCAAAGGAATGAGGTAACAGTAACAGATTGACCAGTATAAGGTCATTTTTTCAGGTAAGACATACAGATTGCTCAAGATATACAATTATGAGAAAACTCCTCACATCAATCTTTGGATCTGACTGGGCTTCAGGTTAGCATAATGTGAGTCCTTCATGAAACATTAAACATACCTGCTGGTGTCTAAGCAACAGATAAAGGAGGTCAAGCTTCCCAGTCACATAGAGGTATGTTCAAATAATGCAATAAAGTTTTCTCATAATTCCCATAATTGAATAAAATTTTCTCACAAGACAGAAATTAGATCCATAACTGAATAGAAAGGGAACTGAGCTAGATCAATATTGGTTTGATGAAAATGATGGGGAAATTCAGAAGGTGATAATGAAAAATGAGAATTTCACAGGGTTTATCAGTAGGATAGTTTATCCATCTCTTAAAAGGTAACATTTAATTCCACCAAAAGTAAACTACAAGTGAAGCTTATATAGATGCAGGATTCTTGGCTCAGCAAGAAGGTAGATGAAATTCAGTGCCAGACACTGAGGTCCTTTCTCGAACTAAATTGTCAAGCATTCAAACTCTGCTCCAGAGTGCAACTCTGATGCACTGGCCACATTGTTAAAATGCAAAATATGTGCTCCCTGAAAAGACTATTTTATGGAGAACTCACACAAGGCAAGAGCTCACATGGTGGTAAGAAGAAGCAAGACAAGGACACTCTCAAGGTCTCTCTTGAGAACTTTGGAATTGATTGGATGACATGGGAGACACTGGCACAGGATGGCTAAGCATGGCATACCCACAACTGAGAAGGTACTGTGCTCCACTAGCAAAACAGAATTGAAATAGCTCAAAAAAAAAATAAAATGTAAGATGGGCAAATTTAGAGAATCCACTCCAAATTTTCACACTATTTGTTCCCGACCTGTGGTAGAACATTCCAAGCTTGTTTTGGTCTGATCAGCCACATTGAGACACACTGAACCTTGACTCTAGCATAGTGATGTCATTTTGGTCCTCTGAGAACAAAGGACAACAGCCAACCAACCAAATAAGGAAGTCCCATGTTCACATAGTTCTACTAGTGTTCCAATGGTAGCTCAAAATAAGGTCATGTATATACTGCTATGTAGGACCTGGCTTTCTCTGTCCTTGTTGTTTGCTAGCTTTTTTCACTAAAAGTCCTTCTATGTGGCCAGATAAGTGGTTGGTGGTAAAGGGGGAAGATCAGACTTTCCTAATTGCATTTTTGTTTGTTGGTTAGTTTGTTTTGTTTTGTTTCCTAGGAGTATCCTCTGTAAAGGACAACAGTATATTAGAGGCTGGTGGAGCATATTTTGATGATATTTAGATATACATTGATATTTGTTATTGCTACATCCCTAAGTGATACATTTATGTTGTATACAATTTTCTATGACATTAGATGTGTTTTACAAATAATTTATGTATTCTATAAACTTGATGATGGTATAAATCATAATTTTGAAAAATGCTCCATAGATACATAACATATTATAATGACCTCCAAATTTTAGGAGTGATTCCTACATTTATAGACAGATTAATTCCTGAAATAACATTTCATTTTTCAAAAATATTTTCCTTTTAAATTGCCTTCCTTATTAAATTAGAGATATGTTCCTACAGGAAAAATAAATATAAATGAGTGAGTTGAAAATATACATTGTATGGGACAGAGTTGCAAACCAATTACAGTTGCCTAAAGACCCATTATAAGCTATAAAAAGTTTCTAAGGTCACCAAGATTTCTTCACCCCAGAACTACTTGAAATTTACTGCAGCATGGACTTAGAAGTCCTAGAGAGAGCTTGCTGTAATGATGTGCTAAACCCTGAAAGCTCACAGGACCATTGTGGACTTCTTTCTCCTCCCATGACCTGAAAACTCTACTGGCAGAAGTCTGTGGTGATATCCCTGGTTATATTCCTTTTCTGCACTTTCCCACTCCTGTTTTAGAGATGTCAGTATTTTTCATGGTTTAGTTGTATGTATTTGGAGGTTTGGGGTGAGTAGCAGAAGGCTATACCAGTCCTCTTCCCTTGTTATCCCTGTCTCTCCTTTCATTCTTCCTTAGGTACTTCCAATGAAGCATAGGAACTTCCCTTGCAGTATTCCAGATAAAAAGAACTATTGCTTTCAGTACAGACTAGCTCATTCAATTTACCCCATTAGTTTTATCTATGGACCAAGATGAAGACAGAAAAATGATTCAATGTAGCTCTTTCATTTTACAAATAGGGAATCTTAAGAGTTTAAATATCATAGCAAGTAATTGGAAAAATCAAGACTAGAACTGATTCTCTGCCTAGTGTTACTTTTTTCCATTATAGCAATAGATGACATTTAGATAATACTTTCAGTTGTAGAAAAGATATGATAGTTAATATTTCTAACATTTTGGGGAAAATACCAAAAGTATTTTCTCCCTGTTAGAGAAAAGAAACTGAGGCTCAAAACAAATGTATTTGATTACTTTGACTTTTCTCTGACTCTATCCTATTTCCCTTAGTGTTTGTTTCAAATGTTTTTCTTTGTCAAGCTCAGGAATTATACCTTTGTCTTTGATTTTATCCCCTTCTGTCTCTTCTGGGAGTTTCACTATTTTAATCATTCTTTGTCCTTAATTTTCGATCCCTCAACCACTGGCAATTTCTGTGCTGCCTACAAACATTTCAGATCTCTAGCCATTCTCAAAAACAAAACAAAAACTAACTAAAAAACCTTTTACTTGATCTTATTTTTCCCTTAAGCTATTTTCCTAGACCTCTCCTTCCTTTCACAGCCAAACTCTTGGTAAAAAACTATCTCAACTTGTTTTCATTTTCTTACTTCTCACTACTTTTAAAACTTTGGTTTCAATTTCTACCACAATTGAAATTGTTTTCTCTTAATTCACCAATGGCTTCTTCACTATTAATTAATTAATTAATTAATTTTCTTACACCACATCTTGCTTGACCTATCTATAGCCTGACACTGTTGACTACTCCTTCTTTCTGTATATTTTTTCATTCCTCTCTAATTTCTCCACTTTACTGGTCTTCCATCTTTATCTTCTACTTGCATTAGACCAAGGATAGAAAAGATTACATTGTAGGCAGAGGCAATATAAGATGTTTAAACATGTCATATCCTGCTCAAAAATTGTTGCTTGTTCTTTATTGCTTATGGAGAAAAATGAACATTCTCAAGATCTGGCTCTACTCTCTCTTCCTAGACAAATTTCAGACCACTAACCTTTAGGTATTTTGTACTAACATAAGGCATTTTACCCTAGAAATACTGAAATATCTGTTGAATTGAAATGAAAAATTGAAAGTTATAACTGTAATTTCAATATTTTCATAGTACAAATGAACTCATTTCTTGTTTTATACATTGTAATGTGATGTTTTGGACACTGAATTCGCATATGGTTCAGACATTATCATTAAGTAGTTTTTTTTTTTCCTGAATTAAATGGATGCCAACTTATGTGGCACCAAAATAACTCAAATAAGTGGTTTATGGGCATTATGAGAACAAATAGCATAGAGGAAGAATTTTCCTAGTCAAATTTACTTTCACTGAAGGAGACGAATAGACGTACTACTCAGAGTAACAGTTTTTATTAGTATGCTAGCACGCATTCTCCTTGTAACTGTTCTGTGGACTATCACTAAAGATTATGATAATTTTCTTACTCCCAAATTTCCACTCTTGTTTCATATTGTTTTTTATTCCATTAATTTGAGCTGTAATTTAAATGAAAAATTCTAGACATTCTGTCTGAGTCCCCTAGTCCAGCCTGTATTTACATTTTTTTAGGAAAACACAACCTTCAGAATAAATAGTATAACTCACATAACACAGACACACACACACCTAAGCAAACAAAAATCCCTCCATTTGTTCATATCATGGAGAAAACAACATATTTTTCCCCTACAGAAGTTCATTTGTTTTTTTCTTTAGTCATACCCAGCCTTAGGTCTTTTGATTGAAGAACCTAAGAACTCAATAAAACTCTGGAATCATTGTTGTCAGGATCTATTAACAAAAAGTCAGGAACCAACTCTCCCTCCATACTATAGTGGAGGGAGAGTTGGTATGTGACTTTGTTCTTAGATAATTGTTCACTCAATGCAGCTTCTGTGGATGAGATGCAAAAAAACTATGGATCAATTCTATAATTTTGGCCTGAAAATTAACACCAAAAAAAGAGGTTCTCCACCAGCTAGCACCACACTAGCAATATATGAAATCATCAGTTACAACAAATGGAGAAATTTTGAATGCTATGGATAAGTTCACTAACCCTGGCAGTAAATGTTCCTTGGGATGTACACACAGATGATGAACACACACATTGACACACACATTGCCAGAGCTAGCTCAGTGTTTGAGAGGCTCTGAAGGAAAGTATATGAGAGAAGAAGTATTAGAGTGCCTACCAAACTGAAGGTCTACAGATCCTCTGTGCTGACTTTATTGCTTATGCCTGTGAAATCTAGATAGTATACCAGTGCTATGCCAGGATACTGAATTGCTTCCATTTGAGTTGTCTTAGGAAGGATTTGAAGATCATCTGGTAGGATAAGGTACCAGACATTGAAGTCCTTTCTCAAGCTAAACTACCAAGCATTCAAACTTTATTGCAAAGAGCACAATTTGGATGGGCTGGTCACCTTGTTTGAATGCCAAATACACATTTACCAAAAATAGTATTTTACAGAACACTCACCCAAGGCAAGTGCTGACATGGAGGTCAGAAGAAGCACTACAAGGACACTCTCAAGGTCTCTCTAAAGAACTTTAGAATCAGTTGTGAGACATCATAGATACAACCACAGGATTGGCCAGCATGACTTGCCCATATCAAAGCAGGTGCTGCAATCTATGAGCAATGCAGAATTGCAATAGCTGAAAAGAAATGTGAGATGTGCAAATTTAAAGATATCTTCATTCTAAATACTCATACAGATTTTTTTTCATTTTTTTTTGGCTAGACAATGGGGTGAAGTGATTTGCCCAGGGTCATACAACTAGTAAGTGTCTGAGGCCAAATTTGAACTCAGGTCCTCCTGACTTCAGGGCCGGTGTTCTATCCACTGTACCACCCAGCTGCCCCCATATGGATTTTGGAACGCTCTTTGGAAAGAGCCTTCGAAGTTCATATTGGTCTGTTCAGTCAGAGTCAGAGACACTGTACCTTAATGTTATTTTGGTCATCTTCAAGCATGAAGGACAACAACTTTTTCAGGCTACTTCCACAGTACTTGTTTCAAATTATATGCAGGACAAAGTGGAATATTATCTATTCTTTCTATATCATTTTACTCTTTCCCACTTGCATACATTTTTGTAGGCTACATATGTAATAGGGGAAATTTGTCTTTTCTTTAAAAGCCAAGATTAGATCCCAATTTCTTCATGAAATTTTCCTTGGTTTCCTGAGCTGAAAGTGATTTCTCACTCTTTGTATCCATATCAATATTTGATTTTAGATTCTGATCATATTTCATTTTGTGCCATCCTTATTTGCAACCCTTGATTTGCTTCCTTATTACATTTTTGCATACTTGAGGTAGAAATTTGGTGCTTTTTAAATTTCTATATCTCCCCTAAGACATTCCTGTGCCTTTCCCAGACTAGGTGTTTAATAAATTTGTGTTGAATTGAACTTGCTCTCAATTGGCATCAAAGTTATAGGTCTTTTGACTCTTTGATAACTTTCAGGTCCTGTAAAATTCTCTATTCCATATATTTCGCTATTGGTACTTTGGCTATATATTGTGGGATGAACTTGAAGTTTTTTCTGTGTCAGAAAAGAAAAAAGCTGTTAAAAATTTCCCCCAAAGGTATTTCTATTGGGGCATGAGATTATTAAACACAGTAGATGTTTATTAGCTGTAGAGTCTTGAAAGGGGATACTAAATAAAATATTAGACATGAGGTTGGAAAAGAACACTGCACTGAATCATGAATATAGTATCATACATTATGGTTCTGCCAAGAGTAGGATTTTTCAAAGTTACTGCAATATGTATGAAATATGTAATACTAAATATGCCTAATCTCAGTGAAAAATATAGTTTCACTTAATATATTGAAACCATCATTCAAGAATTGTAATTTCTAAGGGAAATATCAATCTTGTAAAGACAGAATCATCTTAGGTTAAAAGTTTCTTTTACTGACTATTTGATCGTATTTAACCAAGTCTAATAGGAAATTCTGAATTTTTTTGTCTCATAAATTTCCCCCTTTTTTTGTTCATTGGTCTCTCTGAACTGAAATCTTATTTATATTCCTCAACATAATGTGACAGGAATTCTAGGTTCTTGAAGCTAAAGGATGGAAACATAAGATGAGAGAGTTAATACTAAGATGGAAAGGTTTTGAGAACATCTATAGCACCATACTTCTGACTGAGAACAGAAGAAGGAGACATCACTAGCAGATTAGATATTAAGTGATGAATTCTTAGCTATGGATATCAGTATGAATCAGTCCAATTCAAGATTTCAAGGAGTAGAAATACAATGCACAGAACTTCTGGGTAACTCTTTAAAATTTATGAATACTAATGTAGCACTTGCTCTGTGGCTTATTATCCCAAGCTCTACTCATACTGGAGATTGTTTTTCCAGCAGGCAGTTGGTTACTTACCCCAATCAGGGTTCAAGTTATAAGACTACAAATCACAAGTTCCTGGTATGCTTCTCACAATGACAAGATGATGTCAATTAGCCATCCAGATAGCCTACAAAATTAGATATTTTCTTACGTGGTATAGTAAGACTAACATTCAAAACACTTCCAAAGAAGTCAGTAGTCATCTTGATACTTAGTTATTTCAAAGCAAAGATAGACACAGGGGAGGATGGTGAAAGCAGTATGTAAGAAAATATCTTCTAGGATCAAGAAATATAAGAGGCTAAAGGTTTTAGACTCCAAAGAATGGCCAGGCACCAAAAAAGATCATTGAAAACAAATGGTAATTTATGGTTAATTACAGCATTAAGTCCTAAGTATTTTGATGAGCAATTGCCTCACCATAAACCCCTTTTTACCTTTAGGCTTTACTCTGAGGGCTACAGAATTTACTCTTAGCTTCTTTAGCTTAGATCTTTATTGCCTGGATGTGATTTCTCATCCATATGGGTACTCATTCCAATAGTGTTCTCACAAGTCATCTCAATTTAATCTTTTCACAGCTGGTATAACTCTTGTCAAATATATACATATACTCTCCTGAGGGAATCAATCTAATAAGCCAGGATCCTTTTCAATAGCTCTCTTGGCATCTTTTTACCTCTTTATTTCTAGATGCACATATCTCTAATGATACGCATTACAGGAATTTTCTAGCACTTATGACAAATTGCTTTTTTCAGAGTACTAGTAACTAGCACTTTAGACTTTGCTTCTCGTGGGGAAGTATTTAAGAAGAAAGACAGATGATATTGGAACCCTGTGGTAACTCATAAGAGAAGAATTTTTACTTCTAGAAGTATGTTTTACCTATCTTGACATTCTTCACAACTAGCCCCAGGATGGCACTTTTTTTTTTCCAAAGGAGATCCATTCATTATTTATAGAAAGGGAATAGTTTACTTGAACTTTTATTTGCAAAACAATAACTCTCAAACTAAATTATGGAAAGGGAAATTCACATTTCTGGTGAACAAATGGACAAAAAAAGTGGATTGACATGGATTAAACAACTATATAACAATGGAAAAAATCAATGAAAAATATTTTCAAATTATTGGTATTGATTTCTTATTCCTTTGTCTATGTGTGGGGCACTAGGCAATGCATGGTATGAAATTTAAAGAAGCACATCATCAGTATACCATCACTTGTTCTTAAAATACTCTATATATTAGTCAGCAATTATATAATTCTATCTAATAGATATATATATAATATGTATATATATTTAAAATACAAAGTATACGTGCATATAGTTAAGCCTCAAAATAATCACATAGCAACAGATTATTTGTCAAGGACTTTGTGTGAAAAATACCAAATTATTGGTGCAGAGCATAAATGGTAAGAAATACTAATAAGGGGAGATCACTGTGTTTTTCATCATTCAAGAAAGGTTTCATGGCAGAGGTAGTAACTAAAGAAATTGGGAAGATAATTTAGTAGTTAGATATTGTGCTATCTTTTTACTACAATAAGCTCAAGACAATTGCTAGTTGTATAAAGGATAATAACATCAAAGCAAAATTATATTGTAATTAAGTATTTTTCACATCTATCACTGGGATGGAAAATCTTTAACTAGCATTTCTAAAACTGCTTTATATAATAATGGTGAGAGAAGGTATCCTTGTTTTGACCTAATTTGCATTGGGAAAATTGCTAGTGTTTCTCCATTGCAAAGAATGCTAGCTATTGATTTTAAATGTGTCCTTCACCTTGTGTATATCGGTTCAGATCTTTGAATCTATTAACTATCAGCTGATTTCACATTTACATGTGGATTTATTGTTGTCCAATTTAACTTTTATAGTAATTTTATGTTGTGTGTGTATATATATAGAGAGAGAGATATAGATATAGATATAGATGTAGATATATAGATATAGATATAGATATAGATATAGATATAGATTAGAATGGTTAGACAGTTTGGGATATCAGATGTGAACTGATAACTTAAACATTGAGGGAAAAGGCCATTAGGCAAAATTTAGAAGAATTACATGATATCCAGTAAGCTAGGGTAATATTCCAAAACACCTGAATTTTGATACAACTGATATTTACTTGCAGTGTTGATGAGGATGAGGTCTAGACCCCAAAAAGGGAAAAACCTTGGATTTTCCCACATGGCCAAATGTCTGGTGTTTGCAGGAGCCTATAATCCCATCAACGGGCATTTGTGGCTATGCCCAATCTTTGTTACCCTTAGCCTAGCCTGGCCCTCCATTGTCTTACCTCTCTATGTCCCCCAGCCACTTCCCACCCTTAGTTCTACCTAGGCTCCATTCTCCCTTGGACATGTGGTCCAGGTCCCTGGCATTCTATTAACACACAGTCATCCCCTCACTCTCAGACTATTTGGCCACTCCTAGATTTCTTCCACAGTCTTTCCACATACAAGGTCCATCTTATCTCCATTAAGGTGCTCAGATTCTTATAATCTAGCCAATAGCTTACTAATGTTCAGACTCCTTAAGAATCTGCCCAATATGATAGATATTCTAATAAACTTTGTCTTTGGCTGAAAGAAGACTTGGGTTGAATTCTTTTGGGCAGGACCTGTGTGTTGTGATTTCAGGATCCCAGCACCCCTGAACCCCTAAACTTCAACAATGTGACTCTGGGTAAATCATTTAACCTCTCTAAGCCTCACTTTTATCTAAATTGTTGAGTCACTTCATTGGGTGGCTGTGAAAATTAAATTGGATAAAACTTGTAAAATGATTTTAAAATATTATATAAACATCAGTTATCATCAGCACCACCGACATCACCATCAGCATCATTACAATTAGTTTATTTCAATAACTTTTAGATGGTAAGGTGTATATATATATATATATATATATATATACTTGTATTTCACTTAAAAGTTCAGGGAGAATTGTGGATGAAAGAGACTTCAGTTAATATCTTATTACTGACCTCTAATTTGTGGAAAACAGGACTATCCTCTTTATAGGTCATATCAAGATTTTTTTCTGTCCATAGTATTTTATGTTTGAAGCAATATGCTTTGATCCATACAATATTGTAACACACTGTGCCTGCTTCAGCTGCCTTCATGGCCATTGGAGCAAATTTTTCTCATCCATCCATTCTGCCAAGGGAAGTCTTTACATGTTTGGGGTAGACATCCCCCTAACTCATATATGGGTTTGAGGTCTGTTAGTTACCCTTAACCTTTTTCAGTTTATCTGCTAAGAGGATTTACTAGGGTGTACCTGCTGCATACACTACAGCTTCTTGAAGCCACAGGTGAGAGTGGGTGAAGGTGGATGCCAGAGGTGGATGCACAGTCCTGAAACAGGCTTGACAAGCCCTCACATGAGAGGGTCTAGTCCTTTCTGAGTACTCCATGTATCCCTTCATTAATGGCATGACATCAGCTAAGACATTTCACCTAGCTGGGATTTAGTTTCTTCATTTGTAATGTAAGGACTTTGAATTAGGTGATCTCAAAGGTCTTTCCCATTTTAATGATTTATGATTTTATAATGTTGAACAGTATTGTGTCATTTTTAATCAGTAAATTTGAGGTTTGTATCTCCAATGGATGTAAAAGACAGCACATGTGCCTACTAAAAACTACATAATAAAATGATTTTTAGAAGTGGAAAAATAAATTTGTTTTTCATAATGCAGGTGGTATTTGTAAAAAGCATTTAATTGCTAATGTTTTTTTCTAAGCACTCAAATTATGCCATAATTCATTCATTTTAGTAGAATCTGGTCCCTCAAGTCTTTTTTTTTAATTGATAATACCTTTAGCTGATCATTTTAAACAAAATCATGTTTATTTGCCTTATTGTTAGTGTTTCTTTTTTTGTAGAAAATTTTTTTTAAAACAAAACATATGTGACATTCCAATTTGTCTATAAACTGATAATTTATTATTATTTTATTTTACAATACAAATGCAAAGGTAAACATTACTAGTTAATTTCTTTAGTAATCAGAATTTCAAAAAAAATTTTAATATAACACAGTTATGGTTTTCCAACTTTGAAGTACTATTAAATGTTATTAATTGTCAAAATACACTATCACTATCCATGTCACCAGCATAACAAACTGATCTAGAGGGGAAAAAAAGAAAAAGAATATGACAAAAAAAAGCAAAGGATATCTTAATGACATGGATGAATAGATAGCTTTTTAATAAATGTGATACATCACTTTCCAAGTACAGTGCCTTTGCCTCCTCCTGCAGGTATGTAGAGTGGGATTTTTAGTTAATCATATGTTAGTTTAGAGTGGGCTCATTTTCAGATATGCAACAAAAGAGTCCTTCCTCAAGCTTCAGATAATTTACAGCAACATGTGGAGGCTAAGTGAAACTATTTCTATCCGTAAGTGCTTGGGATGGGATAGTAGTGGCATATGGTATGATGATGAGCAGTTTTCTGGTTGGTAAAAGATTTGGAACTGAATTAGTATACAAAAGATACTATATGCCTACCTCTAATACCACTACCCAATTTTATTTTGGTTTTGTTGCAGATTAAGAACCAGTATGAATCAGGTCAAGTAAGGAAAAATGCAGTTAGCTACCTTTCTCTGTACCTGGCTACCACGTATTTCTGAACACAAGCTTTTTTCTTCTATGTTTAATTTTTTCTTATTTTAAGTAAATAGGTATCTGGAGACAAAATTGCTAAGGTTACAATATTGCAACCTTTGAAAGTTCACAAGATCCATCAAAGTTCCATCAGTAACTTGTACTGGTATCAAAGAACATTAGGAGAGGTAATAGAATTATCTGAATCTGATAGCAACCCATAACAACAGTCAAGTAACTTGCTTGATCTAATCCAGAAGTAGATTGTTTCCTTAACTAAAACACTATGTTCAGTAAATAGCTGGCCCAGTTTGTTAAGAGAAATCACTAGTTTCACCAAAAATTCACCCAGAAATAAATGTGTTGGGGACTCCGTAAAGGAAAAAAGGACTCCCAGGGCCAAAAGATGTAATATATCACTTAACTCAGGAGTGCCCTATATACGTACATCACCATTTTAGGGATAAATACTTAAAGCTTGAATTTACTTTCCCCAAGGACCTTGTTTATCAAAGGTGAATTATTATTACAAATTTGGGGGTTGCTTTTGTAAGTTTTGATTTTGCTGTATCTTCTCAGTACATATCCTTTGCAAAGTCTAATCAATGTCTACTAGCTGAACAATTTTTCTCATTTGGGGGCTTACAAATGATAGTTTTAGAATACTGTATTCCTCCAGGGTTACTCAAATGCAAATTTCTAAGGAAAAGAGTGGTTAGCAAGGAAACCTAAGCTGTTATACCACTGTGAGTGGGGAGAATGAACCCAGAGGCAGTGATTTTTACATACACACACATAAGCACAAATCCATAAAATTTCATTTCTACTGTTCATAAAAATAAGATACAAACTAGACACTGAATGATCTTGAATCAGTTTGTCAGGAATATAGCTTCTTCTTGTGTATGTCAGAAGTATTTTCAAGATTGAGAAAAGACAAGTACAAGGAAAGTTACATTAATCTAAGCAAAACAATGAAAATATTTTACTAGCTAGAAAGCAGTTTTCCAGTAGACAAAATAATGAAGGAAACACAGCCTCCAGACAGTAGTCTGAAAACATTAATTTTTAACATCCTAAATTATTTATGTTTCAGACCTGTTCCCAGCCTACACCCATACACACAGATGCACACACTTCAGGTGGAACTAGCATCTTTCACATTTTTAGCATTTATGGAAAACTAGATGAGAATTATTATAACACTTAGGTTGCTGGTTTTACATTTCAAGTTACTAGTACTTTAAAAAAAATCCAACCTCAAAAGACATTTTCTCAGAAAAATTTAGAACATCTAAGAAGACTATAAAAAATGAAGCCTAGTAGCCAAAATTTAGCTAGCGGACAATAAACAATTTTCACAAAATAGGAATTACTAAGTTTCCCACTATAGGTATTGTCACATTCACAGTAACATATCAATAAATTGCAACAACTGACTGATTTACATGTTGTCTCTCCCATTAAAATATGCACTTGTTGAATGAGAAGAGACTTAGAAGAGATGCTTTTTTTTTTTTTTTGCCTTTGTATACCCAACTCTTAGCATAGTGCCTTGTACATAGTTAGTGGCTTAAAAATGTTGACTGAGTGAAGTGAAATCCAAGTTTATTTTTATGCTATGTTGATTCATTCAATCATGGAATGTTGAAGAATGGCCTGCCATCATGCTCAGTACAATTTCCATATTAATATTAGATCTACCTTAGGGAAACGTAGTTTTTTTTAAATGAATTCTTCTTCATTTTGTGTGCATCAGGGATATTGAAGAGGGGTAGAGGAGGAACTTAGCATAATAGCAGGGCAAAAAAATAAAATAAAATAATGATTTATAAAAATCCACTCCTCCACTTTTCTCCATTTTTCTCTATTTAAGAATACTAAAGCTAGTGGAGGCATGTAGATTATTGATAATGGAGAGAGTAAGTTACTTGCTAAAGCTGAATAAAAAGCCTCATGCTGGAGAAAAATTAAGAGGCAAAGGGAAATAATTTGGAGACTTCTTTTAAAATTGTTCTTAGAGAACATATGTTCCCCAGTAGTCTGGAGGAAAAAAAATCAAGCAGATTATATATATTTGTACACACACACACACACACACACAGACACGCACACACACACATATCATATTTTATTTATATATAATATACATACACACACTATATATATGTGTGTGTATATGTATATGTATATGTGTATATATGTATGTATGCATGTGTATGTATATATACACACACACATATCTATCTATCTATATATGTGTGTATATATATATATATATATATATATAAACTTGCTCAGTTCTCTTCTTCTTCCAAGCATAAAACACACAGCATAGAGAATTAGAATGGAGAAGGTTCTTCATCTACCTACTTTTTATATTTTCATTAAATCAAGGAATAGATCAGAAAATCACTCAGCTGAATAATATCTTCCCTCAGCAACATTCCAAGTAACTTTAAAAGCTAATTTATTGGACACAAAAGCCTGATACCATTGGATCTCTTATAACAATTCAGTCACACAGTCAAGTAGATTGGTGAGAGCCTCCTATGTGTAGAAGAAGCTACGAAGTGTTTCAAAGAATGCACAAGAGAGAGGAAAGAATTCCTGAACTTGCAATTTAATTGTGAGAAATCATACATAGATGAAGCAATAAAAGCACAATAGAGGTGCACAGTAATAGAGTGTAATAAAGCAAGCCCTTGTTTGGAGTAGAAGACTTGGGTTTCAATAATTGCCTCACTAGTTATGGCCCAGAGAAATTTGGAGCAAACCTCATCCATTTTGTGAGCCTTGTTATCTCATCTGAAACTAAGAGGTTTAGACTAGATCATCTCTAAGGTCTACCCAAAGGATAAAATCTATAATGATCCTATAGTAAACAAATTATTGCAGTACAACTTAAATAGACAGAAAATATATAGTTGAGAAGTGCTAAACAATCAAAATAAGTCAGATTTAAGCTTGACTTATAAAATTAATGACAAAGATTGGCAAAGATAATTTTAACCTCCTTGAGGGCAGGGCCTGATTCATTTTTCTCTTTGTATTAATTCCCATTTACTGTTAAGAATCTGGACATATTAGTCACTTAATAAATGCTTGTTGAGTGATTCTTTTTTTAATTGAAAGCTGGGGAGAGAGATGGTTGACAATGAAATACCCTAAATCATGAAAGTAATTTTGATGAATGAATGAAAAAGCATGTATTAAGCACCTACTATGTGAAAAGAGGGCATCTAGGTGGCACAGTAGACAGAGCTTTTGGTCTGGAGTCAGAAGAACTAAATCCAAATCCAGCCTCAGACATTAACTAGTTGTGTGAACCTGGGCAAGTCATTTAACCCTGTTTGCCTCAGTTTCCTCATTTATAAAATGAGCTGGAGAAGGAAATGGCAAACTACTTCAGTATCTTTGCCAAGAAAACCCCAAATGAAGTCATAAAGAATCAGATACAACTGAAATGACTGAACAAAAATGTGAAAAATAGTACAATAATCATTGGGGACACAAGTGGAAAAGAAGACAGTCCCTGTTCTCAAAGAGCTCACATTTTAATAAAGAGAGACTGCACATGTAGGAGGTTTTAAGGGAAAGTTAGTTGGAAAGGTCTCATGGTTCTTAGGCTGCAGCAGCAAAGAAGACAGTAATGCATTTTCTTTAATACAATTTCCAAAGTCATATCTATTTCTGTTGTTGAACCACTTGAGAGTGTCAAGGACTTGGATAGTGAAAACTTTTTATTCTAAGGCTTCAACAGCTGTGGTATTGAGGAAGCAGTTTTGAGGTTTCAGTTCCACAGTGACTGATTCCCTAGATGATGCATATAGAATTTTCTTTCCAAGTAGGCCCAGACAGTGTTCTGGGAGGTGTTGTTATTCCCCAGGCTTTTTGGATCAGAGTCCCAGTATCTCCATCTGGGATCTTCCTTGGGCTATCTCCTCCTGGGTCTCTGGGAAGGTCATATCAATTGTTTGATTTCCCTGGCACATGCCACCTCCTGTTTCTCCCTGAGGATGTCTTGCAACTTCAACTAAGCTGCCTTACCTATACTACAGGTGGCAATATATGTTGAATATGACATGATGATTAGCTTGGCAATAATAGGGTTTGTTTAAGACATAATTAGAAAAGATCATAGACTGTTAGAACTGTGAGTGACTGTGACCTCATCATTATATAGCTTGACTGCCTCTATGAATAACCTTAGGCCCAGAGAAGTTAAATGATTTTTCCATTGTCATGCAGCTAATTAATGGTAGAGCAAGTGTCAAAAATAAGACATCTAATGTCCTAGCAACTTATATTTGTGTTATACCATAATAATGAAGAACAGCTGGCAGAGAACCTTGGTTGCTGATCTGAGTCTATTGGTGCGCTGCACAGCTGGCAGCCCCCCGTCCTTTTATCACCATAAGCACTTGGTTTAATGTATTAGAGAGAAAAATATATTTTTCTTGAAGGCAAGAAGATATTTCATAAAGTTAAAAAGATATTTCTCACCTTTCTGAACACCAAGGAATTGGAAATAGAGTGTGAGGGAATTTGGAAGTGTTAATTAGAACAATTATGACTTGATGGACCTGCTTTGGCATTTAAAATGTCTAACTGAACTTTCAGTACCCTTGAAAAAAAGACACTTTGCATCTGTGACTTTATCTGAGTGAATATGAAATTTCTTAGGTTCTTCAAATATTGACATTTTGACTGAGGTCTATTATGCTGATTTATTTCCTAAAATTCCCTGACACCTATGGTGGTGAGGTATATCAATTTGAAAATGATTAGGATCCAGTTTCCAATTGTATTGGGTCAAAAGGCCCCCATTTTCATTGGTGAATATACTTGGAGCCTTCCCTAATACTTAAAAATTATAGAAAGCTAAACTTTGAGTGCTAGACATTATATAATACATGTAATAGAATATAGACTTAGTAGTAGAAAGGACATTAGATATTCTCTAGTTCAACTATCATTGTATACATTTAAAAAAATGAGAAGCCAAAGTGGTGCACTAAATCAAATGAAGTCACAAAGCAAACTAAATTAATAACCAAGCAAGATCTCTGATGTCTACTCTAGCATTATTCCTTTATTTGTCAATGAAATGAGATCTGATTTGCAGTTGTGATAGAAAGGAGTTTATTTACAAGCTCAGCAGCTAAAAGCATAGACATGTTCTTTCATTCAGTCTGACATTGCAGGAAATCACAGTAGGAAAATAGTTTGGGTTTTTGATGCTGATGTTCTCTCCAGTCATAGCAAAATGCATCCTGGGAAATTTCCTGTGAAAAAGCAAATAAGGAGGTGTTGCCATTGCCACATTGTCTTCATCCCCCCCATTGACTGTAGAAATAAAAGAAAACCAGCTTTTTTTTTCTTTTGCAAAACTACATCCTAAATTATGGTTATTTTTATTTTATAGTCATTAAAGTTCTTTTTATACAAGTAGTTTTTATTTTCAAAAGTGTGGAGATTTTTAAAACCTTCTTTCTAGTCACAGACATGTTGAGTTTTGATCATGTAGATTTCACAAGTTATCTTCAGTTCAATGAAGAGCCAGTGGTGTGTTCTAAGTCAACTCTGTGTTTTTATCAGAAAGCCTCTACTCTTGCTTTAGTTGTTTTTATATGGGATATTAGTTCCACCCAAGAATTTTTAAGTCTAGGAGGAAATTAAGTTAATTAATGGCTTTTTAGTGCCCCCTTATGTCCCAGGCTATCACTGGCTCAAAATGAGACAGGACTGAGAACAATAAACTACTGCCCATTAATTTCAGAAAATTTGCTCCCCCCCCCAAAAAAAACAACAACACAACTCATTGCCATGTTTTCCCACCTGTCTAGAAAGTAATGGTCATCTTTCACCCTATCTATGATTTCCAAAAGATTGTATATTTATTGAAATACTCAAATGCCTCATTATAGACAGTCATATTATATTGTCTTTGGAGCTATATGAAAAGAGTTTAATGCAGACAGTCCTAAATCAGCATACTTTTAATAGTTAGGAGAACTTAGGTTGGGTTCTGTCTGTGATTTACAATAGTTTCTCAGTTTGCTTATTCAGTTTCTGTGTCATCTAAATTTACTTTAGTTCCACAATTCTTTCAAGTTGCTTCTTTCATTATATTTGTTTTAGTGTTTCCAAAATAACCTAGCCAATTGACTATCTACCATTAACTAAAAATGGTGATCTCTTTATGAAATTTTCGAGAGTAAGCATAAAGAGATTACAACAAGGAAAACAAATGGATCTAAATCCTTGAATGAAGTAGATAGAAAGTCAGTAAGTACTTCTATCTTTGGACCATTTATTGAAGAAAATAGTTGGGCACAGGGAATTTTATGATTATTATGATTAATTGAACTTTTCTAAATGCTCTGTGACTGCTTAAAACTATATAAAACATGTAATAGAATATGAATTTAGCTGTGAAATTAGCACAATTCGTTGAGAGGCACATCCTTAATTGCTAGTTACACTGAGGTATGGGTCATCCTGTGCAGAGATAACATCTGAAGCCTTATTTTGGATTTTCAAGAGAGGGGAGAGGGGAGATATTCCATAAGATGGAAAAAGGAGGTTAAAACCCATCTGTATTTGATAAAGTTTACAAGGCAAGCAGGCAGTCTCTAAAAACTTTTGAAATGAAGTTCCAATTATGTTTACCAGAAAGTCATTCTGTCATGTTAGAAATAGTAATGAGTTGCCATGTAGGCAGACCAGGGAATAAGTATGAGGATTATATAATAATTTTAGATGAGACAAAGAATTGAGAAGTGGAGGATGAAAGTTTTTTTTTTGCTTGTGTTATTGTTATTGTTTTCTTACTAATTAAATTAGAAGGGAAATAAAGAATTAATTCATCAAATGGCCACTAAGCATTTACAAAATATATAGCATTTAGTTGATGGGTAATATGGTAGATATAAAAAGCACAAAATACATGGTCTCTTTCCACAAGGATATAATTGAGAAGATAAGATATAAAAATAAATAAATAAGACTTGCTATAATGCAAAAACAACAATAGAAATATTATGAGGGCAGAAATAATTAATATGTTCATTAAAAATGAAGAAAATAAATGTTCTAATCATTCAGAAGACAGATTCATCTTTCCTGGCTAGAGTAGTGCAGGAAATGCTGAGAGAAGTGAGATTTGATCTAAGTCTTGAAAAGTAAAGATGATTCCCACATAGGAAAGGGAGTGAGGTGGTCATTGTACATAAGGAAAATAGGGCCTTCAAAGATATGGAGACAGACGGGCATCTTCTGGACTCATAGATCAAATGCCTACAGCAGAGATCACACATAAGGAAGCAATGGGCAAAATGTTTAGAAAACCCATTTGGAATCATATTGTGAAGTACTATGAAAGCCAAGCTAAGTAGTATGCATTTAATACAGAAAATTACTAAGAAAGAACAAAGGTTGAAGAGTGACAAAATAAAATACTCTTTGAGGAAGAGTACCCCAAAAGTGGCATGTGGGATGAATTGAAATGTGGAGATAATGGGACATGGATGCTAATTAGTTGTGATATGATAGAGGGTCTGGCACATGCTTTGGGGGATAGAAAGGGAGGGAGGCAGGAATCTTCAAGTCTCATAATTTTGAAGATATAGACATACATACCTCTAGATATATACACACATGTGTAAATATATATATGTATGTGTGCGTGAGTATATGTGTATATATGCATGCATGCATGCATATATACACTTATGGGTATGTGTACACATACACATATACATACACATGGACATCTATTTATAAGTGTATGCATGCATGCATACACACATACATGCATGTGTGTCTTCCACAAAAGGAAACGGATTTGGATGCTAATTGATTTTCTCATCTATATAAACCAGATACACCTCAAAAGATCTACCATCACCAGACTGAAAATTAATCTAAAAATTATGATAGCTGCATGCTTTTTCAATTATGTTACTATCTCATGAAGCTGTAAAGAATCTGCCAATCTCAACACTATAGCCTCCTAATAATTCCCTTCTTTCCCAAACCATTAATTCACATATGAAATACAAAGAATCAAATCAAATCAAATCAAGACACAATAACAGAAGCAACAGCAACAACAATATATTCCAAATGCTTTCCCTCTTTGGAATGACAAGTTATTCCAAATAATAGATGTGTGAAATTGTAAGGGACCTAGGAGATAATGCAATGCAACTTTCTGATTATATAAATAAGGAAGCTGAGGCCCAAAGCTATTAAATTATTTTTTTTGAGAACTTCACAGTTAATGACAAAACTAAGGCTAGATCATTCTAAAGTCTCTTTTCTCTTAGTCTATATAAGCTCTTGTTTTTCATAGGGATAGGGGAGAGAATTGGAAACTCAAAATTTAAAAAATGATTCTTAAAAATTGTCTGTACATGTATTTGGGAAAATAAAGCGTTATTTAAAAAAAGAATTCTGGTTTAAAAAAAAAAGTCCTGAAGGTAGTGTAGAGGGAAGAATCTGGAATTAGGATAGGAAACCTATGTTCTAGGTTCAACTCTTCCACTAAACTGTGAATGACTGAGAAAAGTAACATGGGGTCATTGGCAAGGTTTGTGCTGGGCACAACATGGAACAAACATCACAGATTTTGTTACTGGTAGATATGAATCCACCAATATAGAGTAGAAAACAAGGTAAAGATCCGTGCTGGCTGCTTCTGACCCTATAATTCTTGTTAGGTTTATTTGCAAGTTAAACTGAGACCATTATAGGAAATGAGGGAAGTCTCATCATCCATCCTCCACACAACTACTGTGAAGTTTTATTGGGTGAAGCACCTAAAATGATTTGGGGTCATAGAGACAGAAAAATTAGTGATTTCATAGGAGTTAGGAGAAACTTTGAAAATCTAAGTCAGATTGGGTACAATCTCTGGTTAAAACACAAGATTTTGAGTAGATAACAAGAAAATAAAAGGCAAAAAAAAATTATATACAAACACATGTACATACATATAGATACAAGTATACATACATATATTGTCTTAGCTTGGAGAAAATTTTTTGACTACTTGCGTGGAAGAGGTTTTTTTTTTTTTCATATCCCTCAGCTATAGGCCCTCACAAACAGCTAAAGGCTTTCTAGCTGCTACATCCCAGGAAATGACAGCATTGAGCAACAGATAAAGACAAACAATAGTAGGTGCAACTGAATACAGTTGAGATTCAGGCCCAGCAGAGAGCTCAGAATATAACAGAGTTACTACACCCAGCAAAGACAAATCATTGGATGTTCATGATGATTTGAAGAAATCATAGCCAGCAAAAAGCAAAGTATTGACATCAACAAAGGACAATAAAGGATCTGTTATTATTCTTTACTAGTGGAGAGTAAAAGTAAACACATATTCAGGGCCTTGAGGACTGTTATTGAGTGGATATTGAGCTACCAAATGCCTCTAATCTGGAGCAGCTTTTTCTGAGGGTGCAAAAATAGAGAGGTCTTGGGTACTACACTGCTGTTCCAATCCTCAAATCACTACATATTATAGATAGTAGAGACCTTAAAATAACCTAAGGCAAAAAGCCATTTTACTTAGTTAAATGCCATTCAATCTGTAAAGTTCCTACTAGATCTCATTCTATGTTCTATAGGTAGGGAGACAACAAAGCGTTTTGATTACCAAAATAATTTCTAAAGTAAATGTGAGCTTGGCTAGGCAAGTCATCTAACCACTCAAAACTCAGGATAATTCTCTAAGACTATAAGTTTTACAGAATATGCTGAACTTCATTTATAAAGGGAGTTTCCTCACCTGAGAATTTCTTATATCAATATTCTATATCATTGGTCAAGTACCTATCCTCATCCCTATACTTTAGTTGACCACATCTGAGATGGTCAGAAGAAGCTTCTAAAAACATGATCACAGAAGTTAGTTGTACAGAAAAACCCCCTAAGATATTCTATTCAGTTTAAAATAACAATGCCAACTTAGTAGTTGATCAATGAAGGTCCAAGAGTATTAGCCCAGATGTCACTATAAAACCATCATGGTACTAGTAGAGCAAGGTACCTAGCAAAGACTTAACATGTAATGAAAAGCAGGTCCAGTAAGAGAAGCTCAATGACATGACCAGAATATATAACTGGTCCTCCAGCATCAGAGGAGTACCTTCTTCTCATGTGCTCCCTACATGTGTGTCATTATAACCTGATTCTTACATGTTCCCCAGTCTTGTTTCCCCACTTTTATTTTATATTTCTGTAGCAGAATGTGCTCCACAATTATAAGAGATTATCTTATCCAAATTTTCTTACTATAGTTTTTCACTAAATATTTTTACTTTGTGCTGTTTGTGTCCTCTGGCTGATTTGAGAAAAATAAACATATCAATGGGGATTCATGAGCTATTGTTTGAAGTGGAAGCAGACATCCCCTTGCCCAGAGTACCTTGAATATGTGGTAACTATTCTAGGGATTCCATATTTGTGGATGTTCAAGTATAACAAATATAATAATTAATGATCATTTATACTCAACATTTATGCTCAATAAGAACTGTAGGACCCTTTAAAATACAGCTGCCACAATTAATTTAATAGTATCTAGTTAGTGGGATCTATGACTTCTTTTTTAATGAATAAGTTTGTAATGTATATCATATATGTTTACTCCTTAGAAATTTGAAATTTCAAGTGCCATCCTTCCTATGGAAAATTTAAAGGAATTGATACTGCTTGCTTTGTAATTGCAATAAATATACACACATTTATGTATAGCTTTATTGATAATACTTTTGTCCCCTTATTAGGATTTCCTCTATAAAATTTGAGTTAGTATACATATATATGTGGGTATACACATACATACACATGTGTGTATGTGAATACACACACACACACACACACATAGTATATGAAAGAGAGAGAGAGAGAGATTCCCAAACAGAAAATTGATCCTCACTTGAGAGAACATCCCAAGACCATCTTCCTCCTGGTACTTGCCAGTCAATTTGAGGCAGAATTCCCTGGATAGACTCCTATCCATATTAATTAGCCCTGTGTATTTTCCTTGTTTATTACTTTCACTCAATTCAACCAAGAACATACTTTCGTTTTCCTAATTATAACTTCATAGATCTTTCCCTCTAGGCCCAAATGCCCCCAGAGCACATAGGATCATCTTCCCCTATTTGCCTCCAGTGATTACTTCCTTCAAAGATCAAAAAATATAGATCTGGAAGTGGAGAGAATGGATAAAAATTTCTATAAGCCCATGAAAATAGTTGAAATTTAGCAGCCTAAAAAACACAATGGAGAATCCCAAAAGCCCCAGCAGTAATGAATTCAATCCTGTCTTCTTCATCATGTTTCACAAAACTCTATCCTAGGAGATTATTTCAGCCCTGGAATTTATAACTTGGAAGTACTCTCTATGGCCACTCCCTCTGATTAAATGACTTCTCCCTAAAACTACATTTAAGAAGAGAGCCTAGTCTAATCCTCTTCATTTCTCACCAGACTGAAATTTGGACTGTTCCATCACGATGCTGCTTTACATACCTTCCCCTGTCTTTCAGTTTCTTTTTTAATGTGTTTTCTTCACCCGTATTAGTTTCTGGAGGGCATGGACTGTCTTTCTTTTTGCTTGTATTTGTATTCCTGTGCTTAGTACAGGGTCTACCAGACAATAAACACTTAAATAAACACTTTTTTGGCTGACTGTTGACTGATTGGAACTCTTGCAAAAGAGGGGACATCTCCAATACACTTCAGAGCTGTGGTTTTTCCTCTATAAAAAGAAAAGTTTATAAGTTATCTTGGGGGAGCTTCCAAATCATCACTCCAAGCTAGATACAGGTAGGGAGGGGCTACTGCACACAACTCCAGTCTCTAGCCAGCTTCAAGTAATAACTTTTAATGAGTCACTTTTATGCCTTGACTTTCTCTTTTTTTCTCCCTCTCTCCAGTGTGGAAGCTAGATTATCACATAATCACTCATTTGTAGAGCTATTTGCTGTCTAAAAGTAGAATTAAAATGGAGAGGAGAAAGTCTTCTCATTTAAGAATTACCCAAACTCACAATGAGAGTCAACATTCCACTGTTGAAATTTAAAGTGATCTTGGGAAGACCAGGGAATCTGGTGCCACTCTTCTCAGTATAGAGATGGACTCTCACATTTAACTCTGAACTTATAAAACCTCCAGATCATTCCACAGAATATAAAATTAGGTTTGAAGGTGGAATAGAGATACTAGTCCTCCCCAACTTAGTCTTAGCATCCCCATGAGTTACTTAAGACTAGATTTATTTTTTCAGTCCTGAGATTGAAGGTATTACTTACATTCATCAGAATTCTTTCCCTAGGAGGGTATCTCAACAAGATAACAAAGTCCTGGAATAAAGAATTTTAGTAAGCTCATTCAGTAATTAAAGCTTTAAAAAAAGAGGCAAAGTTTCCACTTTTGGGAGCCAAGATAACAAAGTAAGAAGTAAGTCGCTCTCACCCTCACTTATTGACCTATGAAAGCCCAGAAAATATTGACCTGGAAAAAACCTTGAGCCAGCAAAAAGACAGAACACTGCATTCTTGTAGCCCAGGAAGCTTGGGGGACTAACAGGAAAGGCCCCTCTCACTCTGGGAGAAGGGAAGCAGTATAGAATGAGAAATGTCCCAGTAAGCCCGTGGCAAGCCCCACCTCAGCATATCAGGGGGAGATACTGGGACCCAGGTTGCTGAAGTAGGCAAGTGCCAACACAGGGACCCCTGAGAGTCTCAATACAGGCAGGGGAACTGGTAGATACCAGCTCAGAAAACCACCAAGGGCGACAGTGTTCTCTAGCAGCCAAATCACTTGATGACTCTATACAACTTTGGGAAGCACAACTCCAAGAGGCAAAACTTCAGTCTGCCAGACATATACTAGCAGCAAAACATACCTGTGCAAGGCCCAGGAGTGCATTAGCCAAACATTCAAGTGCAAGGCCCCGGGTGAGCAAGAAAAGAAGCTTGGGTAAATTCCCACTTTGTTCCAGTAAGAGAGTTCAACTTTTTTTTTCTTTTAAAGTCAGGAAATAAGCAAACACCATGCACAAAAAGCAGAAACAGACAATGACCATAGATTCTTATTATAGAGGAAGGGAAGATCAAGGTACAGATTCAGAAGAGGACAACATTGTCAATATACCCATATCCAAAACCACAAAAGGGAATATGAACTGGTCTCAAGACCAAAAAGCCTTCTTGGAAGAGCTCAAGAAGGATTTTAAAAGTCAAATAAGAGAGGTAGAAGAAAAATTGGAAAAAGAAATGAGAGGTATGCAAGAGAGAGTCAATAGCTTAGAAAAGGACGGACAAAGATTAACTGTAGAAAAAAATTCCTTAAAAAGAAAAATTAGTCAAATGGAAAAGGAGGCACATAAACTAACTGAAGAGAAGAGCTCCTTAAAAAGTAAAATGGGCCAAATGGAAAAAGAGGTACAAAATGTAATAGAACAAAATAAGTCATTAAAAATTAGAATGGTGCAAGTGGAAGCTAATGATTCTATGAGGGAGCAAGAACCATTCAAACAGAAACAAAAGAATGAAAAATATAAATGAAAACATAAAATATCTCTTTGGTAAAACAACTGACCCAGAAAATAGATCCAGGAGAGATAATTTTACAATTATTGGTCTAACTGAAAACCATGATTAAAAAAGAGCCTGGACAACATCCTTCAGGAAATCATCAAAGAAAACTACCCTGAGGTCCTAGAACCAGAGGGTAAATTAGTCATCAAAAGAATTCACTAATCACCACGTGAAAGAGATTCCAAATTGAAAACACCAAGGAATATTGTAGCCAAATTCCCAAATTACCTGATCAAAGAGAAAATACTGCAAGCAGCTAGAAAGAAACAATTGAAATATCATGGAACCACAGTCAGGATTATGCAGGACCTTGCAGCTTCTACATTAAAAGCTCAGAGGGTGTGGAATACAATATTCTGTAAGGCAAATGAGCTTGGATTACAACCAAGGATCAACTACCCAACAAAACTGAGCATAATCTTTTAGGGGAGAAGATGGACATTGAATGAAATAGGGGACTTCCAAACCTTCCTGTGAAAAGACCAGAGCTCAACAGAAAATTTGACCTTTAAATACAAGACTCTAGAGGCATAAAAAGGTAAACAGGAAAGAAAAAAAAATGTTATTAATAAGGGCAAACTGTTTACATCCCTACAAGTGAAGATGTTACTTGTAGTTCTTTAGAACTGTAATGTTATCATGACATTTAAAATGGGTATACTTAGAGAGTGTAGGAATAAGATGGTAAAAAAAATCTAGTTAAGTGGTGAAAAGGGAATATACTAGTAGAAGAGGAAAGGAGGAGGGCAGACCAGGTAAATTACATCACATGAAAAGACACAAAAATCTAATACAGTAGAGGAAAAGAAAGGAGGGAGATGAGCATTATTTCAACCTTAGTCTCATCAGATTTGGTTCAAAAAGGGAATAACATAATCAGTTAGTTATAGAAATCTAATTACCCTATAGGAAGTAGGAAGGAAAAAGAAAAAAAAAAGGAGAGGGTGAATAGAAGGTAGGGAAGAAGTAGAAAGGGTAAAGGGGAAGAAAAGGGAGAGGGATAAGAGAAGGGAAGGTTAATTGAGGGAGGTGGTGCTCAAAAGCAAAACACTAGTGATGAGAGAAAAAGAAAAAAAGAGTGAAAAAAAGAATAAACAAGGAGGAGGGAGTAGGATGGAGAAAAAGACACAGATGGTAATCACAACTGTAAATGTGAATGGGATGAACTCTCCCATAAAATGGAAGTGTATAGCCAATTGGATGAAAAACCATAATCCTACAATATGTTGCTTACAGGAAACACATTTGAAAAAGAGTGACACATACAGGGTAAAGGTAAAAGACTGGAGCAAAATATACTATGCTTCAGCTGAAGTTAAAAAAAAAAGCAGGGGTAGCAATCCTGATCTCAGACAAACCAAAAGCAAAAATAGATCTATTTAAAAGAGATAAGGAAGGTAACTACATCCTGCTAAATGATACCATAGACAATGAAGTAATATCATTACTAAACATATATACACCAAGTGATATAGCATCCAGATTCTTAAAGGAGGAGTTCAGGAAGTTACAGGAAGAAATAGACAGGAAAACTATACTAGTAGGGGACCTCAACCCCCCCCCCCAGAACTAGATAAATCTAACCACAAAATGCACAAGAAAGAAGTTAAGGAGATGAATAGAATTTTACAAAAAAAGTTAAATATGGTTGACCTCTGGAGAAAACTGAATGAAGACAGAAAGTAATAAACTTTTTTCTCAGCAGTACATGGCACTTACACAAAAATTGACCACGTAATAGGGCATAAAAGCCTCACAATCCAACACAGAAAGACAGAAATATTAAATGCATCCTTTTTAGATCATGATGCAATAAAAATTATATGTAATAAAGGACCATGGAAAAATAGACTAAAAATTAATTAGAAACTAAATAATCTAATCATAAAGAATGAGTGGGTCAAACAACAAATCATAGATACAATCAATAACTTCATCCAAGACAATAGCAATAATGAGACAACTTATCAAAACTTATGGAATGCAGCAAAAGTAGTCTTTAGGGGAAGGTTTATGTCTCTATCATGAATAAAATAGAGAAATAAGAGGTCAATGAATTTGGCATGCCACTAAGCTAGAAAAAGAATTTTAGTAAAGAAGACCATGTCGTAATTCCTATTAACCATTTTGTAATGGCTGTTAATTTTTTTTTCATTTTTAATTTAGTTGACTTTTGTATTTTCCAATTTTCTTTGAAATCTGCATTGAGAGAACTGAGAGCACCATCACATCAATGAATTTTAAAATTACAAATTCTTATATCTGTATATCTGCCTTTTCCTCCATATCAGGGGTTAGCAGTAATGATTTTATGTAGTTGTAATTAAATCTCTGGATTAGAAGAAAAACTCCTCAGCTAAAAATAAAAGAAAATAGATCTCAGTGACTGTAAAAAGAAGGAGCATGGTGTAGAACACAAAGATTAATTGAGGGAATAATGGCTTTTAAAGCAGGTGGTTGACTTTGTTGTGCTGTGTAAATACAATAATTGAGAGGTTCTTTATAATTGCCTAGGGACTCATAGAAAACACTGTTTTCCATTCTTTCAAATAGCAGGCAGCAATGACTAAGTATGGTGAAGTGAAGCTATCATGGGTAGAATACACTGGGCAAAAAAAAATTGTCTAAATCCCTACAATTAAATTCACCAGTAGGATTTTGAAATTATACCTAAATTTTCAAGTATTCATGATACTATAATACCAATTTAATTGAAGGCACAGTTCAACTCTGGAATAAGTTGCAGGTCCTGAGTAGAATTGTGGAATGATGTTCAAAGTCTCATTTGATAGAATACCATCTTATGATAGCACCCCTTCTGAGTACTCTCTTCCAAGTTTCACTCAGGCTGACAGGTTGGGTCCTTAAGGTCAATTACTACCCTTTCCTCAGGGTTTTAGGGGTAACACAAAAAGGTTTGTGGCTTCTAACACTATTGCTAATGAACCTCCCTCCACTTTGCTACCCAATGGCGATCAAGTATCCAGCATCTATTAGCTTTTACAAGATAACATATACTGAGAAGGCATAGCTAGACAGAAGTTACAAAACAACCTCCATAACAGGGGCACATACTCTTTTGTCCACACCCTAGGTCTCTGTTGGGAATGGGCTCAAATACACATGAAAGAAACATGTAGGGCCAAAGGGCAACTCACAAATACAGTCACCAGGAGTCATTTTTCATCCCTACTCCCATTTGCTTTGCTAGTGAATGAGTCAATCCTTTGTTTTGCTGGGTCTCTTTGCTGGGTGTGATGTCTCAGTGGATGGGGTAGTCCATTAATGGAGTCATTCAATCAAGTCCCTTGGTCACTGGACTAAATATTGGACAGACTCATGTGTTGGTATTACTAACTCACGTTACTGAAGAATTCTCTGCTGGCCTCAAAATTGAGATCATAGGCTTACTGGTTACCTGGTCATGTCACTTTCAGAATACTAATTCACCTTAGATCAGGAAAGAGTAAAAACATGAGAGACAATGTGTCTTGCATTCATGTAAATATGATAAGAAGGGGCAGTTGTTGTCTCTCCCTCATTAAAAGGCTCACATTAATTCTTACAGGGCTAGATGCCTGAATGACCATTTTCTTTTTTGGAGGCAAATGGGGTTAAGTGATTTGCCCAGGGTCACACAGCTAGTAAGTGTGTGAAGCTGGATTTGAACTCAGGTCTTGTGTTCCATCCACTGTATCACCTAGCTACCCTGACCACATTTTTTTTTTAGCCTGATTTACTAGATCTTCATTTGGTCACACTCATAGGATTCAACCAAGGTTCTGTCGTGGGCCCACTTCTCTTCTCAAGATATCCTATTTAATTAATTGCCAAGCTCATAAACTGCCACATATTCAATGATTCTCAAATTTATTTATACAACTTTGACTTTTCTCATGACTTCCAGTCTTGTAAGTAGAGCCACAGGATGGTAAATTGTCATGTCCCATTTAGTAGCAATGTTAATTTTGATTGTTTTATTGCTCCTTGATTGAGATTTTTTTTTAAAGTTAGGATTTGGAAGGACATACAGATAGATAATTGAGAAGCAAAGTAAGTGAAAATTTTAAAAAAAATTCTAGGTCTTATTCAACCGTTGAATTATATAATAGAAGGCTGAGTGGCATCCAGACTAGGCACTGATGGATGAGATGGAAAATGGTCTGGGTATCTGGGCTTGGCTGAATATGGGGGCTGAGGTAAAGATTGTATTTACAATCAAATCTGCCCCAGGCCAAACTTCTAAACCAAGAACACGTGATTAGCCCATCCTTTTTTCTTCCTTGTTATTTAAGTTTTACATGAAATTTGTTGACCAATTCTCTAGTCTTCAACTGTAATATGTTGTAGCTTTCTCATATCCACCATGTTCCTTTTTCTATTGTCCTTTGGGTTTGACAATTACTTTAATTCTTCTAACTGATTTTCCTTAGCCAATACCCATAAAGTATTACCGAAAGAATATTATTGTTTTTAAAAAATGAAATGATTTTTAATGATTAAATTGCTTGCAGAAATAAAAAAAATCAACTATGGGGATAATTCTAACAACAAAAACACTTCCTCTTTAAATGTCTTTAATGTTCAAATGTGCTTGTTGTTCAACTTCTTTATGTAAATATAGTGTGATTTTCACCCAAATAAAATAATTTGTTATGATTTTTTTTCACCAAAATGCAGAACAAACATGATTTCTTTTTATCCACTAACATACTGGTTAAAACAGTTTAATTTTTTTTTAAATAAAGTAATAGAAAAAGTTATTTCAACAGCTATGTAAGCAGTGTTAAAAATAGTGATTATCTTGGTTTTAAAAAACTGTGAAATAGAAAAATCCATTCAGAATTATTGTAAAATATTTTGTGCTATCAGTTGCTATAGTTTTATACAATAAATACAAACATTTTTGTATCAATCAATTCAGTTGAAAGATGCTGCTAGACAATGGCATTCATAATTCTGTATCTCTCTCTTTCTCTCTCTCTCTCTCTATCTCTCTCTCTCTTTCTCTTTCTCTCTCTCCCATGCTTCTATTCAGATTGAAATTACATTTGTTTGTTACTGCTAGAATACTTCCCACTGAGCAGCCATATGAAATAATTGCTCAGCATGACATGTAAAGGGTGCATTATCATACTGTTATTTTGGTTCCTTTTGTAACACAAATGCACCTGTTACTCAACACAATTAAGATGAGCCATATTGAAGATGATCAAAATAAATAATGAAAAAGGATATTGCTTGATTTGGAAAATAAGGCATAATGCCTTAGTCAGACATTGCCAGAGCTTTGATAGTGATGCTGGGTGACATTAGCGTATTTAATGAAAATTGATTTTGTTTATGTACAATGAAAATGGGTATGCCGTATAATTGTTGTGCACTGTCTTCTGGTTATTAATTATTATTTTATAATTTGCTCAGGACCATTCAACTCAGAGGTAGCATCTGTTTGGCACTGAGGTCCTGCTTAGACTTAATTTTCCTGCTGAACAGAAGCGGCTACAGAAAATCAAGTATCCTATTCAAGGTCATAAAAAAAATTATCTGCCTTGATCAGGAGATCAGAATCCTGCTAAGGCCCACATGCTTCCCTTAATGCTAGTTTGCTTTTAGAGTCAGTTTATGCTCAGGTTTGATTATCTGCTTCAATGACACACAAGGGTGTGGAAAATCATAAAGTACTCATTTTTAAAAGTATCCAAAAAAGTATATGCCTCAGTTGAATATGTCATTGTAATGCATTATATTCTCATCATCCTCTTTTTCTATTCTGTTTTCCTGTAGAAATGCTGATTCACTTACAGTGAGCCTTCTTCTCTAATATGGGGACTTTATGGTACAGTGGAAAGAATGTAAGACTGGGAGGAAGTAGACCTTAACCTTTCATTAAACTCTTTACGTGAATTTAGACGAATTTCATGGGAGGAACTATTTTATTTTGTTTTATTTTTGTCTTTGTATTCTTAGCATGTAACATAGTGCTTCACATATAATAGAAGCTTAATAAATACTAGTTGAACTTGATTATAAGGCTCAGTTTTTTCCTCTGTTGTGAATGGACTAGAACTAGATGATTTCTAAGGGCTCTGTGATCCTTTCTCCTGTTTGGTTTCTGGTTTGTATGGATAAATCTGTCTCTGTCTACATATGTGTGTATGCATGCATGTCTGTGTCTCTGTTGATCACTCTGAGGTGGGCTAGTGGGGTTTTATTAGTCAGGAAGAAGTCAATGACCCATTTCTCACCCTCACTTATTCCCACACTTTTTCAACCAAAAGACTTCAATAAAGTAGGATATGTTAAAAGCATGATCCTATTTGAAGACGTAGGAAGGAGAAAACCCAGTCACAAAGTAAGTATTTATTACTTTTGCCAATTTGGAGTTTTAGGATCCCTTGCTCTGGCTAGTTACTGAAGGAGGTTATGAAGTCTACTTATTAGAAAATGGTTTTGTCCTCAAATAATGAAATCTTTTCACATAAAATATTTATCAGGTAGGTGGTGAATAGGTTATATAAAGACTGGCATATATGGATACATAAACAGCACTGTAAAACATGCACATCAGCACATTTAACTCTTGTAGCAACCTCATGAAATAGGTAAAGAAAATGTCATACCCATTTTTTTAATACGAGCAAACATATTCAGAGAAGTTTAACTCCTTTCCCAGAAATCACACAAGCATTATATAATAGAGAAGAGATTCAAACTGAAGTCTTTTCCAACTGTACCACTAGTTCTCTAGTTTTATTTTTGTTAAGTGGGTAAACAATCTACTGGAAACAAAAGTATGGCCTACCCTTTGCTGTCAAATTGATTTAGATTATTTTCAATGCTTAGTATTAATGGTACCAATAAACTTCAACCTGATTTTTTTTGAAATGTCCTGCAGAGAGGAGATTTGTTTGAAAATACTATTAATTGCAGTCTCTTAGACCTTTTACAAAATAGATTGGAAGGAAAGAGGAAGGAAGGAAGGAAGGAAAGAAGGAAAAAAAGAAGGATGTAGGAAGGGAGGAGAGAAGGAGGGCAGGAGGTTCAAAGGAAGGAAAGAAGACCAATTAGAATAGAATGGATGCCCTTTCATATTATATAAAGCTTCCCTTTTCATTTCAAAATGTTTAAACATTAAAAGAGTGTTCTAGAAATCTGAGTGGTTTTTGTTTCCAAATAGATTGTATAAATAACAATGAGGGAGACAAGTGGGGCTTCTTGGCTAAAAGTTTCCCATGCCACTGTAAAACTGAAGACTGTCCCCTTAGGAGTATACTCAAGAAGGAGAGTAACAACAATTAAATTTATGAATATGAATCTCAGTGGATTCCTTCCCTCTGGATGCTTTCTCCATGCACAGGTATTTTGATGATATTCAACTAGAAATGTAGACTGAAAAAACCTTTTCTACCCATTATTTATGCTTGGGAAAGAATATTTAAAATCCAGACTACCCTTGAAAATGGAGGTGTTGTGGTTACTGTATCTGTAAGTTAGTTAATGGGGAGAAGCCCATAGGTCAAAAAGAATTAGATGCAAGTAAACGAAGAAAGAGGTAAAGATGCATGAGGACTGGAGAAAAAGATCAAACTATGACGCAGACTGGGATGTGTGGATACTTGGAGAGTAGAGAAGAGAAATGATAGCAGCAGGAACCCATTTGTGCTACCACTTTAAGGAAGTCAAAGGCTTCTGAGCTGTAGGATAACAAGCAGTAGCTACAGGCAATATCCCAGACTCCTATTGCTATAGCATCCCTCTGATTTTGAGGCAGCCTGCAGGCCATAGATAAAAGCAGAAAGAAGCAAACCTTTCAGGCTAGAATATCAGGCTGGCTTATTATACTGCTGCTTGCGGAGTTGGTCATCCATAAAAGAAGGAAAGAGAGCCAGGTGAGATGCTTTCATGTGGAACAGAGCAGCTGCAAGGGACTGCTATTCCTGGGTGGCTTTTCCAATTCATCTCTATGCGTCTGTTCCCAAGTTGTGTGTGTGTACCAGGGAAGGGCTCATAAGCTGCTCCTTGCTACAAGCTGCTTGTGTCTTGTTCGCAGAGAACTCTGAAGGTTTGGGTGATGGTTACTCTGTATCAGGTCAGAAACAGCTGAATACTAGGTAGTACCTTCTGAATCCTTTCCATGCCTTGTTAGTCTTGGGGATAAGATGCTTTGCAATGCAGGCAGTCAGATATCAAAAAGAACAGTGTTCCAAGACAACAGGGGAGATGCAGGAATTACAACAAAGAGCAGACAGGGAAATGCAGGGTTTAGAAATCTAGAGCTCAGGGAAAAGTGTTCCAAAGTCCATGTGATCTGAATCCCTAATAGGAAAAGACTTTGTCTTTGGGATCTGGACCCCCAAAAGGAAAAGCCCTGGACTTTCCCACATGGCCCAGGTCTCTGGTGTTCCCCTGAGGCAACCCGCCCTTCCCAGTTAAGCCTTTCATTGTGGCCTCACTCCCAATTCTCAGTTACCTCTGAAGTAGTCCAGCTTTACCTCCAGATTGTCCCCAGCCACTTTCCATTCCGTCTAGACCCTTTCTGTGTCCCTATAGTCTTCTATATAAAAGATCCATCTGGCCTCCATTAAAGTGTTCAGATTCTTAAAATCTGGCCTATAGTGTAGACTCACTAGGAATCTTTCTCACTCCAATTGGTGTCCTAATAAACCTTGTCTTTGGCTGAAGAAGGCTTAGGTCAAATTCATTTGAGGCAGGACCTGTCATTTGCCCTTGAATTTTGGGGTTCCCAGCACCCCTAAACCTCAACACATGTACTTGTGGTATTAGCTAAAATTTTTATTCCAATTTTATCCCGAAATGTGGGGATAGCAAGTATTTCCAAGGGAAGAGATGAAGATAGATTTTTGTTACACCAGTTGTTACTTTTGTTGTTTTTGTTGTTATTTTTTCTATTACTTTCTGTAATTCACGCTTTTTGCCTCAAACTCTAGGGTTAGATGTCAAAGCTTCACTAGAGAATGCTGAATGCAGAATGAGAGAGAGACAATGGTAAAATTGTCCCTGTTGGTAAAAAGAGAACCAGAAGCCCCTGCCTATGCTGAGGATTTCAGGCCCTGCACCCCAGCTGGACCTGTGGACCCAATAGTAGCATCTGCTAAAATAGGTTCTAGAAAGGCTCATTAGAGTAACAAGGAGGCAACAGGTTTAAATGTACAAGCACTAACCACTATCTGCCCCTGACTATTAGCAGTGGGCATTGAAACAGAAAGTAAAGTGAAAAGGAAACTATGTGGTTGTCTGCCAGACATATTTTTCTCTATGAAATTCAGTAGATAACTTGGTAGAAATAAGGCATCTGTGTATCACAATCTGGGAAACATTCCATTATGTCATTATGCCATTATGCCTATTAAGTACTCAAGAGAGAATGTAGATGGTAGATATTTAGAGCTAGAAAGAACCTTGGAGGTCAGATTTAGTGGAATATATTTTCCATCAGGGAGAACAATAGCAGCTAGAGGATAGGTCACATACAGAAGGTATCTCTTGTGCTAAGTTCTGATGAAAACTCAGTATTCTAAGAGGCAAAGGTGAAGAACAGGTTCCTAGTATGGGGGGATTGCTTGTGCAAAGGCACTGAGAAGGGGCATGGAATGATGTATAAGGAGGAAAAATGTAGGCCAGTGTGGTTGGAACATGGAGTGTGAGAAAGAGAATGACAACCTGAATTCAAGTGAAAATAGCCAGTATAACAAAATTAAGGTCTTTAATTGGGGCAAATGAGATGCAGTTAGAGGTCCTACACAGCAAGTCCTAGGGTACCCAAAGAGGGACTGGAACAGGATTTATATAGGGTACTAAGGCACAGAGAATAGACAAGCTTCAGGTGGGAAGAATTAGGCAGAGGGAAAGGGGCTGTAGGTACAAGGGGGTGGGACATTTTATTGTTTCACAAGGTAAGTTGTTTTACATAACTGCTGAAAGTCCTTAGAGAAAGTTTGAGATTCCCAGAGGGGAGAGTTTAGGACTTTTACAAAAAAGTCAGAGGCTAATTCATTGACCTTGGAATGGAGACAAGGTCAACTTTGGTCACCTGAGTTTGACAAGAGTAATGTGGCACATTCCTGAAAGAGGTAACCTGGATTCATTCTATAAAGAGTTTTAAATTCCAAACAGGGGAAAAAAATCATATATGTGTATGTGAGGTTGTGTATGCATGTATACACACACACACATGTATGTATGTATGTATTATTTAGCCTAGAGTCAAAAAAGAAAGGAACAAGCATTTTATTGAATACCCACTATGTGCCAAACATTGTGCTCACTGCTTCACAAAGATTATCTCATTTGATCTTCACTACAAGGAGGCAGATGCTTTTATTATCCTGTTTTATACTTGAGGACAGTTTTCCTTTTAAAGGAGTTATTTTCTTCAGTGAAATTTTGTGTCTCTTTTTCCATTTGGCCAATTCTGGTTTTTAAGGCATTCTCCTCCATATTGGCTTTTTGTACCTCTTTTACCATTTGGTCTAGTCTGTTTTTAAGGTGTTATTTTCTTCAGTATTTGTGTGTGTGTGTGTGTGTGTGTGTGTGTGTGTGTCTTACCAAGCTGTTACTCATTTTTCATGATTTTCTTGCATCACTCTCATTTATCTTCCCAATTTTCCCTCTACCTCTCCCTTACTTGATTTACAAAATCCTTTTTAAGCTCTTCCATGGCCTGAGAATAATTCATATTTTTCTTGGATTGGGGAACTTTGACTTTGTTATCCTCTTCTGAGTGTGTGTTTTGATTTTCCTTGTCACCATAGTAACTATTTACGTTCAGAATTTTTTTCTATTGTTTGATCATGTTTCCAGCCTATTACTTGACTTTTAACTCTTTACTAAAGTAGAGCCCTGCTTCCAGCTGTCCCAAGCTTCAGGGGTTTGGGGCAGCTATTTTCAGAGATACTTCTAGGGACCTGTAAGTTTTCTCTTCTTCCAAGGTGGTATGATCTAAGGAGAGGTATTTACTACTCTCCTGGCCTGTGCTCTGATCTGTGAGTGACCACAAGCACTAGAACTGTTACAAGGGTCCCTACTATACTGTGGCCACATGGTATGCTAGTGCACCTCCTGTCCCTCAGACTGCCACACAGGACTGAGACCTAGATGTGAGTACAGACAAAGCAACAGAGTCCTGCTTCAGTGCTAGCAAAGAGACCCCTGAAATCTCCTTCTGACCAGTTTTTTGACCCCCTTACTGTTTGTGGACTGAGAGCTCTGGAAGCAGCAGCTGCTGCTGCTGATTCAGTGGCTCCTGAGGCCTGCTCCTGATTTGCTGGGGCCCAGTCTGTATTAGCATAGTCTGATCTAGATTATGTTCCACTCTCACTCCAGCATGACAGAACTTTCCTGCTGAACTTCCAAGTTGTCTTTAACATCTGTGGGATGAGAGGTCTGGAAACCGCTAATGGTGCTACTGATTCAGTCACCCCAAGGCCTGTTTCTGGTTTGCGGAGGCCAGGTCTGTCCTGGCACAGTCTGTGCTGGACTGCACTCTTCTCTCATCCTGGTGCAACAGACCTTTCCTGTCAACCTTCTAAGTTGTATTGGCCACTCTGTTTTGTTGTTATTTTTGTGTGTGTGTGCTTTCTGCTGCTCTAGAATTTGTTTAGAGTAATTATTTAAAGGTATTTTGAGGGGTTTGGGGAGGAGCTCAGGTGAGTCCCTGCCTTTACTCAACCATCTTGGCTCCACCTCTTGTCTTCCTGACTTTGTGGCTAGGCTTCTATCTAACTCATTTAAACTTCGTGAATAGAGAGGAGTGATGCAATTTTTTAAAATTTATTTTATTGTTAATTTATGGAATAAAACAAGCATTTCCATAACATAGTATAATAATAATAGTAATAATAATAATAATAATAATAATAATAATAATAATAATAATAATAATAAATGATTACACATGAAACTTTAAATCTAGTATGTATGACTTGCTATTCCTTTTAAATATACAACAAAGTTATCATGTAATTTTTTTCCTTCCCTCTCTCCAAATAGTATAATTTTTACTGTATGTCCAATATATCAATTTGCCAGCTGCATGGGGGATGGATTAGAGAGGGAAGAGATTTAAGGCAGGAAGACTAATGTGAAGACTCTTGTCATAGTTCAGGTGAGAGATGATGAAAATCTGAATAACAATGGTAGCTGGGAAAGTAGAGGGTAATGATGAATTCAAGACATGTTTTATAGAATTGACAAGATTTGGCAACTGGTCAGATGGGAAGAATGAATGAGCAATAAAGGTCAAGGATGACTCTAAGGTTGAGAAACAGACTGTCTGGAAGGCTGGTGATACCCATGTCAGAAATAGAGAAGAAAGGAGAAAGGTTTGGGGAGGAAAGAAAACAATTTTCTTCTAGTCATGTAAGTTTGAGATATCTTCAGCATATCTCATTCAGTGATATGAGACTGAAGCACAGAGGAGAAGCTAGGATTGGAAATACAGATCTCTCAATCATCTGCATAGAGATGATAATTGAATTCATAAGACTTGATTTGAGTACCAAGAGACTAAATATACAAAGATAAGGTAAAAGGACCTAGGTTTGGACTTTGAAGTATACCCACATGTAGGAGATGGGATATGCATGATCAAAATAGCAATATCACAAAAATCTATGAAGAAGGAAGTATCCAGAAGTAGGGAATTGACAATAGTATTAAATGCTTCAGAGCAGGATGTTTAGGAAGGATGTTGACTAAGAAAAAGCAATTATCATCACTTTTTTTAATTTAAAGACTTGCTTAAAGACCTGAAATGATGGGGAACTCATTACCTTTTGTACTCTCTCTTCTCCTTTCCACTTGTGGAAGTACTATTTAACTTTTTCCTCACATCAAACCTAAATTTGCCATTTACACCTTCACCTATTATCCCTAGTTTTTTTTTTTTCTTTTGGGATCAAATAGAAGAAAGTCGAATCCCTATTCCATAACACAGCCTTTCAAATACTTGAAGACAACAATCACATTCCCTAAAATTCTTCTGTTCTCCAAGGTAAATATTCCTGGTTGCTTCAATGGATACTTCCACATCATGAATCTGAATCACTTCACCAACTTTGTCTTTTGTCATGGTCTAGACAGGGGGTGGGGAACCTGTGTGTCTCTCTAGGTTCTCAAGTGTGGCCCTTTGACTAAATCCAAACTTCACAGAATAAATCCCCTTAATGCACAATGACTGGCACATAGTAGGTGCTAAATAAATGGTTGCTGATTGATTAACATTGGCTCTGGATATTCTCCAGCTTATCAATATTCTTTTAAATTGTGATGATTTGGACAAAACTCAATGATATAGATATGTTCTAACTGGAAAAAAAACATACAGTAGGATTATCAGCTCCTTATTCTTAGATACTCTTTCTTTTAAAGCAATCTAAGATTCCATTAAATTTCTTGGTTATTATGTCATATTATTGACACATATTGAGCTTGTAATCAACTGACCACTCCTGAGATTTTTTACATAAACAATAAAAGTCAGATTCTTCAATCTTGTACTTATGAAATTTTTTTTTGTTGTCAAATATTAATTTATTGCAAGTCTCCTTTGTAGCTTTTAATTTGCTGGGCATTCCACAGCATCACTATTGATGTCATCAATGAAATCATGAGGATGCCTGCCATCAATGTTGCAGCCCACAGACTGGGCTGTTCCAAGTATCTCTTTAATGGTTCCAGAAAGGTCTCTTGCCAAGGATCGGTGCCTCATCTGTCGATCAATGTTGACAATCTCATCAAGAGTGATGTTTCCATTTTGTTTAATATTTTTCTGTTTCTTTCTGTCTCAAGGAGGTTCCTTTAGGACTTTGATGATCAAGGCTGAGGCAGAAGGTACAACCTCAATCTGGGCCTGTCTGTTCTGAATGGTAAGTTTCACCATGATCCTTAGCCCTTTCCAGTCACCAGTTGCCTTGGCAATGTCATCACCAACCTTTTTGTGAGACAAACCCAAGGGACCAATTTTGGGGGCCAGAGATGATGTGGCACAAACTTCACCACCAGTGCACCTTAAAAACATGATTTTAATTTCATTAGGGTCAAAATTGGGAGGCATGGCGGTGATGAAGGTGGAGGTTTGGCCTGGATGGTGCAGGTTGGATGCCGGTGTCAGATGAACCCGATTCGGGATGACTGAAAGAAATTGCACCTTCACCACCATGATCTGGAAGCCAAAAGTTTATGAAAATATTTTAACAGAAATGCAACGCTGACACTTACTGATATGTTACATTATACCTTATTTGATTTGTTCCTGTGTTCTAGCCTAGGATCTTTTCAAATCCTGACTCTAATCAGCTTTCAGCCTTAGTGTCTACTGCAAATTTGATAAAAATCACTTTTTACAAAAATATATGTATATATATATACACACATGCATACAACATACATGTATGTGTATATATGTATATATACATATATGTATATGTATGTGTATACATATATGCATCTTATGTATATGTGTATATAAATATGTGTGTGTGTATGTGTATGTGTGTATTCTATATGAGGTTTTCTTGGCAAAGATAATGCAGTGGTTTGCCTTTTCCTTCTCCAGTTCATGAGGAAACTGATGCAAACAGGGTTAATTTACTTGCCCAGGATCATACAGTTAGTAAGTGTCTGAGGCCTTATTTGAACTCAGGTTTTCCTAACCTCAGGCCCAGCACTCTATTTACTTTACCACCTAGCTGACCAGCATGTGTGTTTGTGTACATATGTGGGTACACACACACACACACACACACACACACACACACACACACGTATATATGTGTTGGTATATCTCACTGGTCGAAAGAGAGATCACTTAGACACTACCCCACAAGAGACTTTATCTTTTCCCTAGACTCTTGTATTAGCCTCCTCAATTGTTGCCTTGCCTCAAGCCTTTCCCCAAAGCAATCCATCCTCCAAACAGTTGCTAAAATAAGTAAAGATCTGACCATTTCACTGCCTTACCAATAAACTTAAGTAACTCCCTAACACCTACAGGATCCCACACAAACATTTTTTTCCATGTTTCATGTTTTTTATAACTTAACCTCAAACTTTCTTTTCAGTCTTATTACTCATTACTCCCATTCTCTAACTCAATTTAACCAAACTCACCTTCATCCTGTACATATGTAATACTCCATCTCTTCTCTATGCCTTCATATTGATATTTTGGGAATGCACTTTTTCATCACTTCTACCTCTTAGAATCCTTAGTTTCCTTAATGTCTCAAGTGATTACACCTGCTACATAAAGTCTCCAAATCCCCTCTGTAACAATTGATCTATTTTTGCTGGGGAAAAAATTGCTTTTACAGCACTTTGCCCTGAAATCCATACTAACTATATCCATAGCATGCAATCAATCAACCATTTTACCTCTCAACTCCTTAGATACAGAACAAAACATGATCAAATATAAAATGAAGGGGATGAATTAAATGATCTTGAAGGTCCCTTCTAGCATGAAATCCTAAAGTCATAGAGTTTAAGCACTTATTTCACCCTCCTAATGATGGTCCTAATGCCAGCTAAGGAGAAGGATTTTTATCCTGGAACAAACTTTCAGAAGAGTATATGAAAGAAGAACAGTATCACTGACAAAAAAGAAATGGTGCTGTGTAATTAAATGTCCAAGAAACACTTAATTTATAACTCTTTGAATCACAGTTTACAGAAATGAAATAACACCTATGGTGTGGGAAGTTGGGACTTCATGTACATCAAAAGGGGGATCTTGAACCTTTTATTCTCCCAGAGTAAGTTACTCCATAGAAACAATGGAGAAATAATAAATAAATACCCAAAGATCACTAAAGAATCATTACTTTCTAACATGTCACATTTAGGCTTGACTTTCATTTCATTAAAAATGTAATTGGAAACACATTGAGCAGTTACAAAGCTCATCAGTATTTCCTGTTCATTCCATGAAAGAATCAGATGTTCAAAGAGAGGGAAATTATTGAAGATCATGTTTACACTCTGCTCACTTATTATGGTAAGTGATTATTTGACAAACAAAAGAACTGTGCCCATGAACAACACAAGCATTTGTTGACAGATTTAGAAGAGCTTGAATGCACACTATTCGTGTTGGTAGACCAAAAACAGCTGGTTCATTGGGGCTCCTGAAAAGCAAGCTTCTAAATCAGTCCTGCCAACTCACTAAGTGGTCCATGTGAAGGAACAGCAGAAATGCAACTGAATAATTTACGTTCAGTGACCCAATGGCGATCAAAAAAATTGTACTGATTAGCACAGTGTCAATTTTCTGTTTTTGTTTTTTTCTCTACATAATTTTATACATGCATACAAAAAAGCAATCACAGAATCAGTTAAAATTTGAATGACTAATAAGAAGTAAGCCATTTGTTCATTTAAAGTTTGAGATTTACTCTCAAGAAGGGTGGTAAGGGGATAGTGAGTCATGAATTGCCCTTGTAAAGAACAGGCTGGCCTTGCTTGGAGATGCTGAGCATGGTCCTTTTTAAAACCTGGATATTGTTTGTCTCAGCATTGCTAGGCTGATAGAACACTATTTTTTGCAGTAGGCTGATAAGGCTTGATACCCTGAGGGAGTTACATGACAGTATGTTATTAATTAGAGAAGCTATTAAAGGAACCAAAACATAAAGATTATAAAAATGGTTTTCAACAAACCCAAGACCAAAGACTGGGATATAAAATCCTCTTTAAAATCCTTACACCACCATAGTTTTATAATTTTATTTTAAAAATAAATCGATGAGTGATTTTCCCTTTTGAAAGTAATATTGCTTAAAAACTGAAGCATTGGGAATTGTTCAGCTGTACTGAGTAACTTTATAACTCACTCCCACTGCAAAACTACTTTTGGAAGATTCAAGTTTGCTAATGTCACTGAAAGAAAAAGAATAGATTATATATTATACTACATCATTAGAATACATAGACTTTTAAATGAAGAAATTATGGAAAATAATGCCTTCAAAATGGAATATCCTAGAATACATTTTCCTCTATGGCATTAACATTTACTAAAGGTACTAAGGTCAACGTCCTGATTATTCCAATGGTTTCTGCTGCCATAGATTTATCTTAAGGCTGCCTGGATCTCTACAGCATGTGAAATTAAAGAAACAAAATGCCCAAAATATCCTTATCCTCCACAGACACCTTTACTAACTAGGCAAAGAATTTTGAAGAGGTTGTGTTGTTTTTACAAAAATAAATTATTCTCTCTTCACCACCAAAAAAAAGGAAAGTTAAAGGCTAAAATCTTGATACATAAAGCAAAATTAAGGAACAAAGAATTAACATAATGGACAATTTTGCATCAATTGTCAGTCACTCCTCTGCTACATTAAAACTTTTACCATTTGCAATTGCAATTTAAATCAATAAAATGTTTAAATTATAGCAAAAAATAGTGCTTACCTTCAACTTGTTATATTGACATTTTCTTTTTTCTTTTTATAATTATAAATAGAAAACTGATCCACAGCATAAAACCAAATCCTAATATTAAACCAAAATTATGAAAAGATGTTTGTAATATACCAACATCACGATATAGAAACCAGGTGAGCATGAGGACTCTTCCAAAATTCATACACCTAACTTCAAACAACCAATAGTATTGAGCAATCCTTGTGTCAAAGGTTCCTTCTTGGTTTTAAGAGTAACTTTTAGGTTCTTCCAATTTATCCATCACTTTGGTTCCATCCAGGTGGAACCCAAGAATATCGATATCTTACATTTCTTCAAGGTCCCTTTATGAGTACTCTGGTTCACAACAAAGAATATTTCTGTGTTCAAACTTAGAACAATTTCATTTATATTGTTCAGGACAAAGAAAAGACTTGATATAATCATAGGGAGTCCAGTAATTTTCCTCATCTTTCCCTGGTAAGTTATTTTACACTCCTTCAACTCATACACTTTCCATGACTTAAAATATTACCTTACCTGGAAACCTAGAAAGAGGGAAGGGTAGATTTCATTCTTCTATGTTTTGTTGTTGTGCATGTGAGTGATCTTTCACTGGCTATTTCCCTTCCTTTGGTGTCCCACCACTCTGTTGCTGTTGTTCTAAATTCCTGACATAGGTTCAGGTTTTCATCTATCTTATTGTCCATATCTCTTCTGTTCTCCTCATTATTCCACACTTTTGGTTTGTCTTCCAGCAAACATGTCAACTCTTGAGCAGTATGACCATACTAATCTAGTTTCAGCAAGCAACATTGCAATTCTTTTTCACTTCTTGGCAATCATATGACCTAAGTCTATTTAAACCTTATTCCCTTCCTATTTCTTTGGCAAGTTTCTATCCAAGCTAAGATTTTCTTCTACTTCAAGAAGAAAATTGTGAGATCAATAACTTTCTTGTATTAGCAATTTATGAATTTTAAGCTTCTAAAGATATAAGGGTGGCTAAGCCCCTCAGTTGTATATATTGGGAAATACCACTGTTGAGGTTTAGGGTTTAGGGTGCTGGAACCCAAAAATTATGACATGAGGGTCCTGCCCAAATGAATTTGACCCAAGGCTTCTTTCAGTCAGAGACTAGGTTTATTAAAGATCCACCATATTGGCCAGACTATTAGAGAATCTGAACATTTGTGAGCTATTGGCTAGATTGTGAAAATCTGAGCCCTTGGCTAAACTCTTAAAAAGTCTGAGAACCTTAATGGAGACAAGATAAATGTTATATACAGAAAGACTGTGGGAGAGATCTAAGAGTGGATCTGGGGTGCCTGGAGGGGCCTAAGGAGGATCTGGATGGGAATGGCCAGTAAGCTGTGGTAAACAGAATGCTAGGGACCTGGACCAAGTGGCCAAGGGAGAATGGAGTCTAGATAGGATTAAGGGTGGGAAGTGGCCAGAGGCAATTGGGAGGTAACAGAACAGAATTGGGAAATTGGGTGTAGTTACAAAGAAGGGTCAGTTGAGTGAATTACAGCCTCAGACAAAGGCCAGAGATTTAGGAAAAGTCCAGGGATTTTCTTTTTTGGGTTCCAGATCCCAAAGACAAGGTCTTTTCCTTTTAGGGGTTCAGATCCCATCCCCATCACCACCACATAATTCTCTGAGACTTTACAATAAGACTTCTCCTTAATACTAAGTTGTATGCTAGGCCTCAATACTGCAGTGTCTATGTTTTGAGGAAGAATGGCAATTTGATTTTATGGTAATAAGATAGAAATAACCTTATGGAAAATTCTCTGAACCAGATTCACATGTGCTCTATCTTTCACTTTATGTTGTGTCTCCATTTACTTTAAAATGCAATGGCAAAATTGTGTCTCTAACTGCCCAAAATAATATTTGGAGAATAAGTTTAAAAATATATTTCTAGCCATTGAGCACAATGCAGAATTAACAAATTCATTATATATGCAAACTCATTCTATTCCAAGATATTGTGGTACCATAATGTACTTCTCTCTTCACCTGTACTACTGTCTTAACTTCTATTTCTCTGTTCTATACTGTTTGACTTCCAAAAATTATTGTTCTTTTTATAAGTCAGAAGAAAGATACCAGCACTTTTAATTTTAGGATAAAAAATATTTTATCTTCCTTCCCCCCTCAAAATGAAAGCATAGTTTCTGTAATGTATTTCTTTTTGTTTCTTTCTTTCTTTTTTTTTTTTTTGGTGAGGCAATTGGGGTTAAAAGTGACTTGCCCAGAGTCACATAGCTAGTGTGTCTGGGGTCAAATTCGAACTCAGGACCTCCTAACTCCAGGGCCAGTGCTCTATCCATTGTGCCACCTAGCTGCCCCTGTAATGTATTTCTTAAAGAGAGAGCATGTAATTTTGAAACTTAGAGTCTTTTTGGTAGACTTATTTCCATTTTTTAACTATAACAAATAATGATGAAAAGTGTTAATTTTTATATTGTTATCAACAAGCATTTATTAAGTATTAGCCACACGTCGAACACTCCATTAAGTACATGATTGTAAAGAAAAGCAAAAAGATATTCCTTAAACTTACACTTTGCATAGAATATAGATGGAACACACTCTTAAAGCTAAAGGCACAAGCATCTGAGGGACCAGGAAAGACCTCATGGATTTGTGGGATTTAATTAAATTTTAAAGGAAGTCAGGGAAACTACACAGTGGATGTAAAGGGAAAAAGATTGCAGAATTGGGAGTTAGTTTGTGTAAATGGCAGAGACAGGAAGTGGAATGTTACATTTGAGGAACTATACATATTTTGTATTGGTTGAATGTAGAGCATTCAAAAGAGAGTAGGATATAAGAATACTAGAAAGGTAGTCTACAAATATTCAGTTTTTAGATCCATGTTTGAAAGTGCAACAGTAAAATACTAATTTATGAAGCTATAGCACCATACTCATTCATGAAGAACCATAGTCCTAACCTACTTTTCCCGATATATGTTTTCTTTATCACAATCTGTGGCTAAACTGGATTACTTAATATCCTTGCCTATTTCTGATGCCTTTGTAATCTCATGCCCTTGTTCATTCTGTTCACACCAAGAATATGATTCCCTACCATCTCCACTTTTTGAAATCTCAGACCAAATCAAAGAACTTCCATGAATCTGATATAATGGATAGAGTGATACACATGGAATCAGGAAAACCTGGGTTAAAATCACACCTCAGTAACTAATTGTGTTACTTCCTTCAGACTCACTTTAAATTCCACTTTTAGCAGTAGGCCTTTCCTGGTTCTGTCTCTAACAACTCCCCCCCCCCCCCAAATTCCTTGTTAAGGATTTCCTCTTACATATTTTGTATGTAGGTAGTTGTTTCCATGTTGTCTCCAATATTACAATGTAAATTAACACTAGGGCTTAAAGGTTATAACCATGCTTGCTTTTTTTTCTTTGTATTCCTACAATTTACCACAATTCCTAGCATATACTAAACATTTAATGAATACTTGTTGACTAAGTAAAAATAAGTCCCATAATCTCTGTTTCTTCCCTGAATGTACAATGAGAGGATGGGACTTGATGATCTCCAAGGATCCTATGAGCCAGTGGCATGCTAGTTTGACAACTGACTCTTGGTGGAGGTAAGAGGGTATATGCATGACACATTTTTAATTTTAATCTGCCTTAATATTTTCTCCATTACTTTTTTAGGTCCTGACTATCAACAAAACAATAAACTAAGTCCTGATTTTTTTGTTTGACAATTTCTGAGGTGTAAATGATCACACTAAAAATTTAACAATAAGTTCTCCCAAGTCAGTAGTAATATATAGCTGTCTGCCTTAACTTTATAAAGCCACATTCTTTTTTGCCACTTCTTATCTTCAGTGCAAGAAATCTATTCTTCCTCAGACTTCCTGCAACAGAGATATTAAACACAATACTTAATGGACCATCCAGATTAAAATGTAATTTGGAAATAATTAACAAAATTTAAAAATTGACACAAATAATGTTAATAAGTGATTTTCTAAGTCAATATGTGCCTGCAGGAATAGTATGTATGGTTTAGGAGTCAGATTTTTTATTTGAATTTTATACCACCTTTCTATAGTGCTTTGTGTGATCATAGTTTCTGGAAAAGGATTTTAGCTTAGAGGTTACCTTGTCCATATCATTCACTTTACAGACAAAGAAACATGAGCCAAGAGAAGTTAAATAATTTATCAAAGTCATCAAGGTAGTTAATGGAACATCTGGAATTCAAACTCTGTTTCTTGGACTTTCAATCCAGAACTTTTTTGTCTTACATCTTGTTGTCTTTTGTACCTGTCTTATGACACTTATCTCAGGCCACCTTTTATCATAGATATTTGGGTTTATACTTGTTTTATCTCCCTTTGAAGGCAAAGTTTCTATCTTTGTAGCTCCCAAACTTCTTGCCCATATGACAAGTCATTTAAAATATTTGTTGAATGAATGGCAGGATGCAATCTTTTCAATCTTGACTTATGGGAAAGTTTATTTTTAACCTTTACTAAGTGTATTAAAGAATAAAGAATGAAAGAAATGCTATATTTTTAGAAATTAAGAAGTGATTACTTCTGTTTCTAAGTCTTCTTTTTTCCAGTCATTGTATAGTTCCTTAAGTGAATTTCAGTGGAAATGAATCATTTTTCGTCAATTCAAAACACTCTTTGTTCTGGAGAACTGGAGATATTGACATCTTAATGCCTTAGTTCTTTGAAAACTTAAATGCCAGTAGCTTAATAACTAGTTGATTTTATTGATGATAGAACATGTGTTCTTTAAATAGGTAAATTCTGACTCTAGAAGTGGAAACAAATGTGCTTCGTAGTTTACAAACTGTATGAAGCTATTTTAACACCTCCAACCAACTTATTTGAGAAGGAGGTTTGTCTGAGCAAAGGCTTATCCTTGACTATGATTGTCCTGGTCCCTATTGTTCATAATAGAACTAAATCTCTCAGAGAACAAAGAACTATGTTTGCTTAACTACTTGGAATATTGTCCAAAGAAGGACTGCAGGTATCTGGGTGTTTGTCTTATGCATTGATAATAATCAGCAGCACAAGGTCTATTTGACTATGTCTGTTTGCTTGAGAGAGTAATGAGATGGACAAAAGAGAGCATTGAATGTATCTACTCAGATCCTTAATTTAAGTCTAAATTGCAAGTGGAAGCCTTAGTAATAATGTTAATACCTTATATTTGCACAATGTTTTTACAGATTTCTCAAAGCACATTAGCATTTTTTCCTTCCCTGCACTGAGAGTCTAGAAATTTGAGTTCTAGTAGTAGTTTGGTCATCAACTTGTTAAGTCACCTTGAGTAAGGCAATAATCTGCATCTCAACTGCCTCATCTAAAATTGCAGTGAGAGGGATTAGCTGAGGTTGCATCTCTAATGTTCTTTCCAGAGCTAAAATTCTATGATTGAATATAATTTAATACCTTGCAAAAACACTGTGAGATGAATGTAGCACAAATTGGTGTCCCCATTTTACAAAGGAAAGAACAGCCACAAAGAAGTTAAATGATTTAAGCAATATCACATTACTAGTAAGTTTTGGAATGAAGAATGCAACCAGCTTTCTAAATCCAAGAAAAGTGATTTTTCTATGATGACAAAGAGTCAACAGAATTCAATGGGACATACAATGATTAATTAAGATTGACATAAATGAAGAATATAAAAACTGTGGAAAAGATTTTAATGAAATAATACAGAATGAACAAAACAAAACTACAAGGATAGTGGGACCTGTAAGAGAAAAATGAGTGAAAATGAATAGACAAAGACAAGTGATACAATTTTGTGCATTAAAACAAATGTGTTTACATATACACAATCACAAAGCTTACTAAATTTATTTTGTTGATGCTTATTAAATTTATAATAAATAAATTAAACTGTCACTGAAGTTAATGCTGCAAGAGAGCAAGTTGTATGGGGGCAGAGACAAGGCCAAAGTAATAGTTTGTAAACGGTACAAGATTATGAACAGTATGAGGGATTCTATCACAATACCATGTTGAAGCATTGGCTTTAGATTTATGAGTTTTCTAGCTCAGTATTAGTCAATTTGACCTTTGTTAGAATCTGGAGTAAGATATCTGTGAAGGAATGACCTTCATTCATTTTACTCTAATTTTCTTTAATCCTTCCTTTTTGTGTACAAGGTCAAAAGTTATCCTAACCTTGATCATAACCATAGCTTTCTAAAATAGAAAATGTATGTGTTGAAGCTGAATATCCAGTAAGGACCAACACAATATTATTATTTAAGATATGTTCACATTATTTTTCCTATAGCTCTGGGCTATTCCATGGGTCACACATTCATCATTTCAAATGGGTAATGTTGTTTCTTGCCATCAGACTTGGAACTCCTTGAGAGCCTGGACTATTTTTGCCTTTCTTTGTATTCTGAGTACTTAGCACAGAGTTTGACTGGTAAAGGGCACTTAAGAAATGTTTATTGACTTCCTATTTGACTTCTTAGTTTTAGACTCAGCTTACATCTCCAAACCATCAACTCATTTGTTATTTTTAGGATTTTTGTGGTTTCTAGTGTATGAATAATATTCTTCAAGTCAAACAAAATGTAAAAGTCAGATAAAACTCTACCTTAAATGGTTATGTTGATATAGACTTATTTAAACTTTATTAATTTATTTTGATTTATCAACAATCACTTCCATAAGATTTTTAGTTTTAAATTTTTCTCCCCCTCCCTCCCCACCTCCCTCCCCAAGATGGTGCACAATCTGATATAAGCTGTATATATATACATTCCTATTAAACATATTTTTACATTAGTGATGTTGTAAGGAAGAATTAGAACCAATAGGAGGAACCACTAGAAAGAGGAAACAAAACACAACAGAAGAAAAAATAGCAAATAGTATGCTTCAATCTGCAGTCAAACTCCATAGTTCTTTCTTTGGATGTGGATAGCATTTTCCATCATGAGGCCTTTGGAGATGTCTTAGATCCTTGCATTACTGAGAAGGGTTAAGTCTATCAACATTAGTTATCACACAACATGGCTGTCACTATGTACGATGTTTTCCTGTTTCTATTCACTTCACTCAGCATCAGACCATACAAGTCTTTCCAGGTTCTTCTGAAATCAGCCTATTCATCATTTCTTATAGCACAATAGTATTCCAATACATTCATATACCACAACTTGTTCAACCATTCCCCAATTGATGGGCATTCTCCCAATTTCCAATTCTTTGCCACCACAAAAAGAGTTGCTATAAATATTCTTGTACATGTGGGTCCTTTTCCCATTTGTATGATCTCTTTGGGATATAGCCCTAGAAGTGCTATTGCTGGGTGAAAGGGTATGCACATTTTATAGCCCTCTGGGCATAGCTCCAGATTGTTCTCTAAAATAGTTGTATCATTTCACAACTCCACCAACAATGCGTGAGTGTTCCAATTTTCCCACATCTTCTCCAACCTTTATCATGTTCCTGTTTTGTCATGTTGGCCAATCTGATAGGTGTGATGTGGTACCTCAGAGTTGTTTTGATTTGCATTTCTCTAATCAATAGTAATTTAGAGCATTTTTTCATATGACTATAGATGGCTTTAATTTAATGTAGATTTTTTTTAAAAACTATGTCTTGCTGGATAAAAGAATTCTTTATTTATTTAGATGTGATTTTAGGGGTTTTAATATCACTTCTGATGCAGTTTGGGGTTGCTAGGAACCCCAAAGTGTCAGAGGATGGGATCTCTGCCTGGAAAGAATTCAAGCACTCAAGCCTTCCTTTAGTCAAAATAACAAGATTTATTGTAACACCAATGAAGTGGGCCAGATTCTTAGACAATTTGCAACTTAATGAGGGTTAGACTGATGCTTATATACAAAAAAAAAAAGGCTATGTAAGGATCTGGATGTGATTAAGGAGTGGTAAGTAGTCTGGGTTGGGCCAGGTTCAATAGTGAAAGGAGTATTAAGTAGTCTAACTAGGTAATCTAGATGATATTGAGGAGTGAGTGGTATATGCAAGTAGTTTGGGGTGGCCCAAGAGGGACTATGATAGGACTGTCAAGTAAGCAAATTGAATGATCTAGATAGGCTGGGGTGGGCCAGATGCCTTGGGCAAGATGTCAGTGATCTGAATACTAAAATGTATGGGGAAATTCAGGGACTGGACTGCTTTCAAAGACATGGTCTTTTCCTTTTAGGCGTCCAGGTCCCATTACTCCATCACTTCCATATTCAAACTGATAATTTTAATACTGAAGTCACTTACACATTAATTAATGATATTTCTTTTGTGAATGTTTCAACTTTCCTGATTTGCATGAGTTTAAAATGATTGCAAAGATAGTAGTACTTTTCTAGAAAACAAAGAATGTGGCAAGAAAATAAGAATTAGTGATTAAATGAAAATTTAAATCCTTAAACTGAATGAAAAATCACATAAAATGTTAATTAATGCAATAAAACAATCTATAAAATATTATCATAGTGCCTACATGGGAAAACTAATGGAATACTGATTTATAGCCTTAGAGTTAGCAGAGATCTCAGGGGTGATCTATTTAAATTATCCATATAAATAATAAATTTTTTCCAAGAGACCATGATTGGAGATGTGCACTGTGTTATATTTCCTGTGATAATGTATTGTCTAGATCATTTCCTCCTTCTGTTAGGTTCAATCTAACTGTCCCCCCTATTTTGTATTTGTTTTGTTTTGTTTCATGAGAACTAGTTTGAAACCTTATATCTTATCAGATTCAGGCCAATGTTTTAATTCCCAAGCCTGATCAATGGTTTGTGAGAACAGATAGAGGAAATGTTTAGTTGAGAGGACAACTAGAACATAGTATAAAGGAGAATAATATAAAATGTATTTACATGTGAGTGAAAGACAGTTTGCAGAAGGTGTTAAATGATTGAATAATTCAATTTTATCTGCAATGAAAAGAAGACACAACTCTACATATTGAGTAAAGTAGTGTTAGTTAAATCAAGTCAACAAGGATTTATTAAGCTCCTAATATGTATTAGATGTTGAGGTTCAGGGAAGCAAGATGTTGGGAAGCAAAGTCATCTCCAAATAGTTCCCTCAGGCTATTTCCAAATCAAGTAAAGTATTGCAGGTAACACCACAGCACCAAGTAGGCTCCTCTGCCTCTTAAGGGTGACACATCTTAAAGGAGACTGCAACTTTAGGGGTGGTAATCCTGTAACAGAGGCTGCCCCCCAAGGGAGATGGATCCTTAAGAGAGATGCTTCCCCAAGGAATGATGACAGCTTCAGGGGAGCACCAGTTATAGGGAGATGTCCACTAGCCAGGAGAGGGTAGAGATTCTTGTGGACAGTGATGAGGTAACTCAGGGATAGTAGTTTGTAGTTTGGAGCATTATCTAGGTACATCATTATTCCATTTTCCGGTCCAGGGCCTAGGAGTAGAGGACACCTGGTTAGTTTAGGTATTTCATCAACCAGCCTACTTGAATTTCATTGTCTCCTAAAGTGGCTTTAAGTGGTACTTGAGATAATGGACTTTTCACAGACCACTATTTGAATCTCCTTAACAAGTACTGTCCTACCCATAGAGAATATCAAGAAAGCAAATATAAAAATAAATTGATAAATAGATAGTAAGAAACATACAAACAAATAAACAAACAAATAAATATATAAACAAAAATAAAATAAATATATAATATATGAATTAAAAACAACCAAAATGAATGAATAAATAGAACAACATTAGTGTCAGACTTATGCCTCAAAAAGATCATTTTGGCAGTTGTGTGAAGTATACATTATGGACAGCTAGGATCAGAGGCAGAGAACAATTAAGAGGATACTACAAGAATCTAGGAGAGTTGATATAATCTTGGCCTAGGCCAGGATTGGGAAATCTGTGGCCTTGAGGCCACATGTGGCCCTCTAGGATCTCAAGTGTGGCCCTTTGAATGAATCCAAACTTCACAGAACAAATCCCCTTAACAAAAAGATTTGTTCTATAAGAGTTGGACCCAGTCAAAAGGCAGCACCCAAGGACCTAGAAGGCCACATTTGGCCTCAAAGTTGCAGGTTCCCCACCCCTAGCCTAGCAATGGATGTATAATTGGAAATAAGGAACTAAATGTCAGAATATTGTAGATGTAGAATAGCAGAACTTGGCAACTGAATAGATATGAATATGAAAAGGAAAGAGTTAAAAAAATCTAAAATCATTAAACTAGTTACCAGAAAATAAAAAAAAAAAAGAATGGTAGTGCCTTCAAAAGAAATAGATTGAGGGAAAGAGAAATAATTGTTTCAGTTTTGGAAGTGTTTGATTTAAGATACCTATAGGGTATCTAGGTAAAAAAAAAAATCTACAGTAGCCAGTTAATTGATGAGAGATTCAGGTCCTGGAAAGAGATGAGGGCTGAATACAGAGAAATGGTAGTTATAGAGATCATAAATAGAGATAAATGAACTCAAGAAAGATGAACTCACAAAGAGAAAGAGTTTTGAAAGAGAGACAAAAGACAAGAAGAGAACTTTTGGTGCTTCCCTTATATAGGCAGAAGTACATAGATGATCTAGCAAAGCTGACTTAGAAGGTACAGACTGAGAAGCAAGATAATTGACAGAGAGACTGTCTGTGAGGAAAAACTGGTCAACCATATCATATTAGTTAAATGGTTGAACAAAGCAAATAAGAAACAGAATTGGTTTGAGTTCTATTTTATCTAGTCTTCATAACCTATATTTTCTGACAAATAAAATGCATTCATTTGAATCATAACCATGAATAAATTACATATTAGTACAGAAAGCAATATTGTATTTCTTCCCCAAGAAACTTTTTGGGTGATATGAATCACTAAGATTAGATAGATAGATAGACAGACAGACAGACAGACAGATAGACAGATAGATAGATGTATAGTCACAATTTAGACTTTAAATGCGTATAACTTTAGAGGGATATTTTACTCTACCTTATTTATCTTAAAAGTTCAGTAAACAAAAAAAAAAGCCTGTAAAATATCTCTAAGCTACATGTATGACAACTAAATGAAGTAGTCTATTTGATCATTTCCACACATGTACAAATGTACAAAAGAAAAACTGAGATGGAACAGTTTTATTTTTGCAAGTATTGATGACTCCATACAATCAATATTAAAATAGTATACATGTATGTATATTTATATATGTGTATGTATGTGTGTATGTGTACATATATACATGTATATATATTATACACATGTACACATGCTGATACACATACATACTCACACATCATCTAGGTGTCACAGTGGACAGAGTGCTAGTCCTGGAGTCAGGAAGACTTATCTTTATGAGTTCAAATTTGGCCTCAGACACTCACTAGCTTGGAAAATCATTTAACCTTGTCTGCCTCTGTTTTCTCATCTGTAAAATGAGCTAGAGAAGGAAATTACAAACAACTCCATTATCTTTGCCAAGAAAACCCAAAATGTGGACATGAAGAGTGAGACTCAACTGAAATGACCAAACAACAACAACAAATATACAAACATAATTTCACATTAATAAACATTATCAGTTTTCTTTCCACCTTCCCATTTTATTGAAAAAGAACAATAATAAAAAAGTACCCATTAGCAAGTGTCAAAATTTCTTTTGCCACACAATTTATTTGAAGAAAAAGAAAGGAAAGAAAGAAAGAAAGAGAAAGAGAAAGAAAAGAAACAAGGAAACAAGTAAGGAAGGACAATTTCTGGGTCAAAGTAAATATTGCTCTTCCCTCAAAATGAAAAAAGCCACTTTAATTGAAATAACAAAATAGCTTTAATCATATAATTTAAACTAAAATGCAAATGTTACATTGAACTTAATATAGTCCTATATTATGTTATATTGAATTTAATATAGTCCTAGAAATCTATATTTTTAACAAGAGATGTATTAGTGTAACATTTTTAATGCTGAAATATTACTTTCATGTCGTTTTCAGTTATATTTATGTTTTTACATTCTCAAATTTATAAGGTAAATGTTTGTAAATAGGGATAGGGATATGGAAAATTATTTCATTAGTACAAGAAACTATCTGACTAGTAAATTTCCTCTACAGATTGAGGTTAATACCTACTCTGCAATTCCAAGGGTAATTAGAGGTTAAGTGAATTGTTCAATATCACACAGGCAGTTTGTCAGACATAGTGATGGGGATGGTATCTGGACCCCAAAAAGGAAAAACCCTGGACTTTCCCACATGGCCAAATCTCTGGCTTTGGCCTGAGGCTATAATCCTATCAACTGGCCTTTCCTTATCACCTGTGCCTAATCTACCTCCAGATGGCCCCCTGCCACATCCCACCCTTAATCCTATCTAGACTCTATTCTCCCTTAGCCAGGTGGTCTAGGTCACAGGCATTCTGTTCACCCCAGCTTACTGGCCACTCCCATCCAGATCCTCTTTAGGCCCCTCCTCCAGTCACCCCAAACTACTTGACCACTCCTAGATCCCTCCCACAGTCCTTCTGTATAAAAGGTTCATCTTGTCTCCATTAAGGTGCTCAGATTCTTAAAATCTAGCCACTGCTCAGATTTCTTAATAACCTAGCCAATAGCTTACAAATTCCCAGATTCCTTAATAGTCTGGCCAATATGGTGGATCTTTAATAAATCTTGTCTCTAGCTGAAAGAAGATTTGGGGTGAATTCATTCAGGCAGGACACGTGTGTCATGATTTCAGGGTCATAGCACCCCTAAAACTCTAAACTTCAACAGTAGTATTTGAGGCCAGTTTTCTTTTCACTATTCCATAGAAGTCTGTAGAAATATAAATTATTTGTTAATAAGCATTTTTGTTATTTTTGTTTTGTCTCTAGCAGTCTGGTGAAATGTACAGACTTCTCATAATAATGTATTTAAATGCATAAAATAAAATGTTAATTACATTGAAATATTTATACATATAATATATATATGCACACACACTTATTTAACATATAATGTTAAATATCTTTGCATTAAATAATTAATGATCACTTAATTGCCCAATCTGTCTTTCAAAAAAATTACAGTTGTAATTCTTCATGACTTTTAAATATGTTTACACTGTCAACCACAAACTCCATCTGTATATTCTCTTTTCTATTCATCTACCTGATTTAACTCTCTCATGATTATCCTCTTTCCTGCCAGACCATTCCTTGTCAGTCTGGCTCATCAGTCATATCATGTTCCCTAATTATAGGTGTGGTAAAGGATTTTATCTGCATGTAACATGGTTATATCATTGTGTGGCACAAAGGGAGGCAGAATAGTTACCTTTAGCTTCTTCTCCTCTCACCCTTATACAGGGGAGACTTTAATTCCTGTCAGGAGGGGAAACAGAAATTTAGGGCTAGAAGTCACCACTCTGCTACCCTCAGAGAGAGAGTATATAAGGATAAAATTACATTTATCTTTTTTTCCTTAAATGGTGTTAGTCTTGGAAATATTAGTCTTAAGTTTGAGCTAATTTATATTTGCTGTTTCATTATTGGAGGAGAATAGGACTCCAAGCTTTATATCCAAGTCTTGACTGCCTTCCTACCAAATACCAATTCCTCAATGATTATACACACAAAAATTATCAAATAAATCTATTTATCAAAATTAGTAGCAAAACATCATAAATAAAAATAAGAGCATATAGACCAGAAAATACAAAGTGAAGGAGCTGTCCCCTTGAGAGTGAGTTAAGTAGTTAAGTCAGCTCAACAGTGAGGGAGGGAGGTGGAGGGAGGTAGAGGGAGGGAGAGACAGACAGACAGAGAGAAAGAAAGAGAGAGAGACAGAGAGAGAGAGTGAGAGAGAGAGAGAGAGAGAGAGAGAGAGAGAGAGAGAGAGAGAGAGAGAGAGAGAGATCTTACTGAAAGAGGAAATTCCCTGAAGTCTCTAGTGCAGCAAAAGTCTCTAGTGCAGCAAATTCAGGATAGGGACATGATGCAGAAGTTAACCCCTTCCCACAATCTTTTCCTTTAGCAATCTGAAGTTCAGTTGGTACCTTCCAACTTCTCTCTCAAAACTGGAAGGCACAGTGCCCTCAAGTTACTGATGAAACTAAAGAGACTGTAGCAAGTTGAAGAAATCTGAAAGAAGACTCAAGAGACTTGAGCTCTCCCATCTTGCCAACTCCACTCCAATGTTCATGATCACCATGAGTGAGGAGAGAGTTCCAAACCAATGGGCTTTGGGAATGGGTTTACATGAGTATACTTTAAGACTTTGTTTTGGACCTTTTCTGATTTGGTAACAAAATCCATCCCCACAGGTTTAACAATAATGATAACACACTACAAATTATGCACCATAAAGTGATAGATCCTCCCTTGAGCTTTAATTCCACAGTATCAACTAGTTATCATAAATTTTAAACTGAGTGGCCTGAAGACATCTGAAAGTCAATTTATTCAAAACAGAAGTTATACTTTTCCCTCCAAATTCATCCCTCTACCAATCTTCTCTGTTTCTATAAAAGGCATCACTATTCTTTTTGTTTATATTTCCTCTTTTAATTTTTCTTCTTTTTTCTTTTCTTTTCTTCTCTATTAATTTATTTTTCAACATTCCCCTCCACAATATTTTGAGTTCCAAATTTTCTCCCCATCTTGTCCCTCCTCCCACCCCAAGATGATATGCATTCTGAATACTCCTTCCCCTAATCTGCCCTCCCTTCTATCTCCCCTGTCTTCTCTTATCCCCTTCCCCTTCTATTTTCCTGTAGGGCAGGACAGATTTCTATACCCCATTCCCAGTTGCATGTGAAAAAAATTTTTAACATGTTTTTAAACTTTGGGCTCCAAATTTTCTCACTTCCTCCCTCCCCACCCAACCTTTTTGAGAAGGCATGCAACTTGATATAGGTTATACACATGAAGTCATGCAAAACACTTCCATAATAGTTATGTTGTAGAAAACTATCTTTCCCTTCATCCTATCCTGCCCCATATTTATTCTATTCTCTCCTTTGACCCTATTCCTCATCAGAAGTGTTTGCTTCTGATTACCCCTTCACCCAATCTGCCCTCCCCTCTACCATCCCCTGCTCTCCTATCCACTTCCCCCCTATTTTCCTGTAGAGCAAGGAAGATTTCCATACCCAATTGAGTGTAAATGTTATTCCTTCCTTAAGTCAATTCTGATAAGAAAAAGATTCACTCATTCCCTCTCACCTTTCCCCACTTCCCTTCCACTGTAAAAGCCTGTTCTTATCTGTTTTATGTGAGATAATTTATACAATTCTACCTCTCCATTTTACCTTCTCTATTTCTCATTTTCCCAGTGTAATCCTCTCTCACTCCTTAATTTTATTCTCCAGATATCACCCACTCATCTTCAACTCACCCTGTGCCCTCTATCTATCTATCTATCTATCTATCTATCTATCTATCTATCTATCTATCTA
>NW_020954569.1:15834859-15898019 GCF_900497805.2 Vombatus ursinus
CTATCTATCTATCTATCTATCTATCTATCTATCTATCTATCTATCTAAATTTTCCCTCCAACTACCATAATCCTGACAAAGGTCTCATGAGTTACAACTATCATCTTTCCAAGGAGGAATGTAAACAGATCAACATTAATAAGTCCCTTATGATTTCTCTTTCCTGTTTACCTCTTCATGCTTCTCTTGAGTCTTGAATCTGAAAGTCAATTTTTTTTCTATTCAGTTCTGATCTTTTACCAAAAATGCTTGAAAATCCCCTATTTCATTGACTATTCATTTTTTCCCCTAAAGGATTATACTCAGTTTTGCTGGGTAGGTGATTCTTTGTTCTAATTCTATCTCCTTTGCCCTCTAGAATATCACATTCCTAGCCCTCTGATCCCTTCTTTCTGGCTGCTTGTAATATTTTCTCCTTGACCTGGGAACTCTGGAATTTGGCTACAATATTCCTAGGAGTTTTCCTTTGGGGATCTCTTTCAGGAGATCAGTGGATTCTATCAATTTCTATTTTGGCCTCTGGTTATAGAATGTCAGGGCAGTTTTCCTTGATAATTTCTTGAAAGATGATGTCTAGGTTCTTTTTTGATCATGACTTTCAGATAGTCCAATAATTTTTAAATTCTGTCTCCTGGATCTATTTTCCAAGTGAATTGTTTTGCCAATGAAGTACTTCTCATTGTCTTCTATTTTTTCATTCTTTTGGTTTTGTTTTATAATGTCTTGATTTCTCATAAAGTCACTAGCTTCCTATTGCTTAATTCTAATTTTAAGGATGTATTTTCTTCAATGAGCTTTTGGACTTCCTTTTCCATTTGGCCAATTCTGCTTTTTAAGGCCATTTGGGTTAGTGTATTTTTAAGGTGTTATTTTCTTCAAATTTTTTTTGGTCGGGGGGTGGATCTCCTTTAGCAAGCTGTTGACTTATTTTTCATGATTTTCTTGCATTACTCTCATTTCTCTTCCCAGTTTTTCCTCTACTTCTCTTACTTGCTTCTCAAAATCCCTTTGAGCACTTCCATGGCCTGGGACCAATTCATATTTTTCTTGGAGGCTTTGGATTTAGGAGCTTTGACTTTCTTGTCTTCTTCTGGTTGTATGTTCTTATCTTTTTTGTCACCAAAGAAATATTCTATGGTCTGACTTTTTTTGAATTGTTTTCTCACACTCCCAGCCAATTACTTCAGTTTTAAGCTCTTTGTTAAGGTAGGGGTCTGATTCCAGTGTAAAGAATGTACTGTCCCAGCTTCTGGGGTTTTGTCTAGCTGTTTTCAGAAATATTTTTAGGGACCTTTAAATTTTCAGCTCTTCCAATGTGGTATGATCAAAGGTGAGGTGTTTACTCCTTTCTTGACCTGTGCTCTGGTCTATGAGTGACTGCAAGCACTCTTTTCTGCCTTGGAACTGTGAGGAAGATTCCCTCTCCACCACCACTACAAGCTCCACCAAGCCAATGCTTCTCCTTGCTCCAGGACCACCACTCAGAACTGCGACCCAGATCCAAGCACAGGCAAAGCAAGAGAATCCTGCCTCAACACCAGCAAAGAGATCCCTGCAATCCCCCTCTGATCAGTCAGTTGATTCCCCCTCTATCTGTGGGCCAAGAGCTCTGGAAGCAGCCACTGTTTTGGTCTGCACTGGGACTGGGACTGGGACCAAGTTTCTCTCTCACCATGGCCACAGACTTTTCCTACTGACCTTCTAAGTTGTCTTGGGTGTTTGTGGGTTGAGAAGTCTGGAAACTGCCACAGCTGCCTATGATCAGTCCCCTGAGCCCTGCTCCAGGTTTGCTGAGGCCTGGTCTTTGCCTGAATGCCCATGCTGAACTGTGTTTCTCTCCCAGCCTGGTGTGATGGACCTCTCCAATCAACCATCCAGGTTGTCTTGGGCTAGAAATTTGTTTCACTCTGTCTTTTTCTGGTTCTGCTCCTCTAGAATTTGTTTAGAGTCATTTTGAACAGGTGTTTGGAGTGGTTTCAGGGAGAGCTCAAGCAAGTCATTGCTTTTACTCTGCCATCTTCAGGCACCACTATTCTTAAGTTTTCCAGGTTTTCAACCTTGGTGTTATCCTCAATTCCTCATTCTCCCTCACTCTACATATGCTATCAGTTTTCAAATCTTATCATATCTATCTGTACAACATCTCTTGCATCCAACTCCTTGTTTTTAGTCACATGTTGTTGTTATTCAGTTGTTTTCAATTCTCTCCAATTCTTTATGACCCCATTTCAGATTTTCTTGATAAAGATAATGTAATCATTTGCCATTTCCTTCTCTAGTTTATTTTACAAATAAGGAAATTGAGGCAAATAGGGTTATATGACTTACTCAGGGTCACATAACTAGTAAGTGTCTGAAATCAGATTTGAACTCAGGAAGATTAGTCTTCCTGACTCCAGGCCCAGCACTCTATTTACTGTGTCACCTAACTGCCCTTTTAGTCACATAGCACCACTATTCCAGGCCCTTTTCACCTCTTATTCAATTTCAATGATCTCTGTCTTGGTCTTCCTGCCTCATTTCTCTCTCCAATATTCCATCCACACAGCTGCCAAAGTAATTTTCTTTAAATATAGATCTGTTTCATTCCCTCTAGCAACTCCCTATTGCCTCTAGGATAAAATACTCTATTTGGGTTTAAAAGTCCTTCACAACCACACATTAATCTATCTGTTCCAGACTTTTTATATACTACTCCCCTTATTTCATTCTATGATCTAATCAAACTAGCCTCTCTCTGTACATACACACACACACACACACACACACACACACACACACAAACACAATATCTCCCCTAATAGACAGTAGTTTCTTTTGGACTTTTGGGAGTTTATTTGTTTATTTCTTTTATTTTTTGTCTTTGCATCCCCCATTGTATCCCTTGGATTATGTTTAGCACACATTAGGTGCTTAATAAATATATGTTGACCAGCTGATTATGCAAAAAGGAAGTAAATATAACTATGAATATATGTAGAATAAAATGTAAATTAGTGGCTCTAAGTTATCAAATTCACTAATTATATTCAATTTATTCCTCTATTGCTAACTAATAATTTATTTGAATCAAGATTGCCTTAACTTATAATTTTTATTGACACTCACTAGGAAAAATAAATTATCTAGGGCTCTACTCAGAATGTTCATATATGATAATTGTCATCCAAAAATGCTCTTGCTAATGTTATTAAATTAGTTACCTTCAAAATAGTACTGAATAGTTTGCCTTAACAAATGAATTAATTAGCTTTGCTTTAGGAACTAGATATTAGATGCTAGCTTATTAGGTCTTCAATCATAACATATACTATATATCCTTATTACTATGCATGATTTTCCTTATTTTTTTTAACCAAGAACTGCTATTTCAATTGTATGGGAAACTCATTATAAAAACCATTTAAACAATGCAGACTCATCACTTACATGTAATTTAAAGTTGTAGAGATTTGCTTAGGTCACTGAGAGGTTAAATAATTTGACCTTAGTTACATAACCTTGAACTGAGATCCTCCTGAATCCAAAGTCTGCCTTCAATACATTATTCCACCCTACCTCTCATGATTCAGAAAAAAGGAACAATTTAATTAATTAACTATATTTTAGTTGTAAGTCCATTTGAACTATGAATACAACTTGTTAAACTATTTTGATTAATTTTACTAGCATTGAGTTGTTTACTAACTGGTAGAAACTATGAAGAATGTGTTAGCTCAATCAAAACAAAGTGATTGCAGCTCTAGACTCCAAAATTTTTACAAGAATCTTAATGTTTAAAAATTTGAAAGTATAACACATCAGATTTTCTGATCAATAAAAACATACACTATATCATAAGGGTATAAGACTTAATCCTGGTATGATATATACATTTTCCCATACATTTCTTATATTTTATTCTTGAGAGTTACATTATCAATTTTTAAACTGAAAGCCAAATGTATCAAATTGAGAATTTTATAAAGAAAAGGAAGTGAAGCAGATGTGCATTGATTTTTGTTTTAAATAAACAGCTTGAAGCTCAAAGTCATCATGCAGTACCTCCTTTGTTCATCTCCCTTTGATTTTTGGACAATGGGAGAGGAAAGCTGTCTGACTATTCTTGAGATAGTGACAAAGAATGGACTCTCTTATCTCTTATTCTCTTAAATGGCTCTATTTTTCTTTAGTACTAAGATGAGAGACTGCAGTTGCCAAAATACCATTTATTTACCTGGATGATTCCCATCACAGTTGGCAAAAGTCATTACTTATCTATTGTGAGTCATGATTAATACCATTTCCTCCTTCTTAGTGGAAGGTTCTGTATCATGGAGGGTGAATAGTTCTTTTTCTTTGTCTCCTTTGGTCTTTCTAAATCCATTCTCATCTGATCTAGGGATTCTATTCAGAAAATTATGAAGTCTCCTGGACCCTTAAAGTCAGAGGGGAAAAAAAAGTAAATTATGGAGTTAGACATAATGTAAGGAGATAATATAAATCTAGAGGGGAATGGAGGCAATTCCAAGAAACAATAACAAATGAATTTTGATTAGGTACACAATTTGGCCCATTAACACATTTTCAGTCTTTAGGGAATTGAGTATAAGACAGCTTGATGACTTCTAGAAAATTTCAAATAAACAGTAGGATACTAACACATCATACACTTTGGTTGGCTGTGAAGAAGATGAATTGCAGGATGTCATCTGGATACTAGTGGGAAATCAGACCATTGTATCTGATGACTTCTCAAAACAGAAGAATTATGCTTTGAACAACTTAACAGATGATACTCCTGGGGATGGAGAAGCAGTTGTGCCTCACCACCTTCAGTCACTTGTCTGGGAGAAAGACACAATGATTAAAAACTAACTATAAACTCCAGCTGAGTAATTCATTGACAATATTGTTAAAGGCAATACTAAGAGTCTTTTCATTTTTTCCCCTATGCATTGTATTTCTATTGCAACACAGTGAAATAGGCTAACATTCCTAATTATTACTATTCCCCAACTGTACTCACCACTTACAAACTAAGCAGGGAGTTTTCCAGAAATCACATTAAACTGAACTTTTAAAATTTGATCTATAAACTTTCTAATGGCAGGCATTTTACTCCAACCTTCCTATTTTTTTTCATTTCCTAATGTACTTTTTAAGACGACCTTCTACTTTAATACAATTCTAATATCAAGAGAGCTAGATAATATCTAATTATCTGGCAGTCTTTAGCTAGACTCATTTTTCTTGGGGAAAAAAAAGAAAGGACATTTTGATGTTCTTCATTCATGATCATTATCACAAAATTGTGGAGAATTTTTTTAAAAGAGATTAAAGAGACCTTAGAAATGGGATAGTCCAAACCAGGGGTGGGGAACCTGCAGCCTTGAGGCCACATGTGACCCTATAGGTCCTCAAGTGCATCCCTTTGACTGAATTCAAAGGGGTTTCATTCTATTAAGTTTGTATTCAGTCAAAGGGTCACAATTGAGGACCTAGAGGGCCACTTATGGCCTTGAGATCACAGGTTCCACACCCTTGGTCTCCAAACCCTTTCTAATAGATGAGAAAATAAACACAAGGAAGATCATTGGCTAGACCAAAGTATCTTTGAAAGCAGAACATTGAAGGCAGAAGGTATTACTAGTCATTCTGATGAATTCAAATTTGTCTATATTTATAGAAATGTCTACATTTATGCTTTAAAGTCAATTGGATATATGTATTTTAATAGTTTTACTTAACTAGATAATAGATAAAATTATGTAGCATTTAAGCTTTGAAAGGGACATAAATATATATTCTATTGTTTGACTATTGAAAATATCCTGAAAGCTAGGTGATAAAGGTATCCCCATTTTAAAGACAAGGAAAAAGAGATTAAATGACTTGCTCAGGGTCACACAAAAAGTAAATATTAGATTCAAACTCAGGTTTTCCTGACTCCAAGTCTAGTGTACTATGCACTTTGCTGTTCAATCAATAGTATTTATTAAGCACTTACTCTGTGCCAGACATTTTGCTAAGTGCTAGGTATATAAAGAAAAGTAATACAATGGCAGATGATATATAATGAAAACATATGTATAATTACATGTGTACATGTAGAATGTATACATGAAAAAATGTCATCTTATGTATAATTGGAAGAGTTATGAAATATATGTCAATATGAGTGTGTCCTTATGGTGAGTTACATTGATATTTACATATATCTTCAAGCCATGAAATAAGTCTCCATTCCATCATACAATTGTTGGACCTTTACAGCTTCATAATCACAGAACTGTATAGGTGAAAGAAACCTTGGAGAACATGTAGTTCAATGTCCTTATTTTGCAGATGAGGAAAATAAGGTACAGAAAAATGAAATGACATGTCAAAAATAGGTAAAGAAGGAATCCACCATTTTGTTTTTTGACACAAATATGACCCTGATGCTAAAAATAGGAAAAGCCAAAACACAAAAAGAATATTATATTTCCCTAATGAATATTAATGGAAAAATTTAAATAAAATATTAGCAAAGAGGTTACAGCAATTCATCACAAGGATAATACACTATGACCAGCAGGGATTTATACAGGAATGCAAGGCTGGCTCAATATTAGAAAAATTATCTCCATAATTGGCTGTATCAATAACAAAACTAACAGAAATCATATGATTATTTCAATAGATACAGAAAAAGCTTTTAACAAAATGCAGAGCCCATTCCTATTAAAAACATTAGATAGCATAAGAATAATTGGAGTTTTCCCTAAAATGATAAGTAATATCTGTCTAAAACCATCAGTAAGCATTATATGTTATATGGATGAGCTGGAAACATCCCCAGTAAGATCAGGGGTGAGATAAGGATGTCCATAATCACCATTATTCTTCAATATTATACCAAGAATGTTAGTTTTAGCAATAAAAAAGAGGAAAAAAATGAAAAGAATTAGAATTGACAATAAGAAAATGAAACTATTACTCTTTGAAGATATGATGGTATGCACAGAGAATCCTAGAGAATCAACTAAAAAACTACTTTATTCAATTAAAAGCTTCAACAAAGTTTCAAAATATAAAATAAATCCACATAAATCATCAGCATTTCTATATACTACCAACAAAGTTGCAGGATATAAAATAAACCCACTTAAATCATCAACATGTCTATAAATTACTAACCAAGCTCAACAGCAAGCATTAGAAAGAGAAATTCCATTTAAAGTAACTGTAGACAATATAAAATATTTGGGAGTCTAGCTTCCCAGACAAACCCAGGAACTATATGAACACAATTCCAAAACACTTTGCACACAAATTAAATCAGATCTAGATAACTGGAAAAACATCAGTTGCTCATGGGTAGGTTGAGCTAATACAATAAAATGACAATTCTACCTAAATTAATTTACTTATTCAGTGCCATACCACTCAAACTACCAAAAAATGTTTTATAGATCTAGACAAAAATAATAACAAAATTCATCTGTAAGAACAAATGTCAAGAATATGAAGGAAATTAATGAAATAATACAAAGGAAGGTATCTTAGCCATACCAGATCTAAAACTATTATAAAATAGCCATCATCAAAACTATTTGGTAATGGCTAAGAAATAGAGTGGTAGATCAATGGAATAGATGGAGGAACACAAGACACAGCAGTGAATGACTATAGTAATCTATTGTTTGATAACCCAACGACTCAAGTTTCTAGAATAAGAATCCACTATTTGACAAAAACTGCTAGGAAAACTGGAAAATAATATGCAGAAACTAGGAACAGACCAACATCTCACACCCTCAAGATAAGATCAAAATGGGTACATGATTTAGCCATAAGTAAATTAAGAGAGCAAGGATTAGTTTACCTGTTATATCTATGGAGAAGAGACATCTCTTCTTTTATGACAAAATAGATAGAGAATATTATGACATACAAAAAGGATCATTTTGATTACACCAAATTAAAAAGCTTTTTGCACAAACAAAATCAATGCAAACAAGATTAGAAGGAAAGCAGAAAGCTGAAAAACATTCTTTTTTTCACAGCCAGTGTCTCTGATAAAGGCCTCATTTTGAAAATATATAGAGAACTGAGTCAAATTTATAAGAATACAAGTCATTCTCCAATTCATAAATGGTCAAAGGATATGAGCAGGCAGTTTTCAGATAAAAAAAGCTATCTATAGTCATATAAAGATGTTCTAAATCACTATTGATTAGAGATGAAACTTAAAATAACTCGAAGGTACCACCTCACACCTATCAGATTGGCTAATATGACAGAAAAGGAAAATGATAAATGTTGGAGAAGACGTGGGAAAATTGGAACACTAATGCAATGTTGGTGGAGTTGTGAACTGATCCAACTATTCTTGAGTGCAATTTGGAACTATGCTCAAAGGGCAACCAAACTGTGCATAACCTTTTATCTAGCAATACCACCACTCAATCTTTATTCCAAAGAGATGATTAAAAGGGGAAAAGGAATTACATGTACAAAAATATTTATAGCAGCTCTTCTTGTGGTGGCAAAGAATTGGGTATTGAGGGGATGCCAATAAATTTGGGAATGGCTGAATAAGTTGTAGTATATGAATATAATGGAATACTATTGTGCTATTAGAAATGATGAGCAGGCCAATTTCAGAAAAACCTGGAAAGACTTACACGAACTGACGTTAACTGAAGTGAACAGAAGCAGGAGAACAATTTACACAGCAACTACAAGATTGTGTGACGATTAACTGATAGACTTAGCTCTTCTCAGCAATATAATGATCCAAAACAACTCCAAAAGACTCATGATGGAAAATGTTATCCACATCCAGAGAAAGAACTATGGTGTCTGAATGTAGATCAAAGCATACTGTTTTCACTTTTTCGCTGTTATTTTCTCTTTCTTGTGGTTTTTGCCTTTTGTTCTGATTCTTCTTTCACAACTCTTGTAATATGGAAATATTTTAACATGATTGTACATGTATAACCTATATCAGATTGCTTGCTGTCTTGGGGAGTTAGGAGGGTAGGAAGGTGGGAGGGAAAAATAACTTTGAAACTCAAAATGTTACAAAAATTAATGTTGAAAACTATCTTTACATGTAACTAGCAAAACTGCTGTTAAGGAAAAAAAAGAATATCTATCTATCTATCTATATGTATACACACACACACACACACACACACACACACACATATATATACATATTAAACAAAAAAAAGAAGCAGTTGACTTCTCCAGAAAGTAAAAAAAAATCAGAATCAGAGAATGAGAGTTTTAAGGCATTTCAGAGGCCAAAGGTTTCAATTCTGTCTGAAATATGAAGTATCTTTACTATATTCCCAACAAGCAATCATATAATATCTTTTTGAAGACTAATCTCCACTCAGGGGTAACCCACTTTCTACAGAATCAGACAAATTTCATTTTTGTATAGTTTAAATATTTAGGAAATTCTTTATATTGAGTCAAAACCTTTTCCTTTGTGGCTTATATCCACTTCTAGTCTCTCTTTTTTATGCCAATATTCCAAATATTTCAAAAGAATGATCATCTAGTATTGCCACTTATTCCGTATGGTACCTTGGGCAATTCAGTTAAACCTTAGTCTCAGTTTCTTCATCTGTAAAATAAGATTTATATATGCTCTATCTACCTCAGAGAGTTGTTTTGGAAATTGACATGTAATGATATTCTGGAAACTAGAAAGCACCATATATGTAAAATTTTTCAGTCCCTATATGTGGTGGTATCTCTCTCCATGTTTAACTGAGACATGTATGAAAAGGGTCTATGGTTCTTTATGAGCATGTTAGACTGGAGTGGGGCAAAGCTGAAATGATCCTTTCTCCCACAGCTACATTGAAAGTGGTAACTCTAATAAAGTAAATTCTGCTTACCTTAAAGCAGTGCATCACTTTTTTTCTTTTCTTTTTTTCTTGTGATATTGGCTTGTGGCAAAAGTGCAGAAGAGTTGATGATTTATGTTCTCTCTCAACTCAGAGAAATTCAAGGGGGAGATCTGAGTGTAAAAGGTAGTGAAGATTATATTCAAGTATAGTTTTTTTATGTGAAATAGAATACCTTGTAACGAATTTTTAAAAAAAGCATTCTTACTGATGGTTTTTAATTTAGTTTTTTTAATGTTGTGCAGTATTAGAGGAGAATAGACAACAGTGAACCATCAAGAAAATTACAATCTGAAACTATTTCTGTAGGTAGAAATGCCACTAAAAGTCTTTTTTATAAAATGAGTTCTACCCGTCAAGATCTGGGTGTCCTCAACAGGATTTGGTGTTGCTAAAGGTTAATAATTATCAAGACAGAAAAACATAACAGAGAACACAAACAGCTGTCTATCTATACAGATAAACATACATATGGATATATACATTTGTATATTTATACACACAAATTTAGAGAGAACTTTTCAACTATATCTTTTTTTTTTTTTTTTTTTTTAGGCAATTGGGGCTAAGTTACTTGCCCAAGGTCACACAGCTAGTAAGTGTTAAGTGTTTGGTCTGAGGCTGGATTTGAAGTCGGGTCCTCCCGACTTCAGGGCCAGTGCTCTATCCACTGTGCCACCTAGCTGCCCAGGTCAACTATATCTTTAAGCTTTCTTTACGCATTAGTCAAACCAATACTAAATTAGTAGACCAAAGCATATCTGGAAATATTTCCATGGCTGATTGGTCAACAAATCCTAGAGCTGAAAGACCTTATAGAGGTAATTTAGTCTAACCTCTCACAGGGACATGAATCTTGTTTGTAAAATCACTGGAAAGAGAACATCCACCATCTGTCTGAGAAACTCAGTACCTCCTGAGGCAGCCAATTGCTTTTAAGTTATCTTGAGTAGAAATGTTTCGTTATAATAAGTCAAATCTGCTTCTCTGCAACTTCTCTCCATGTATCCTAGTTCAGATATCATCCATCTTCAAGATGATTTTGTTTCAGATACAAGGTATCCCAAATACCTTAACAAGATTTAATAAGATTAAAAATACATGAAGACTTTTGGGACATCCTAGACTTAGCAATAACATTTCTACATAAGTTTTCTCTTCTCCAGGTTAAACATCTTTAGTTCTTTCAATCACTTTTTTCTATTTTTAAAAATTCATTTATTTTAAACTTAAATACACAATAGCAAAAGAAAAATTATAAACTTAAATACAAAATAAGAAAAGAAAAAAAAGCATTGCCATGTGCACGGCAGATCATAAGAGAGGATTCAAAATATACAAAGATAAATTTCCATTTTAAGAAAGCCTATATAATAAATAGCCATTTGATCATCTTTGAGAATAAAGGACAACAACCAACCAACCAATCAACACATTGTGCTTCGTTGTCAATTTTTTTTCTTTGCTTCCATGTAAGTTTTCTTTTGTTCTTTGCTGTATGCTTTGTTTTTCTCCCCCTGTCTCCTCCCCCACCCCCCCAAAAGGCTACAATTAAGTGTGGACATATATGTGTATGTATGCATGCATGTATATGTATACACACACATATATATACACACACAAATATACACATACATACACTTACATATACATACACACATATATTTAGATATGTATAATCATACTTATATATAGATATATACCTTCATATGCATCCATGTAAGACCATTCTATACTTGTTGGTCCTCTGTTTCTCTGAGAGTGGATAATGTCTTCCTTCATAGGTCCAAGTCTTTCCATATTTTCCAAGTCCACCAGTTCATTGTTTCCTATACCACAGCAGTATTCCAACCTAGTTATTTTAAGTAGTCTAGAACAGTATTGATTAATACGGCTGACATACAGTGTAGTTTTTTTTTTATTTTTCTCTTTTGATTACATCTATTTTATCTTTAGCTTTGTCTGAGATCATGATTACCACTCCTGGTTTTTTTCCCTAACAAATATCACTCCTGATCTTTATTTTGTTTGTATATCCTGACTCCTCTATTTTATTTCTACCCACTACCTTACTCTCTTATTACTTAACCTACCCCTCCATTAAAGGTCCCTCCATTATCTTCTGCCCCCTCCCTATCTCCTAAGTTTTTATTTCTTTATGAATTTAGAAGGCTTTTATGCCCTTCTACACGTAGGTGTATTGTTCTTTCTTTAACCCATTCCCAGTGAGAGTAGAGTTCTAGAACTACCAGCCCTCCTCCCTTATCTAATTTTTCTATGTCGGTTCTTCCTCTTGCAACTCATTTGTGTAAGATAATTATTCTTTTTATCTTTTCCCATATGGCTGGCTTTTCAGTATCACATCATACTTAACTACCCCAACCTTTCTTTTGAACTACCCAATTACTAATAACAATCTTAGACATATGATTTATATTTTCTTGTATAAAAAATAAACAGTTTGTCCTTATTGCATCCTTTGTAATTAGTCTTTGATGTTTACCTTATATTCTCTTGGATATTCTATGTCAAATTTTCTATTGATTTCAGGTCTTTTTGCAACAAAATCTTGAAAATATGGCAATTAATTGAATGTTCTTTCCCCCATTCAAGATTACGCTTAACTTTGCAAAGCATGATTTTTTTTTTGGCTGCAATCCCAGTTCTTTTGCTCTTTAATACGTAGTGTTCCAAGACCCGTGGTCTTTTACTGTTGCTGCTGCTAGGTCTTATGTGATTGTAATTGTGGCTCTGTCATATTTGAATTGTTTTTTTTTTCTTGTGGCTTGTAATATTTTCTCCTTGAGTTGGGGGTTTCAGAATCTAGTGCTGATATTCCTGTAGATTTTCCTCATAGGATCTCTTTCAGGGGGTCACAGGTGGATTTTTTTTCCTATTTCTACCTTCCCTTCTTGTTCTAACACTTCATGACAATTTTCTTTAATGATTTCTTGTATTATTGTATCAAGATTCCTTTTTTATCATGGCTTTCAGGTAACACAATTATTCTTATGTTTTCTCTTCTTCATCTGTTCTCCAGATCAGTTGTTTTTCTTATGAGATGTTTCACTTACTCTTTTATTTTTTCATTGTTTATATTTTGTTTTGTTATTTGTTTGTCTCTTATGACTTCACTGACTTCCCCTTGCCTGATTATAATTTTCAAGGAGTCATTTTCTTCCTTAAGATTCTGAATCTCCTTTTTCTAGTTGGTTATCTTTCTTTTCATAATCTTCTTGTCTTTCTTGGATTTTTTTAAAATTTTTCTTCAATCTCTCTCATTTGATTTTTAGATTTGTTTTTTTTTGTTTTTTTTTTGTTTTTTTGTTTTGTTTTTTTGCAATCAGGGTTAAGTGACTTGCCCAGGGTCACACAGTTAGTAAGTGTTAAGTTTTTGGTCTGAATCAGGATTTGAACTCAGGTCCTCCTGACTTCAGGGCTGGTGCTCTATCCACTGCACTACCCAGCTGCCCCTTTATTTGATTATTAAAGTTTTTTTTAAGTTCTTTTATAAATTATTTTTGCACAGGTGACCATTTGATTTTATTCTTTGGGGTAAGAGATTCATTTTTCCTTCAATATCCTTCTCTGAAGATGAACCCTGGTCTTCTCTATTCCCATAGTAACTTTCTATGGTTGGGTTGTTTTTCCTTTGACTGCTCATTTTTAAAAAATGTAGTAGTTTGTTATTGTAATCACCTCTAGTCCTGGGGTATGGGGAATGGTGTGTGTGGCCTCAGATCCTTCCTTGGCTCTCCCTTTAGCCTAGAACAGAAACTAAGAACTCTGCCCTCCTTTAAGTGCCCACAGCCAGAGGAATACTTGTCCCACTGCTTCTGCACATGGTGGGTATGTGCTTGTTCCTTTTCATCCAAGGCCATCTCTCAGCTGCATAGCTCTGCCTAGTGTTACTTATCAGAAGGGGTTCCCTCAATATTTCCCAGCTCAGATGCCCAACTCCCCTCATTGGGAGGTGAAAATTCCTGTGGCTGGGACCAAGATTACCTCCCAACCCAGCTAGCCCCAGTACTGCTGCTTGCAGTTTCAGTGGAACTAAACTGGAGGTGTTTACACGTCACAGGGACCAAACGTAGGTCCTAGAATTGTTGTTCCACTTGTCCCAGGAGTACCACTCTTCTGCCCCAGCTCTAGTTTGTTTTACTGCTCTACATTCACCCCGAGGCACTATTTTGTCATGTTTGTGGGGGAAATCTGGAGAGTTTGGCATTTTCTGATCTACTCTGCCTTCTTTCCAGAATCCTCTGTCCTTTCAATCAAATCTTTTATGGTATAGTTTCCTTCTCCCTTGCCATCATGTCCATACTCCCTTGGATATATTCCATTATGTCAATGACCTTGCTAAAATGTAGAACCTATAACTAGATATAAAAAAAAAATAATTGTTGAGGGAGTACATAGAGATTATCACTACCCTCAACTTACCTCACTCTGATTCTCAGCTCCTCACCCCACCACCAAAACCTCTATCAGATCTATTATTTTAATCCTACAGGGAACTCTTTGCCTGGAACTCCATCCACTGATTCAGACAGGCAATTTGTCTGGTAATTATACTTTTATAAATGTACCTTAAAATGTGTTAAATTTTTCAGTTTTTTGTTTGATTGTTTTTATTACTCTGAGCAACACTTGTTTCCTCAAACAAATATCCTTCACGTGGTCCTAGTACTGAGAGAGGTATGGACAAAAATCTAATAACATAATGTAAAGGGGAAAGGGAACTGAACTTTGCACACCATTGTTACAGTGTGTTATTTGGGTAGCTGGATTTCAATTTCCCCAAATTTCAAGATGAAATGAAAACTCAGATTTATTTTAATGCAAATTTCTCTCAATATTTAGTGATTAAGAACTTTATATGGTTGTATAGAATCTGTTTTTCTCCTACAAAAACTTTTCATATATTTAGACTACTGTAACAGTATAATCACTATCTTAATTATTTTCATTATTTTTTCCAGTCTTTAACCATTGTTGCATCTTTGGTAGAAATTAAACTCCCTAATGGTGAATATCTACACACATCACACACACACACACACACACACACATAGAGCATTTGTTTTAATATGCATATATATGTATACATGCATGTGTATGTATACACATGTATTTAATGATGATATTAATTGTATATGATCTGAACATACATGCATCTATGGAATATATGTGTATACATACATATATATTTATATATAATGTACTGTGCATATAGTGATAGTTATATGTTATCTTTAAGTATGTATGTATATATACACATGTATGTATGTGTGCATGCATGTATAAATGTTTAGAAATATTTTCTGTGTATATATGTATTTGCACTTATCTGATATATTGCACTTTTAAAACTAGGATTTGATTTTTAAATACTGCATTACTATTCATTATTGAAATTCATTGTGGCAAAGTAGATAGAAATCTGACCTCAATGAGGAATATCTGAGTTTAAGTCCTACCTCTGAAAAATACTTGCTACGTTATCCTATGTAAAACACTTAATCTTTTGGTTTCCCAAGTGATGTCAACTCACATTGGTAAAGGAAATTTCTCCCTGAGATTTCCCTAAATTAATGAAATTAGAGACTATTTCATTATTAGTATTTTTATGCAGAACATTTAGCACAGTGTGTGGCATATTGGATTCACTAAATAAATGCTTGTTGATTTATTGATTTCTCATCTAGCCTTTGAGTCCAGATGGCCAATGAGAGTTAATCTATTTGTTTACTCTCTTCTAAGGCAGCCATTGTAAATCTCTAATTGTTGGGAAGTTTTTCTTGTATATACACAAAATGTATAATATGTTATGTCAAAGTTACATCTGCCTATCTGTAGTTTCCATTAAGTGTTCTATTTCCATTATCAGAGACCAAACAGAATTTTACATAACACAGACTTTCAAGTACTTAAATATAATAATAATTTCCCTTCTGAGTTTTCTCTGCTCCTTGGAATTTCTTTTTGACTTAAGTCACGTTCTCACTGTGTCAGTGTTTGACTAGACAGTGTGTCTTTCTGACCCCCCAACTGTGCATTGAAATCTCTAGATGTGACAAACTCTTAAACTGCTCAATGGGGTGTAGGATAGAGGGCAAGTTGACCTGCTGCTATATTGGTGTGTGAATTACTTTGGGAAAGCAATAATTTTGATATAGCTTTATATTGTGACAGCAATGGTCATGTGTGCTTGCTTCTTTTGACACTTGGCTGACTTATACTGCTTGAGGTTAATCAGATTAAACTGGGTTCTTTGTCAATTGAGTGCTGGATTTTTTGCTATATGCACTATTTCATTACTTTACTTTGCTTTACACACACACTTTTTTTATCAAGTTTTTAATTTTTTTTTCCTCTTTCACTGCCTCACATACACTCAAAGGGCAGGAAGGAAAAGAAGGATGAAGGAAGAAGGAAACACATAATCTTTTTGTCATATAAGGGTAATCAAGCAAAACATATTCCCACATTAGCTTCCTCCAAAAATGTATTTCTTATTATTAGTTCATGTCATATGTATTAGTTCATTATCTCTCTTTGTGAAGGTAAGCAGTGTTCTTTATCAGTTCTCTGGAGTCATGGTTGATTATTCTATTGATCAAATTTCTTAAGTCATTCAGAATTGTTCATTTTTTTACAAATATTGATGCAGGATAAATTGTTCATGAGTTTCACTTTATTTCAATGTGCTTCAGTTCATATAAATCTTCATGGGTCTCTTGGAACTACATCTTTCTTCATTTCTTACAGAATAATATCCTTCCATAACATTCATATGAAATAATTTTGTTACCTATTACTGAATTACTGAGCACCTCCTTAGTTTTGGATTCTTTTCCCCCCAAAAAAGAGCTATTATAAATATTTTTTGTATGTACAGGACTTTTTTCCTTTTACTTTGATCTTTTTTATTTTTTCCAACTTTTTTTATGATCTTTGCCAATATAATGGGTGTACAGCAGAACTCAAGAACTGGTATAATTTGTATTTCTCTACTTATTAGCAATTGGACATTTTTTTTCATATGGCTGTAAATAGCTTGACTTCCATCAATTGAGAACTACCTATTCACGTCCTTAGAATATTTAATTAATAAGTAATGGTTCTTATTTTTATAATTAACCAATTTTTTAGATATCTTAAAAATGATACTGTTATCAGAAAAGCTTGCTGCAAAGATTTTTCCATATTAAATATTTGTTCTCTAGTCTTAGTTGTAGATTTATGCAAAAACTTTTTTTTAAAAAAATGCATGAAAAGCGTTCATTTTATTCTCTGTGATCCTTTCTGCTATCATGAAATCTTCTATTTGTAGATCTAAAAACTTAATTTCTTCCTTGCTTATATAATTTGCCTATGATATGACCATTGATATCTAGGTAACAATTTCACTTGAGGTTTTTCTCAATATAAGTGGTGAGATATTTTAAATTATTTTTAATAGTGGATATTACTCCAAGCAAACAATTAATAGCTGTATTTAGTAAAGATTATGCTTATGATTAATAAGAGATATTTGAGAAACTGTTGGTATGGAGAAGTAAAGGGTTTTAAGAATTATTCAAGCCCTAAATAAAATAGTATTAGCTATATTGAAGAACAAAAATACAGTAAAAAAAAATAACATCAAAAGATGCCAATAGTTGATAAACCATTGCTGGACTATAACTTGATTAATCTTTAGGGAAAATAAAAGCAAATGCTTTCAAAGGGACTGATAGTTCAAGGGGTGCTTGTTGATTTATCTAATTTGAAACATGGACATTTTGTACTTATAAGTACAGCATGAAGGACAAAAAAAATGTATTAGTAAATAAGTGCACAACTCATGCTAAACATTACTAAGAAGCAAGATATACTTGCCATGACCAAAACAATACAAAAATTTTAATTCTGAAAATTTGAAAAACAAAAACACAGTAAGTTTTCCTGAGGAAAAGAATTGTTCTTCATTCAGGACTAAACCAAACCACTGTGAGAAGTCCAAGTGATCCTGTAAGAACTAAACATTTTGATTAGACCATAAAATTTCCACCCAAAAATGTTTTATGAAATTCTTACTTCTCATAGTCCAGGAAGCCTTTAGGTAATTATGAACTGTGATAAATATATTGCTAATATGAGAAATACAAATGGTTTAGAAATACATAAATTACCAAATGATAGGGAATATAGCAACATAAACCCACATCATAATGCATATCAAAAAGGTTAAGAAATGAATGTAAGATGGTGAGCAGAAGTCTACTTTAATGGCCTGGGAGCTCATGTGATTCAAGTACCATTGAAAAACTATGGGGTACAGGTTCCACTTCTAGGAGCCAAGATGGTGGAATAAGAAGTAAGTCACTCTCACCATGCCATATTAACCTCTAAAAGCCCAAAAAATATCACCCCAGGAAAAACCCTGAAACAGCTGAACCAGCAGAAAGATGGGACACAGTAGTCCAGTAGCCCAGGAAACTTAAGGAATTAATGGGAAAGGCCCCTCTTGCCCTAGGGGAGGAGGAGCAGTACAGAATGGGAGGCATCACAGCAAGCTAACAGAAGGCCCTACCTCAGCATACCAGAGGGAGATCCTGAACCCCAGGTGATGGAGTAAGCAAACACCAACACCAGGACCCCTGAGTGTCTCAGTATGAGTAGCAGAACCAGTGGAAACCAGCTAAGAAAACCAAGATGTGCTACTGCATTCTAAGGCAGCCAAGTCTCCCAGTCCCTTGGCAAAACTTTGAGAAGCACAACTCCAAGAGGGAAAGCCTGAGGTGGAGAAACATCCTGCAATAGCTAAATATCTATCTGTAATGAGCCAAAAAAAGTGAAAGGAAAGGCCTGGGTGAGCAGGCAATCTCCAGGGGCCAGACTACCCAACCCTACCCCTAGAGCTCCAGTGTTGCTGATTCCAGCCCAATGCAAGGTAAGCTCCCAGAAACCTATAGTCTCCAACAGCCAGCATTAGAGGCCCCAGCACACAAAACCAGTGACCATGCAAGCAGCCAGAAAGAAACAATTTAAATATCATGGAACCACAGTCAGGATTATGTAGGACCTTGCAGCTTCTACATTAAAAGATCATAGGGCATGGAATACAATATTCCATAAGGTAAAGGAACTTGGATTACAACCAAAAATCAACTACTCAGCAAAAATCAACATAATCTTTCAGGGGAGGAGATGGACATTCAATGAAATAGGGCACTTCCAAACCTTCCTGATAAAAAAAACCAGAACTCAACAAAAAATTTGATCTTCAAATACAACACTCAAGAGAGACATAAAAAGGTAAACGGGACAGAAAAAACAACAACAACAACAGCAACATGTTATTAACAAGGGCAAACTTTTTATGTCCCTATAAGGGAAGAAGACATTTGTAACTCTTGAGAACTGTATTGTTATTACACCATGTTAAAGGGGTATACATAAAGGGGTTAGATAAAAGTTGACTTTGATGTAATGATAAAAAAAAATCTAATCAAGTGAGTTAAATGGATCTAAGTAAGTGCATTAATCTGATCTAACTAAGGAAATGTACCTGGAGAAAAGGAAGGGAGGAGGCAGACAAGAGTAAATTACTTTACAGGAAAAGGCACAAAAATCTATTACAGTAGAGGGGAAAAAGGGAGGGAGATGAGTATTGTTTAAACCTTACTCTCATCAGATTTGGCTCAAGGAGAGAATAACATAATCAGTTAGGTATAAAAATCTAACTTGCCCTATACGCAGTAGGAGGTAAAAGGGGAAAGAAAAGAGAGAAAGGATAGAAGGGAGGGAAGATGTAGTAAGGTTATAGGGGAAGAAAAGGGAGTGGGCTAATAGAAGGGAGGCAGGACTGAGGGAGGCAGCAGTCAGAAGCAAAACACTGGTGAGGAGGGAAAGAGAGAAAGAGAAAGAAAAGCATAAACGGGGGTGGGGTAAGGATGGAGAGAAAGACACAGATAGTAATCAGAACTGTGAATGTGAATGGGATGAACTCTCCAGTAAAATGGAAGGGATAGCAGAATGAATTAAAAACCATCATCCTATAATATGTTGTTTACAGGAAAAACATTTGAGACAGAGTGACACACACAGGGTAAAGGTAAACGGCTGGAGCAAAATATATTATGCTTCAGCTGAAGTAAAAAAAGCAGGGGTAGCAATCCTTATCTCAGACAAAGTAAAAGCAAAAATAGAGATAAGGAAGGAAACTATATCCTGCTTAAAGGCACCATAAACAATGAAGTAATATAATTACTAAACATATATGCACCAAACGGCATAGCATCCAAATTCTTAAAGGAGAAATTCAGGGAATTACAGGAAGAAATAGACGGCAAAAGTGTACTAGTGGGGGACCTCAACCTCCCCTTCTCTGAACTAGATAAATCTAACCACAAAATAAACAAGAAAGAAGTTAAGAAAGTGAATAGATTTTTAGAAAAGTTAGGTATGGTAGACCTCTGGAGAACATTGAATGGGGATAGAAAGGAATATACTTTTTCTCAGTGGTACATGGCACATACACAAAAGTTGACCATGTACTAGGGCATAAAAACCTCATAACCCAATGCAGAAAGGCAGAAATATTAAATGCATCCTTTTCAGATCAGGATGCAATAAAAATTATATGTAATAAAGGGCAATGGAAAGATAGACTAAAAATAATTGGAAACTAAATAATCTAATCCTAAAAGATGAATGGGTCAAACAACAAATCATAGAAACAATCAATAATTTCATTCAAATGAATGACAATAATGAAAAACATACCAAAACTTGTGAGATGCAGTGAAAGCAGGTCTTAGGGGAAGTTTTATATCTCTACATGCTTATGTGAATAAAATAGAGAAAGAGGAGATCAATGAATTGGGCATGCAACTAAAAAAAATAATTGGAAAGAAAGCAAATTAAAAATCCTCAATTAAACAAAAAAATTATAAATATTGAAAAACAAAGGAGAAATTAAGAAAATTGAAATTAAAAAAACTATTGAACTAATAAATAAAACTAAGAGCTGGTTTTAAGAAAAAAACCCCAATAAGATAGATAAACTTTTTGTTCATTTAATTAAAAAAAAAAGAAAGAAGAAAACCAAATTATCAGTATCAAAAATGAGAAGGGTGAATCCACCACCAAGGAAGAGGAAATTAAAACAATAATTAAGAACTATTTTGCCCTACTCTATGCCAACAAATTTGACAATCTTAGTGAAATGGATGAATATTTACAAAAATATGAATTGCCCAGATTAACAGAAGAAGTAAAATACTTAAATGACCCCATCTCAGAAAAAGAGATAGAAAAAGCCATTGATGAACTCCCTAGAAAAAAATCTCCAGGGACAGATGGATTTACAAGTGAATTCTATCAAACATTTAAAGAACTATTCATTCTAATACTATATAGATTATTTGGGATAATAGGCAAAGAAGGAGTCTTAGCAAATTCTTTTTATGATACAAATATGTTGTTGATACCTAAACTGGGAAGAGTCAAACTAGAGGAAGAAAATTATAGACTAATTTCCCTAATGAATACTGATGCAAAAATTTCAAATAAAATATTAGCAAATAAATTACAACAGCTTATCACAAGAATAATACACTTTGACCAGGTAGGATTTGTACCAGGAATGCAGGGCTGGTTCAATATTAGGAAAACTATCAGCATAATTGATCATATCAACAACAAAACTAACAGAAACCACATGATCATCACAATAGATGCAGAAAAAAAAACTTTTGACAATATACAACACCCATTCCTATTAAAAACACTAGAGAGCATAAGAATAAATGGAGTCTTCCTTAAAATAATAAGTATCATCTACCTAAAACCTTCAACAAGCATTATATGTAATGGAGACAAGCATTTCCAAAAAGATAGAGGGTGAAACAAGGATATCCATTATCATAACTGTTGTTCAATATCGTACTGGAAATGTTAGCTTTAGCAATAAGAGAAGAAAAGAAATTGAAGGTATTAGAATAGGCAAGGAAGAAACAAAGCTATCACTCTTTGTAGATGATATGATGATATGTTTAAAGAATCAGAGAATCAAGTAAAAACACTACTTGAAATAATAAACAACTTTAGCAAAGTTGCAGGCTATAAAATAAACTCATATAAATTATTGTCATTTCTATATATTACCAACAAAATCCAACAGCAAGAGATAGAAAGAGAAATTCCATTTAAAGTTACTGTAGACATTATAAAATATTTAGGAGTCTACCTACCAAAACAACCCAGGAACTATATGAACACAATTACAAAGCACTTTTCATACAAATAAAATCAGATCTAAATAATTGGGAAAAACATCAGTTGCTCATGGGTAGGCCAAGCTAATATAAATAAAAATGATAATTCTACTTAAGCTAATTTATTTGTTCAGTGCCACACCAATCAAACTACCAAAAATTATTTTATAGAGCTAGAAAAAGTAATAACAAGATTCATTTGGAGTAATGAAAGTTCCAGAATATCAAGGGATCCAATGAAAAGAAATTCAGAGGAAGGTGGCCTAGCCATTCCAGTTCATAAATTGTATTATAAAACAGCAATTATCAAAACTACTTGGTAGTGGCCAAGAAATAGAGTGGTAGATCAGTGGAATAGGTTAGGTATACAAGACACAGTAGTCAATGACTATAGTAATCTACTATTTGATAAACCCAAAGACCCCAGTTTATGGGATAAGAACTCACTACTTGACAAAAAAAACTGCTGGGAAAATGGGAAAGAGTATGGCAGAAACTAGGCATAGATCAAAATTTCACAGTATATACCAAAAAAAAGTCAAAATGAGTTCATGATTTAGATATAAAGGCTGATACTATAAAAAAACTGGGAGAGCAAGGAATAGTTTACCTGTCAGATTTATGGACAACAGAAGAATTCAGTATCAAACAGGAGATAGAGAACATTATGAAATGCAAATTGGATAATTTTGATTACTTTAAATTGAAAAGTTTTTGCACAAACAAAGCCAATGCAACCAAGATTAGGAGGGCAGCAGAAAACTGGGAAAGAATTTTTGTTTTGTTTTGTTTTTGTTTTTTTTTTTTAATTTACAAAGGCAAACACACCTCCATTTATTAGAAGTCAATGGAAATTTGTGTTTAGCAACAGTACAAAAATTGTCAGAGAAACAAAAGGCAGGACATCAGTGATTTCATACAGACAGAACTGTAAGCCCCTCACACGTATATGCCAACCCAGAACAGCAGGAAGAGGACCCCGAAGCCCATGAAGAGCAAGGCCACCAGGGAGATGAGCAGCCTCTTGTAGATGTTGCGGGTGTACTTGGTGGAAGTGACCTTGTAGACGAAGAACCAGGCAGTGAAGAACATGCCGATGGCCAACAGCACCACAGTGAGATGCGGGAACACGGCCGGGTTTACCGGGCTCGTGCGTCTGCTCATGACCTACAGCTCCATCCTTCCAGAAGCTGGGGTCTCTGCTTGGACTCCCTGGGAAAGAATTTTTACAACTAGTGTCTCTGCTAAGGGACTGATTTCTAAAATACATAGAGAATTAAATCAAATTCATAAGAATACAGCTCATTCACCAACTGATAAATGGTCAAAGGATAGGAACAGGCAGTTCTCAAGTGAAGAAATTAAAGCCATATAGTCATATGAAAAAATGCTCTAAATCACTATTGATTAGAGAAATGCAAATCAAAACAACTCTGAGGTACCACATCACACCTATCAGAATGGCCAACATGACAAAACAGGAAAATGATAAATGTTGGAGAAGATGTGGGAAAATTGGAACACTAATGCATTGTTGGTGGAGTTGTGAAATGATCCAACCATTTTGGAGAGCAATTTGGAACTATGCCCAGAGGGTTATAAAAATATGCATATCCTTTGATCCAGCAATGCCACTTCTAGGGTTGTAACCCAAAGAGGTCATACAAATGGGAAAAAGGACTCACATGTACAACAATATTCATAGCAGCTCTTTTGTGGTGGCAAAGAATTGTAAATTGAGGGGATGCCCATCACTTGGGGAATGGCTGAAGAAGTTGTGGTATATGAATGTAATAGAATACTAACGTGCTATAAGAAATGATGAACAAGCAGATTTCAGAAAAACCTGGAAAGGCTTGTATGAACTGATGCTGTGTTAAGTGAGCAGAACCAGGAGAATGTTGTACAGAGCAACAGCCATGTTGTGTGAGGACTTATATTGATAGACTTAGCCCTTCTCAGCAATGCAAGGACCTAAGACATCTCCAAAGGTCTCATGATGGAAAATGCTATCTACGTTCAAAGAAAGAACTATGGAGTTTGAATGCAGATCAAAGCAAACTATTTGCTATCTTTTTTTTTCTGTTTTGTTTTGTTTTCTCTTTCTGGTGGTTCCTTCTATTGGTTCTAATCCTTCCTTACAACATCACCAATGTGAAAATATGTTTAATAGGAATATATATGTATAGCCTATTTTAGATTGCATGCTATCTTGGGAAGGGAGGAGGGGAGGCAGTGGGAGAAAAATTTAAAACTCAAAAGCTTATGGAAGTGATTGTTGATAAATCAAAATAAATTAATAAAAAATTTTTAAAAAAGAAAAACTATGGGGTATAATTAAGGTTTTAATTTAGAAAAATAAAATCTTATGAACCAGAAGTATGTTTAATCTCAAATGTGATATAAATATGGATTCCTGATGAAAAATTAATATTTGTCAACATCTTGTGAACTTAATACTTAATTGAATAAATCAATTGGTAGAAGATAAAGGAATATATATCATGTGTTAAATACTTTTTATAAATATGTAAAAAGTCATAAGCAGCTATGTGGTACAATAGATGTAGTTCTGGGCCTGGAGTCAAGAAGCCTCTTCTTCATGAATTCAAATCTGGCCTCAGATACTTCCTAGTTCTGGGGCAAGTCACTTAATCCTATTTGCCTCAGTTTTTCATCTGTAAAATGAGCTGGAGAAGGAAATGGCGAACCACTCCAATATCTTTGTCTAGAAAACCCCAAATGGGGCCATAAAGAATCTGATGTGACTAGATCTGACTGAACAACAACAAAAAGTTATTTTTCTTTGCATGTCAATTAATGTAATTATTTTGCTTAATTTGTACCATTCTAAAATAACTTTTGAAGAGGGCCTTAAGCTTATATGAGTCTCAGGTTTCTTTTTTTTCTTCCTTCCCTGATACCATAATAATTTTCTATGGTCAGATTATATTTTTGTTATTTTTTTGCTCATCTTTTTTTTGGGGAGCCTTTTCCATGAATCTACAAAAATCACTGTGGAAACAGAAGGAAATCACAGTTTCCTGAACTCTTTCCATTACAGAGAGATTGATCTGTTTGAAATAGTTTACTAAATGGTTCCCATTGCTCCTAGGGTGACCCTTTGATACACTGTGTAGGTGTCAACCAGAAAAACCCTCATGGCCTTCCTAGCCACAGCTTTTGTTCTGTTGACATAGCATTCAATAACTGAAGATCACCTTTACACATCAAGGAAATATTAACAGAGAACTGCTTAATGAATATTAATGTATATTTTGTTTTTTAATTGTCATTCACATAAGTAAAGGTAATTCAAGCTGTGACTATAACGTAATATGTTTGGTTTATCAACAAACAAATGTACCAGAACTTCTATATCCAAATGAAAATTTTCCTTGTTTGAGTGATCACCTTAGGAAGTTTTATTTTCATTGAATGATGCTACTCAAAACACTTTCAGGACTATCCCTCATTCAGGCTGTAATCATTATCTTTAATGTTTGTGGTACTTTGAAAAATATATACTTAATCCATATTCTGATTATCATCTTTTTGAGGAAAGAATTCATTTTTGGAGGCAATGAAAAAAAAGGGGGATGATCAGGATGAATATTTCCATTTTTGGGGTCAAAAACAAACTGTATTGGTCAAATATATTAATAACTTTTAGAAGAAGCAATCCAACTATCAGTACCCAGAGAAAAATGTTCCATATCATTAAAAATCAAAAAAATAAGAATTAAAGTAGCTCTGAGTTTCTACCTAATCCATTAATTTGACAAATTTGGTTTTTTAAGAAAAGGAAAATGATGTATGTTGAAAAGGCTATCAGTTAAGAGGTACATTAATAAATTGCTGTTGATGTGATTGGGTACAGTCATTCTGGAAATCAGTTTGGAAGTATACACAAAAAGTTATTAAACTGTTACCCTTTGACCCAGCAATACCGCTACAAACTCTAGAAATCACAGAAAGAAGAAAAATACCATGCATGCAAGCATAATTATAGCAGTTCTTTTTGTGGTGGCACAAAACTGGAAACTAAAGGACTATCCTTTAGTTGGGGAATAGAAGAACATATTAAGGTATAAGAATGTTATGGTATACCATTTTGTTGTAGTAAATTTTAAATAGGTATATTTTCAAAATTGATGCCATTTGGCGCCTCTTCTGTATTTTTTTAAATTTTTCTGTATTTTACAGTGTGAACAGAGTTACTAGGGGAAGTGATAGCTTACAGCTAGTGTGAGTTAGAAGCAAGGCTTCAATCCAGGTTCACCTAAAACAAGATGGGGTCTTTATTCATTATACAACTCTACCTCTCTTCAAATTTACACATCTAAATAATTGTTGATCTTCAAGTCACAGGTAGTTACAGTTATTCCAATAATCACAGACATATATTTAGAGTGAGAAGGGACCTTTAAGGTCATGTGATGCAGTCTGTCATTTTACAGATGAGGAAACACTGGCACAGAGAGGTTGACTGCAGTCCCACAGTCAGTGAATGTTACAGCTGAGATGTGACCTCATGGTCTGTGACTCAAAGTTCAGCTCTTTCAACACTGTTTCAAACAGTTGTGGACTATTTCTTCGGGAATAACTCTCACAGTTCATTTATAAAGTACATAAGAAAAATGATCATGTGACATTACAGTCCCAGTTACGGGTGATTTTGTATTAGTAAAACTGAAATTTTAGAAAAAAAAGCTTTCTAAAGTAATAATCAATTTCTACTTACCTAATTACATGTGAAACTTTGAAGCTGGGGGTGAGGGATTAATTGGTTCTAATTGCTAGTTTAAACTGCAGAGAGTACTTGCTATTCATCTTACCTTGCAAGACTTAGCAAATGAGACTTCATTTGGCTGATATAAGTGAGGGAATAGTCACTGTCACTTTATAGTGGTTGTATCAAATTCCCTGCAGAGAAATTGTCCAAAAAACACATATTCAGATTTAAAATAGTGATTTTTACATTATTTTCACTCCTTTCTCCCTTTTCTTTGAAAGACCATGTGGTCTGGGTACTTCTGGACAACATAATAGCAACAAGGAGATGCTATAACCTAGATGAGGTTTTGGTGCCTAGATATGCCCCTTTTACAAGCTATTTCCTTGACATCAATGGAGAATATTTTATTTCTCATGCTTTCCCCAACACAATGAATCTACCACTTCCTGTTGCTGCCTCATCACCAGCCTCTTCAGGTGAAAAGAACCTCAAAACAGTTTGCTGAGTGCAGCATGTCCCTTGTGGGAATGCTGCAAGGGGCCAGGAAGTCTTCCACGTACCCCAAAGTAATCATTTCCATCTGTACCAGTACAAAGTAACCCCCTACTTCCAGCCCAATCTCCCAAACGGGAGTGCAAATAAAAGCAAACTTCCCTTACATTTCAGGCCTTCCATCTTTTACTCTGTCTGTTCTTTGAGGGAAGAGGAATAAGAAAGTTGGTGGGGAATAAGACTTCTTTCTCCTGCTGTGAAGGTTTGAATTCCATCCCCATTTTCATGCCCAATTTCCAGTCTTCAGTAAAATGAGGTGTTGTGAATTGGGTCCTCCCCTCTGATCATTTAATTATGTGCTTTCCATTTCATTTTGCACTTGCTTCCAGCCCAGTCTCCAGCCTACATAATATAATGCCCTCCACTGAATGATGAACATTCTTACACATAAACTGACTTTGAACTCCTATAAATTACCATCCAAAACCCTTTCACAACTTCTCCACCTCATTCCCAGTCCCTTCAACCATCCCACAGAAATTTTAACCAAACTCTATCCAGTCCTTCCACTGTACCTTCTAGAATGTTTTTTCCAGTTAACAAAATTATCTTCATCTTAAATCACTTCCTCTCCTACTTCTTCCATCTACTAGTTCTTACTGAAACTGGTTCTCCCCTCCTTCCATGACAAATTCTTTCTGGCCACCCTTTCCATTATTGGCTGAACTTTCATTTATTCTTCCCAGTTCATTGGTCAAAGTGGGAGAGTTGGCACACCCCTTGCTTCTCAATGCTAATTCCACATTCTCCCCTTTCTTCCATGCCTTAGTAACCTCTTTTCTTTTGATATTCCTGCTATTCACATCTACCACTCAATCAAAATTCTGGTAGCCATTGTCTACAGAGTTTCAAGTTATACACCTTCTTTCCTCAATGAGTTTGAAAACTTCCTCACAATTTTTCTCTCTTCCCCAACTCCTGCCCTTATATTGAGAGACTTAGAATATATATTGACTCTCCTTTTGACTCACTAACTACTCAGTTCCTCAACCTACATGCTTAGTTACTCAACTACCCCACCTCAGCCACAACACAAATGTAGTTGTATCCTTGATCTTGCCATCAACCATAAAAGCACCATCTTCATATTCAAGAATTATAAATTCTCCTTATCTAATCCTTACTTATTGACTTTTGACCTCTCCTTCTATCTTTCTTTACAAAATACTATTCTTCATCCATACTATGACTACAAGTCCCCTGACTCCTCAGTTTTCTTTTTGGTCATCCCTCTACACTATCTACTGTGTCCTCTTCTCTCTATCTTGACCACTTTATGAGTCAACTCATCTCTAAACTATATTCCTCCTCTCATGAATCCCTAGTCCCCTCATCATATCACTGATTACATCCAGCCAAGATACAGCCTTCAATCACTCCCACCATTCTTTGTCTTCATTCCTGTACTCATGCTGCTGAATGAAAGTGGAGAAAATCATGCAACTGTTCTGATTGGATTCACTATAAATTTATGCTCAATTGAGCCCTTACTGCTTCTAGGTAATCTTATCATATCTCCCTTATAAATTCATCATCTCACTTTCTATAACAACTCTTACAAACTGTTTCATCCCTCCTCAAATCTCCCAAGGTTTCCCCATTTCTCACTCTCTCAGATGAGAGCCTTACTTCATATTTTACAGAAAAAAAATTGAGACCATTGACTATAAACTCCCTTTGCTGCCCTCTTTCTTATCTCCTATCATGCAGATCCCTTTTTCCACTACGTCTTCCCTCAGTCCTATCTCAAATTATGAAGACCTTACCCCTTACCAAGGTTAATTCCTCTAATTTTCAAGCAATCCTATTCCATCCCATTTCCTCCAACAGATTGACCGCTCTTTCATCCCACTCTTTTATTTTTTTATCTATCATTATCTATTGGATCATTGCTTACTGACTACATATATGCCCTTATCTCCCCTATCCTGAAAAAAAGAAACCTCGTTTGTTCCTGCCATTTCCAAAAAATATTGTCCTATATCTCTTCTGCCCTTTGCAGCTAAACCTCTTAAAAAGTTCATCTATGTGTCTCTGCTTTCCTCTTGCTCTCTTCTTAACTCCTTACAATCTGGGTTCTGACCTTATCATTCAATCAAAACTGTTCTATTCAAAGGTACTAATGATTTCACAGTTGCCAAATCCAGTGACCTTTTATGGGTTCTTATTTTCCTTGATTCTCTGCAGCCTCTGACACTGTTGATCATCATCAATCATCAATTTTCTCTTCTATCTAGGTTTTTGGAAAACCAATATCTCATGGTACCCTTCCTACATATCTTACCACTGTTTCTCTGTTAACTTTTCTGGAACCTCTTCCAGATTATGCTCTCTAATCATAGCTATGCCATGGGTTTCTGTCCTGAGGTCTCTTCATTTCTCCCTCTATATTACTTCATTTGGCAATCTCATCTGCTTCCATAGATTTAATTACTATCTCTATGACGATGATTCTCAAATCTATTTATCCTGCTCCAATCTCTCTGCTGACCTTTAATCTTACATATACAAATGCCTTTCAGACATCTCAAATATGATGTCTGATAGATGTCTAAACCTAAATAGGTCCAAAATTAAACTTAATATCTTTGCCTTTAAGCAGCTGTCTGATTACCTTCCTTATTATTGTAAGGGAAACACCATCTTTTGTGTCTCTCAGGCTTGTAACCTAGGAGTCAACCTGGACTCTTCACTATTTCTTTTTTTTCTTTTTTAGGCAATTGAGGTTAAGTGACTTGCCCAGGGTCACACAGCTAGTAAGTGTCAAGTGTTTGGTCTGAGGCCAGATTTGAACTCAGGTCCTCCAGATTTCAGGGCCAGTGCTCTATCCACTGCACCACCTAGCTGCCCCACCTCACTATTTCTAACCACCACCACCTCTTATCTAATCTCTTGCCAAGGCCTGTACATTTCATTTTTTTAAATATTTCTTAAATATTCTCCATTGTTTCCTTTGACACTGCTATCACTCTACTGCATCTAGATTACTACAACAGCCTGCTGGTAGATTTGTCTGTCTCCAGTCTCTCCCTGCCCAATATCTCCTTTATTCAGCAGCAAAAGTGATTTTCCTAAAGTACAAGTCTGACCATGTCACACACACACATTCTTATACTTGATAAACTGCAGTAGCTCCTTATTGCCTCCAGGATTAAATACAAAATGCTATATTTAGCATTCAAAGCCCTTCACAACCTAACCTCCTACCTTTTCAGTTTTCTTGCACCTGACTTTCTGACATATTTTTGATCCATTGAACCTGGCCTTCTAGTTGGTCCATGAATAAAACATTTCATCTCTCAGCTCTAGGCATTATCCCTCCTCCACTCTAACTATTGACCTTCCTGGCTTCCTTTAAGTTCCAATTTAAAATCCCATCTCACACAGGTAGCCTTCCTCACCTCCTCTTAATTCTAGAGTTTTCCCTCTTTTAATTATTTCTTAGTTATGTGTATATAGATTACTTGTCATATATTTGTTTTCATGTTGTTTCCCCCTTTAAAATGTAAGCTCCTTGAGGAAAGGGGCTGTCTTTTGCCCCTTTTTGTATCCCCATTGATTAGCACAGTGCCTGGCACATAATAGATCCTCAATAAATGTATGTTAGTTCAGTGAATAAAATATTTTGGGTAGTGAAAATAATCTATATCATTTATATTTGGCATGAATAACCCTTGCTTTAGTTATTTTATGAAAATATAACAGGAGTTTAAATCCTCTAATAAATTCATTATATTGAATAATTATTCTATTAGTTGTCTATGAGTGTATTCATTTAGAAAGATGTTCTAAAAACACTTTATAGTACGTCTATAGAGAAATTATGGGAAAATAGGGACAAAAGTCACACAGTATGAGGTGTATATCACAATCATGTCACGGGAGGGCATATTAACAGCAATGAAATCACGGACCTTTCAAAGTACCAAAGAAAGTCCTCAAGTCTAGGGAAAACAGAAAGTTTGGGATCCAGCTTATGTCTCCCTTTCTATAGAAAGACTGTGTAATTGCCCAGAATACCAAACCAGCTTTGTTCTGCAGATGTTAAAGTGACTAATATTGAGTATGGCCATTTAGACTAATGCAAATAAACAAATTTCAGATTCCAGTAACCCTGATAGCTCAAAAATATTCAGTCACAACAAAGGATGAACAACAGCAACATTCAGTTCCCATAAGTAGTGCGTGTAGTCTTTTGTGAGAAGCTTTGATTATATAATTATGGACCCTAAATACAAAAAGATAGCTTGTAACTTGAATTCACTAATATATTTCAGCATTCATTAATGCATTTCTGAAAGGACTGCAATTTGCTAAGATACAGGATTTGAAATAAGTTTTGAAGGAAGTCAGGTAAACTAATAGTCAGAGGCCCATGTGCAGACAAGATTTACAGGATGATGAAACATGAGATAAAACTGACCACTTCCTCTGAATATCCTTTTACCACAAATATTCAAAATAAATGGTATTTTTAAAGAAAGGAGGTTATGATGTATTGGGTAAACTAGAGTTAAGTATGGTGTTAGAAAGACAGGCCAATAAAAGTCATTCCATCCCTCAAAGAAGTTACATTTGAATGAGTAAATTACTATACAAAGTAGATGAAAGGCAATCTGAAAGGGAAAGATGTCACCTTGGGTAGAGCTCTCTTCCTCAAGGCCATTAGAACCCCAAAAACAGAATTTTCTTAAATAACCTAAAGAGTCCAACACAAGAATTCTCTGTATCCCAAGAAGGCCTTAAAAGTCTGTGAGGTTAGATCTTAGGAACATAAGGCTGCAATTTAAATGCACAAGATGCCAAAAAGAAAGTATTCATCCTTTATGGAGATGGGCAGATAAATTAATGTTTTAAAGTGAAATTTGAAGATTAAAGTTCTGGTTTTCTGGAGGTGGGAAAGGTTTTGGGGAGAAGAGAGGAATATGGAATATAGGTACATAAATGGTTCATATTTCTTGAATATTTCTAAAAATTACTTGTAACATGAAATAGTTATTCAATAAAAATTCCCCTCTATTGAGACTTTCCAATAGAACATTCAATCAGATTTAACATTATGATGTCCTTGGCAGAAATCTGAGATGTAATACCTGAAATGCAATAGTGATGTTAAAAATCATGTAGATTTTTTAATGCGAAATGACGGAATGTGATGCAAAATGACCTTGATAGCTGTACAAGTAGAAAATATGTCATTCCATAGAAGTGTAGTCATCAGGTAGAGACTAGTATTTATAATAATCGGAATCTCATTCTGAATTGTGAGTATATAACAAGGATATTTTAAATGTATGAAAATAAATATGTATTAGCATAATTTGTGTATACCTTGTATACTAATCAATGACATACCAAGGGATATATACTTCTTAAAGACTATGGCTATTTTCTTTCTTTCTTATTTCAGTATCTCCAGTACTCAGCATATGCATACACAAACACACACACACACACATAAAATTTGTTCCATCAAAATGAATTCAGTTTATCTAAAGAGTTAGTGCAAATTACATTCCACTGCCACTGGGCTTTGTTTAAAATATCATAAACCTCTCTTTCATGTGGAGATATATATGTATCACAAAAAGCAGAATTATACTGGTCATACAAATTTGATGGACAGTCCCCTGTGAACATTTCCAGGGAGAAGCATTATGCATTTGGGAATGAAAAAAAGAGAAGAAAACTAATTGTATTGAATGTTAATAATTAGCTTACAGCTCTGCTTCCATGTGATTTCTACAAACACATTTGGATTTTTTTATTGCTTATGTGAATAATCATGAAATGCTACAGAAACACTTTAATCTTCACATTGGCACCATTTAAGAACTACATGGATTCACCTGTTGTGATAATGTTTCCCTGTGGATTATTAGAAATGGCTTTAGCATGTAGTGAGTGTGATAAATTCCTTAGCTGAAATGGTAGAATTTGTCCTTTGACAAACTTTCACTGGTGTTATTTAATTCTTTGTCCTTGATTTTTAGATAAAGTCAAATACCGCTATGCTATCACAAATAGTTCAAAACCCCCTATGAAATTTATTTTTCTTTCTTATACAGGTCAAGTCCAAAGGCTCACATATTCATAAGTTTCTGAAATACAGCTGAATCCCAGGATGAGATGCAAAAAGAAAAATTCAATTTGAGCTGCTTAGTGAAATAACATTCTGTCTATAGTACTCCAAGAACACTTAAATAGACAGTTCATACTTTACTCATTACTTTTTTTCGCCCCATAAACACACACATATTTGTATTATTTTCAAGATACTAAGACGTCTTAATAAAGTGACTATGATGGCAGCAAAAATATTAAAAAGTTTCCTGTACTTTAAAGTAAAATAAAATCATGATAATTTTCTTGATTCTGCAACTTCACAAAAACAGTTTGAAGGTTGATGCTCAGTCAGCTGTAGCACATTTTCTACACTTTGCCACTACTGAGGAATTATTTCATATTGCAAAATATAAGCTAAATATAACAGAAGATAGTATTAGAATTGTGACATGGTAATTTAAACACAAACACAATCAATTCAATTGTTTGCAGCTTATCTCTGCTGTAATAATCTTCAAACACATTTTACTTTTCTTCAGTTATTATATTAGATAAACGCAATTCTGTTGTCATTTGCCATAGTTTGGAAGCTTTTTCTTTCTTTTTTTCTAAAATGGTAATGTAGTTAAGATAACACATATAGTTGCCCCAGTAGACCTGGGATCTCATCATTCCAATGGTGAAAATCACAACACTTCCACACCTTACACCATGTGACTTGTATCAATGTCTTCCCAATTTGGTCTAGATAGAGGTCACATTCTATGTCACTTGACAATGCTTAAAACAAAACATAAAAAAAATCTTAGTATGACTTACCACCTTAATTTCTTCTAGATTATTTTATTATATGCTGCACAAATACACAGGATCATGGGAAGATTATTGGCATTAAAGATGAAACTTTTATTGAGAAAGAAATTTAACAATTTCCTAAATGTAATCTTTCCCACTCTTTTCTTTTTAAATCTTGCTCCTAGATAATTTTTTTTTTTTAGGCAATTGGGGTTAAGTGACTTGCCCAGGGTCACACAACTAGTAAGTGTCAAGTATTTGGTCTGAGGCCAGATTTGAACTCAAGTCCTCCTGACTTCAGGGCCAGTGCTCTATCCACTGCACCACCTAGCTTCCCCAATTTTATTTCTTTTTAAATAAAATTTTATTTTTCCTAATAAAAGGTAAAAACAATTTTTAATATTCATTTTTAAAATTTTTAGTTCTAAATTCTCTCATTTCTTCCTTTCCCTCCCTCCTCTCTGAGGCAGTAAGCAATTTGATATAGGTTATAGATGTGTAATTATGCAACACATATTTGAATATTAATCATGCTTTGAAAGAAGACACAAGCAAAAAAGCATGAAAAATAAAGAAATAGCATGTCGTACATATTCTGGATTTATAATCAGAGGAAGATAGTGAGGTTTAAAAAAAGCCACTCCCACCCTAAAGAATAACATCAAATGGTCATAAATCCAAAAAGAGTTCTTGGAAAAACTTAAAAATCAACTAACATAGATTGAGAAAAATTAGAGGGAAAAATAAAACAATTGAAGAAAATTATGAAAGTTGACCAATTAGAAAAAAGGGGTACAAAATATTATGGAAGAAAATAACTCCTTGAAAACTAGAAAAATTGAATGACATTTTTCACTCTAAGAAATAATAAAAGTAAAAAAAAATAGAAAAGAGTCTGAAACATATCATTAGAAAAACAACTTAACTGGAGAACAGATCAAGGAGAGACAATATAGAATTGATTGGCTACCTGAAAGTTATGATCCAAAAAAAAGAATCTAGATACAGTATCACAATAAATTACTAAGGAAAATTGCCCTGAAGTTCTAGAACAAGAGGATAAACTAGAAATAGAAAAAAAAATCACTGTTTACCACCTGAAAGAGATCCCAGGATAAAAACTTACAGGAATGCCATAGCCAAGTTTCAAAACTTCCAAGTTAAAGAAAAAACATTGCAAGCAACAAGGAAAATAAAAACCAAATACTGTAGAGATACAATCAGTATTTCACAAGACCTAATATCTTCTATACTAAAAGAATGTAGATCTTTGAACATTATATTTTGAAAAACAAAAGAGCTAGAGTTGTGACCAAGAATTAACTTACCCCATAAAGTTGAGTGAAATCCTGAATGAAAATAAAAATGGTCATTTGATGAATTGAAGGACTTTCAGGGAGGTGGAGTCCAAATGGTGGAGTAAAAGCAGCAACTTGCTTGAGCTCTCCCCCAAACTCCTCCAAATACCTGTTAAAAATGGCTCTAAACAAATGCTAGCACAGCAGAACCCACAGAAGGATAGAATGAAACAAATTTCCAGCCCAAGACAACCTGGATGGTTGATTGGAAAGGTCTATTGTGCCAGCCAGGGAAAAGAGTGCAGTCGTGATAAGAGCACAGTTCATCATGGGCCACGCAGGCAAAGATGGGGCCTCAGCAAACCTGGAGCAGGCCTCATAGGACTGAATCAAGGGGAGCTGAGGTGGATTTCAGACTATTCAACCCACAAATGTCAAAGACAACTTAGAAGGTCAATAGGAAAGGTCTGTGGGGCCTCGTTGAGAGAAAAGTTCCATCTGGCCCCAGTCCTGGTGTAGCTGTGGGGCAGTGGCTGCTTTCAGAGCTTTTGGCCCACAGACTGAGGGGTAATCAAGTGGCTGATCAGGACAGGATTGTAGGGATCTCTTTGCTGGTGTTGGGGCAGAATTCTCTTCTTTGCCCCTGCTTGGATTTGAGTCTCAGTTCAGAGTGATGGTTCTAAGAGCGAGGAGGAGCATTGGCATTGAAGAGCTTGTGGTGGTGGTGGAGAGGGAATCCTCCTCGCTGTTCCAAGACAGAAAAGAGTGCTTGTGGTCAATCATAGACCAGAGCACAGTCCATGAAAGGAGTAAACACCTTGTCTTTGATCATACCACCTTGGAAGAACTGAAAATTTACAGGTCCCTAGAAATGTCTCTGAAAACAGCTACACAAAACCCCCAAAGATTGGGACAGTACATTCTCCACACTGGAAGCAGACTCCTACCTTAACAAAGAGTTTCATAGTTAAATAATTGGCTGGCATCATGAGCAAACAATGCAAAAAAAAAAAAAAACAACAACAACTCAGACCATAGAATCTTTCTTTGGTGACAAAGATCATCAAAACATACAACCAGAAGACAACAAAGTCAAAGGTCCTACCTCCAAAGCCTCCAAGAAAAATATGAATTGGTCCCAGGCCATGGAAGAACTCAAAAAGGATTTTGAGAAACCAGGAAGAGAAATAGAGGAAAAACTGGGAAGGTAAATGAGAGTGATGCAAGAAAATCATGAAAAACAAGTCAACAGCTTACTAAAGGAGACCCAAAAAATACTGAAGAAAATAGACTTAAACAGACTAACCCAAATGGCAAAAGGGGTCCAAAAAGTCAATGAGGAGAAGAATGCCTTCAAAAACAGAATTGGCCAAATGGAAAAGGGAGTCCAAAAGCTCACTGAAGAAAATACTTCCTTAAAAATTAGAATGGAGCAAATGGAAACTAGTACCTTTATGAGAAATCAAGACATTATAAAACAAAATCAGAAGAAAGACTTTCAGGTCTTTGTGACAAAAAGACCAGAATTCAATGGAAAATTCAATATAAAAGTGGAAAACATTAAAGACTAATTATAAGGGACTCATTAAGATCAAACTGTTATATAAGAAACTGTATCAGTATTCTTAAAACTATCATCTACTACCAGGCAGTTTGAAATAAAAGTTGAAGCTGATTTGTATATGATGGGACTATTCTAAAACACACACACACACACACACACACACACACACACACATACAAAACTGGGTAAGAAAAGTTTGAAAGTAACAATTACCTAATAAAAATGGGATGTAAAAGAGAGAACTGATAAAAAAGTGTTAAAAAATTCCCCTGGCACATAAAAGGATCTGAAATGAAACAGTGTGATAAACCAATTAAATGCATTCATTACTTGAGAAAAGGACTTGTAAGGGTGAGAAGGTCCTACAAAAGAGCAGAAAACTAGAAAGGGTTCTCATCTGCTCACAGGAAAGTGGGAAAGGGAGTGAGATAGCATAATTTCTTTTTATTTTTAATTTAATTTTTAATTTATTGAATAAAACAAGCATTTCCATAACACAGTGAAATAAAAAAAATAATTGTTTCTGAAACTACAAATCTACTATGCACAACTTGCTATTCTTTTCAAATATACAACAAAACTATTATGTAAATTTCTTTCTTCTTTTTTCTCTGCCCACCTCCACCCCAAGATGGCTTTAGACATAATTAGACTTAATAGACATAAATTAGACATAAATAGGTGTGTGTGTCTGTGTATATATGCATCTCACTTATATATCACACATATACATGCATACACATGTATATGCATGTGAATATATAATTATACTTCTATTTATCCATTCTTTATCTGCATTCAGATAGAGTCCTTCTTCATATATCCTTTATAGTTAATTTGAGTATTTATAATAGACAAAATAACTTATTTGCTCAAAGTCATTCTTAAAACAATATTGCCATTACTGTATACAATATTCTCTTGGTTTTGCTCATTGTGCTCTTCATTATTTCATGCTTGTCAATCATGTTTTTCTAAGATCATTAAGTTCATCATTTCATACAGAACAATCATATAACACACCTTATTCAACCATTCCTCAATGGACAGGTAACCCTGCAATTTCTAATTCTATGCCACCACAAAGAAAGGTGCTAAAAAACATTTTAGAACATATATGTTCTTTTCCTTTTCCCCTAAAAATCCTTGGAAATAGACTTAGTAATAGTATTATTGGGTCAAGGGTTATAGGTAGTTTAATAACTCTTCTTGTATAATTCCAAATTGCTCTCTAAAATTGTTGAATCAGTTCACAATTCCACAGTGAATTAGTGTTCCAATTTTTCCACATCCCCTCCATTTGTCATTTTCCTATTTAATCATATTAACCAATCTGATAGGTGTAAAATGATATCTTAAGGTTGTTTTAATTTGTGTTTTTCTAATCAATAATGATTTAGAGATTTTTTTCATATAAATTGTTTTGATTTCCTCTTCTAAAAGCTGCCTATTCATATACTTTGACCATTTATCAATTGGAGAATAACATTCTTATAGATTTGACAAAGTTCTTTATGTATTTGAGATATGACACATTTATCTGAGAATCTGCCTATAAACATCTCCCCAATTTTCTGCTTTCCTTCTAATATTGGCTACACTTATTTTATTTGCACAAAAACCTTTTTTAATTTAATGTAATCAAAATTGTCCATTTTATACCTCACTCAGTTCTCTATCTCTAGTTTATACATAATTTGTTCATCTGTCCATAAGTCTGATAGGTAATATATTCCATTTTCCTCATTTTTTTTGTAACATCTCTCTTTATTTCTGGTCATATATTCATTTTGATCTTAAATTGCTAAATATTGTAAGATAATAGTACATGCCCAATTTCTGCCAAACTGTTCTCCAGTTTTCCTGATAATGTTTTTTCTTTTTACCAAATAATGAATTCTTATCCGCAAAACTTAAGTCTTTGCACTTGTCCAATACAACGTCATTATATTTATTTGCTGCTGTAAATTATGCCTTTTCCATTCCATTGATCTACCTTTCTATATCTTAGCTGGTACTGAATAGTTTTGATAATTACAGCCTTATAATATATTTTAAAATCTGGTACTGCTAAAACTGCTTCCTTAACTTTTTTTTATTAGTTCCTAGATAATTTTCTATCTGTATTTCTTTCAAGATATATCTATTAATGAAGCAACTCTGTGGATTGTACATCCAATTTCTTACCATAATTTTGACAGTAGATACTTCAACTTCTTGGTCTTCCCCATTTTCATAATTAATCTGAAGTTTTTTAAATAGTTACCACACATATTTTTGAAACTCCACAGTGTTATAAGGTATGAAGTAATCTATTTCTTTCAGAAACAGAGGAATCTGAAAAATCTTACCCTGTATCAAGAATCTATTTTGCATTGAGACATTGCTTTGGGTATTCTTCATGACAGTGGTGAACATTTGATAAACATACTTCTCTGTTTTAATCTTTGCTTAACATTTACAGTTAAAGATATGAATAAAGAGTTGTCAAACAAAGAATTGCAAATGAATAATCACCATATGAAGAATTACTCCAAACCGTGAGTAAAAACAGAAATATAAATCTAAATAACTCTGAGGTCTTACCTTATGCTCAGAAAATTAGCAAATATGATAATAGATGGTACTAGAGAAATCTGGAAGGATTGCAGAAAACAGATATACTAATATCCTATTGGAGAAGCTGTAATCTGATCTAACCAACAATTTGAAATTATTGGAAACCATTTAGAATCATCCAAAGAGTAATTAAAATATCTATGTTCTTTGACCCAGAACTCCTACTGCTAGAAATATTGTTGACAAATGCCAATGTTAAAAGGAAAATTTCATAGAAACAAAGATATTTACAGCAGAAATTTTTATAATAGCAAACTGGAGACAACATAGGTGCCCATCAATTGGGAAGTAGCGAAACTAATTATAGCAGATGATTCCATTGAAAAATTACTACACAGTAAGAAATTCTGAATATTTTGAATGCAGAAGAGCCTAGGGAGACATATGAACTGATGGAAAATTAAAATGATGAAAAAGTACAACTAGAATTATAACAACAATAATAATAATAACAAAAGAATTGTATTTCATTTTTTTTTAGGCAATTGGGGTTAAGTGACTTGCCCAGGGTCACACAGCTAGTGTCAAGTGTTTGGTCTGAGGCCAGATTTGAACTCAGGGTCTTCTGACTTCAGGGCTGGTGCTCTATCCACTGCATTACCTAGTTGCCCCAAGAATTGTATCTCAATGCTATGAAATTATAATGTCCAAGCTTGGCCCCAAAGGAGAGATATGTGAATATACCTTCTTTCTTACTTTGTAGAGTTAGATGGTTATGAGAATGAAACAATGATATGTCGGTGAGTTTTACTTAACCTTTTTTTCTTCATCTTTTTGATATTTATTACTTATAAAAGATAAGAGAAGGGGGGAGTTATGTGTTGTGAATGTCCATGATTTAAAAAACAAGATGTCAGTAAATTATTTTCTACAGTATATAAATATATGTAGTTAGAGGATAGTCATGAAAATGTTAAATCTTTTATGAAATCTCTTTTTAAAGATGTTTATATATGGCTGAGAGATATCTTATTGGAGTTCAACATTGAAAAGCAGAATTTTCTTTATCCTGGCAAATACTTTGTTATGCTTTCTTAGTAACAACAACAACAACAAAAGCACTGTGGGAAGTTATATTCTCTTAACCTTTTAATCACTTCTTGAAAGTAAAAATGTGAGCTGATCAAGATTCATTTGTGAAAAACTAACTTCTTTTCTTATACTCTCCTAGAATGGCATACTTCTCTGCTCACATTGTTGTTGGCCCATAGATATAATTTAGGCAGGAAATTTCAAGCAAAGTTTTGAGTTGTAGTGATGCCTTCAATTGCCTCCACTCTAGGGGTCATGACCCTTTGCCTTTTGCCCTCTGTGTATTTTCATGGGAGATCAAAACGTATACTGGAGTTGCTAAAAACTGGAGGCATGAATGAAGAAGCACATACATCAGAAACACATGTGGCCAGGATAGATGCATATAGGGGCAACTCATTTCTAATATACAGGGCTATCAATATATTGTGGTTATATTATCATGATACATTAGCTCAGTTTAAACCCTACCACTCTCTTATGGTGTAGAATCTCTGCCAAGGGTCTGTGCTATTCTTCTTTGGGTACTGCTAAATAGTACTCTCATAGACCCATGGTTGATTAAGATTGCAGCCATGCATAGCTCTGTTGGGCAAAAACTGTGGACTTTCTGCTTCTAGATTTTCTCAGTTCAGGGGCAGTCATTGTAATATCCTTAAAAATCTCCTAAAGAGATTTTATTCTCTTCTGCTTCTCTGACTTCCTAATCCATTCTTTTCTTCATAGTCAAAGCAGTTAGACACACATACACATGCATACACATACACACATGTGTGTTTATGGCTATATGTTTGTGCATATACACATATATACACACATAGACATCTATATGTATATATACATACATATACATATACACACATATGCAAATGTGTACATATATATTTATATTGAATGTCATATTTGCATTGTTTTTTTATTTTGCAAAACATTTTGTCATCTATTATTCTATTTTATTTAAATTTCTGAAGGAAAGAAAGCAAAGAAGCAGAGAAATTTCTTAAAAGTACAAAGCACCTTCCTTTGGTATCTGTGATCAAAATGTTTCCAATCTACTTCCTTAAAAATTATATAAAGCCTTTAGTGGCCAGCAAATAGAAATGGTTTTTGGTTTGTGGAAACTGTTTAAAATTATGGCTAATAAAGAGAGATATACTGAGAGTCTGATTTCAGCATGAAAACTGCACTCACATTCAGAAACAGTTTGGTGTCACAAGAGGATAAGCTTTTTTATCTGCAGTCAAAAAGACCTGAATTCAAATTTGGCCTCAAACACTTATTTATCTGTGTGATACTTGGAAAGTTACTTAACCTCTATTTTCTCATCTGTAAGCACCTATATTCCACAGTTATCATGAGGATGAAATATCTATATCTATCTATCTGAAATATCTATAAAGTGCTTTGTAAACCTTAGAACATTACGTATTATTGTGATCATCATTATCACGATCATCATTATCACCATTACTTTCCCTGAAATACAACAGTTTTAGTTTCAGGCACTTCTGAGGACCAAATATATTCTTTTATTAGAAGAAGACACCTACAAGAAAATCAGGGACCTCTAGAATTCTATTTCTGTAATGGTCAAACTAGATATAATATCATTTTGATTTTCCCAAGTCAAAATTCAGACTAGGATGTGAATTTTTTCAAGACATATTTTCTCTGGGTTACATTTGCTTCAAGTGTATTTAGATTTTCAACACTCTGCTGTTTAGATTTTATAATTCTAATTTTCTGTAATAATAATAATAGATATCATATTTGCAAAAGATATATTACAGATTAATTTGTTCATTATTCCTCACTAGCACACACATAGTTTATTTCTCCAAAATTTAGTCAATTTGAGAGGCAGCTGGAGGTTGTGGACTCAGGACAAAAATCTATTGAAAGTCTGACATCTACTAAAGTATAATAATGTGATAGATGACAGACAATAGTGTAATCATATCTCATGAAGATGAGCGAAACTAGAAGGTCAACAACAGTGTAAAAATTAGGTAAATATGGATTTCTATTGTTAGCAGTGGTGAAGAGCAAACATTGGAATACACAGTCTGACAAAAAAAAGAGAAAGCACATTATGTAAGATTGGGATTCAGGCATGTAAGAGACAAAGTAGTAAAACAAAATATACTATTATCATGAAATTTGATCTCTAATATGGTTAATTTCTTTTAGATTTTAGGTTTTAGATTTTCTATGTTTACAGGAAGAGTCAGGGGACAAATCCTAGGAAAACTCCCCTGTGGATGGGAAAAGGCAATTCATTGCAAAAGCCTAGTTGAGAAGTTTAATGGGGCAGAATACCAAGAGTAATGTGGGGTAACAAACTTTGGCATATCTGATGAAAAACATTTGTATCCTTCCTCAATTTCCTTGTCCTCTATTGTGATGCACAAAAATGCATATGTATACTGGTTTTTACTAATTTCTCTCCTTTATTTAAGACATTATATAATACGGGATATTAGATAGATTATGTATTCAAACCAGACGTCTTTAACAGTAACCTAAATTAGCTTCCTTTCTACAGTTTGTGGCCAGTATTTAATTTTTTTTTGTTCTTCTTGCACCTGAATTTGATGGCTTATTTTATTTTGATCTCTCATTTTATTATTTTTTTCCTTGCTTTTCCAACTTGCCTTTCTCTTTCCACTTCAGTCATTTTTACATATGGGACTAAATGACCTTTGAGAATTCTATCTGTAGCTAAATTTTCTGGGCTAACTTCTTACTCCCAAGACTGCATTCTGAGTATAGACACACTTTTATAGTGTCAACATGCCTGGGTAAAAGTTGTTTAACATTTATTCCCACTTAATGAAATAATCCAAATATTTAAGAAGAAGTATATCTTCATATAAAAATAAGAAATTGGCTGTTTATATAATTGCTATGGCCAGATGTGACAAATCAAACAGCGTAAGCCTGTGATGAGACATTATGACCCAACATAGCTTGACTCTAACTTGTCATATTCAATTGACTGTTTAAAGGACTAATGCTTGGGGCTAAAAGTTGATACAAGTGGTCAACTGCCCATGATTTTTTTTTTAAATTTCCAACACCTACTGTATTGACAAGGGTATAAAGCTCCCCCCTCAAATAGTTAAAGCAACAAAATATTAGACCGGAACCCAATGATGATCTTTATAAACTCTTTAAACTGGTGTCTGTTGAATTCTCAACTGTTAACATCACCCTATGTTCCATTTCAGTCATAGCCGCATCTAAGCCACTACAGACAGTTATGAGTATTAGTAAACAGCTCTCCTTAATTTTATATAAGTTACTTCTCAGGTGTTATGCTTATCTATGTTAGTAATTATTCCCAGGTCATTACACTGAAGGGTTGGCCTAAACTGATGCAGATGTGCTACTTGGGGTTAGTAAAATACACATTGACTAAATTGGACATTTTTTTTACAAGGGATCAAACTAATTTCTGATTCTAACTCTTTGCTCAAAGTAATCAGAAAATTAAAAAAAATACAGGTCAGTAGGTTAGACCCATAAAGGATATGAAAGGTAAGGGAATTCAGCCCATTTTACATGTCTGAAGAGATACAACTGACAGAAAAAATTAATGACTATTATGATGACTAAGAATATGAACTTGATTCAAAATTACTTTCTAGTGTTTAGAATAATCAAGAAAATTTTAATTGAATACTTAACATTTGTAAAGCACTCTGATCTATTCTGGAGGAGAAATAAAGTTAAACAAGAAATAGTTCCTGCTTTAGAAGAACATACAATTTAGTAGGAGAATTAAGTAACACACGTACCAATAGTTTGATATAAAATATAAATATAGGAAAAAGCCACTTGAAATCTGAGTTTGAGAGTTCTGAGGAAGGAGAAAACACATAGACTCGGAAATTCAGAACTGGAACAGACCTTAGAGTCTATCTAGTTCATCCCCTTCAGTCAATAGATGAATATACTAGGGCCTAGAAGATGAAGTCAAGCAATTAGGTGGCAAAGGTAAGTAAGACTGTGAGTTTCTTGAAGGTCTGAGATTGAATCTGGCCTAATGTACTTAATAGCTATATGACCCTAGGCAAATTAATCTCTTTCAGTCTGAGTTTCCTCCTCTATTAAAAAAAATGAGGATAATAATAGGATCTCCCTTTTAGGTATGTAGTAAGGACCAATGGAGATAACGTATGTATCGTACTTTACGTACCTTAAAGCATTGTATAAATATAATGATTATTATTATTGCCGAGGGTCACAGAGTTTGTGTATGTCAGAGTCAGAGTTAACTTTAGGCTAGAGGACCAAGGAAGATTCATAGATGATATGATGATTCATAGATGAAGGATGGCTAGGATGTCAACAGATGGTAAGAGGAGGTAAATATTCCAGGGGAGAATAATGTTGTCTCCCTCCATTCAAATGTAAGCTCTTTTACATCAGGGTCTGTTTTTTTTATTTACTACTACTACTGCTGCTACCACCTTTAGCCCTTTACTAAGTTAAGTGTCAAATAATAAACATTTAATGAATGCTTATTGATTGACCAAGTTATGGAAGTATAAAAGAGAGATTCAAGTTTCAGATATGAGAGTCAATCTAATTTAATTGGAGCATAGAGGTTGTGAGAAAGGTATTATGGAATAAACACATGCTAGAATCTCTGAAATATGTGAATAAGAGAATATTTCAATGTTTCAAAGTATCTCTGATTTCTCTAGTGTGGGTAATATCTACCACCTCAGTTCCTAATCCCATAAACAGTGATTTTTTTTCTTTTTATCTGTTTGTGAACATCTCTTAGTAGACTGGCTCCTAGACAGAAAGGAAGGAAAGAAGAAAGAAATGAAGGAGGGAGAGGAGAGGGCTGTAGTAAGGAAAATAAGCATTTATTAAGGACTTATTATGTGCCAGACAGAGTGCAAAGTACTTACCAAATATTATCTCATGTGATCCTCATAACAACCCCAGAAAGGATGTATTATCATTGTCCCCATTTTATGGTTAAGGAAACTGAGGCAAACAGAATTTAAGTAATTTAAACAGGATAGCACAGTTAATAAGTATCCGACATCAGTTTCTCTGAAGCAGATTCTCTGGTCAGACTTGAAGTGTTTGCCACTTGGTAAGTCTCACTAGAGTTTGTGATCTATGCTTATAGCCTAATAGAACTTAGGGTCACCCACATATACCAAGATGATCCATCTGAATAGGACTTTAGTGAAGACATTAGGATAGTAGCATGTGGAAACTATAGTGCCATCCATTCATTATAGTAAGCATTGGTCAGACACTTACCATCATATAAGAACACATTCCAGTAATTGGATAGTTATGAGTGCCACAAATTAAGAGGATATGGGGAATTAGAAAAGGTCACATAGAACACTAATAAAACCTAAATATACTCAACTGAGTGAATAATACAAAAAGTAGTTTCACAGGAACACTCATAATTCTTGGTTTTGAAATGCTAATTCAGCATTCCTGAAAGCTAGAGTATAAAGAGGTGTATTCACAAAATATTAAAGCTGGAAGGGGTCTTGCCACTGGACTTTGATGACTCTGGAGGAGAGAGTGAGGTTGACACATTTGAAATGCTCTAACTCACTTATATCCAATTCACTCACAAGTCAAGACATCAATGTCTGATGTTATTGGTCCTTTTTGAGAATGAAAGACAGAAAAAGGGGGGCGGGGCCAAGATGGGGGAGGGAAAACAGTGACTTGTTAGAGCTCTCCCCCCAAACCCTTCCAAATACCTATAAAAATGGTTCTAAACAAATTCTAAAGCAGCAGAACCCACAAAAAGACAGAGTGAAACAAATTTCCAGCCAAATACAACCTGGATGGTTGATCGGAAAGGTATATCACACTGGGAGGGGAGAGGAGCGCAGTGTGGCACGGGTGCACAGGCCACAGCGATCCTGGAGCAGGTCTCAGAGGACTGAATCACAGGCAGCTGTGGCAGTTTCCGGACTTCTTAACCCACAAACACCAAAGACAACTTAGGAGATCAGTGGGAAAAGTCTGTGACTGCAGTGAGAGAAGGGGCTAGGTCTCAGCCACAAGTCCTGAGTGCGGTGTCTGGGGCCGTGGCTGTCTCCTGAGCTTCTGGCCCACAGACTAAGGAGGAATCCGGTGGCTGATCAACGGGGGATTGCAGGGATCTCTTTGCCAGTGCTGAGGCAGGAATCTCTTCCTTTGCCCGTGCTTGGTTCTAGGTCACAGTTCTGAGGGGAGGTCCTGAGGTGAGGAGGAGCACTGGCATGGTGGAGCTTGTTGTGGCAGTGGAGAGGAAACACCTCGCCCCTTACCATACCACCTTGGAAGAGATGAAAATTTACAGGTTCCTAGAATTATCTCTGAAAAGAGCTGTTCAAACCCCTGAAGCTTGGGACAGTACATTCTCCACATTGGAAGCAGACTCTTAACCTTAACAAAGAGTTTAAAACTCAAGTAATTGGCCAGGATCGTGAGTAAGCAGCGCAAAAAGAATCAGACTATATTATCTTACTTTGGTGATAAAGAAGATCAAAACATACAACCAGAAGAAGACAACAAAGCCAAAGCTCCTACATCCAAAGCCTCCAAGAAGAATATGAATCAGTCCCAGGCCTTGGAAGAGCTCAAAGGGATTTTGAGAAGCAAGTAAGAGAAGTAGAGGAAAAACTGAGAGTTTTGCAAGAAAATCATGAAAAAAAGTCAACAGCTTGCTAAAGGAGACCCAAAAAAATCCTGAAGAAAATAACACCTTAAAAAATACCCTAACCCAAATGGCAAAAGAGGTCTAAAAAGCTAATGAGGAGAATACCCTAAAAAGAAAAATTGACCAAGTGGAAAAGGAAGCCCAAAAGATTACTGAAAAAAAATACTTCCTTAAAAATTAGAATAGAGCAATTGGAAGCTAGTGACTTTATGAGAAATCAAGACAATGTAAAACAAATCCAAAAGAATGAAAAATTAGAGAACAATGTGAAATATCTCATTGGAAAAACAACTGACCTGGAAAATAGATCCAGGAGAGAGAATTTAAAAATTATTGGACTATCTGAAAGCCATGATCAAAAAAAGAGCCTAGACATCATCTTTTAAGAAATTATCAAGGACAACTGCTGTGATATTTTAGAATCAGAGGGCAAAATAGAAATTGAAAGAATCCACCGATCTCCTCCTAAAAGAGATCCCCAAAGGAAAACTCCTAGGAATATTGTAGCCAAATTCCAGAGTTTCCAGGTCAAGGAGAAAATATTATAAGCAGACAGAAAGAAACAATTCAAGTATTGTGGAAATGCAATCAGGATAACACATTTAGCTGCTTCTACATTAAGGGACTACAGGGCATGGAGTATAATATTCTGGAGGGTAAAGGAGATAGAATTACAACCAAGAATCACCTACCCAGCAAAACTGAGTATAATCCTGCAGGGGAAAAAATGGTCATTCAGTGAAATAGAGGACTTTCAAGCATTCTTGGTGAAAAGACCAGAGCTGAATAAAAAATTTGATTTTCAAATACAAGACTCAAGTGGAACATGAAGAGGTAAACAGGAAAGAGAAAATCATAAGAGACTTATTATGGTTGAACCATTTACATTCCTGCGTGGAAAGATGATATTTGTAACTCATGAGACCTTTGTCAGTATTAGGGTAGTTGGAGGGGAAAAATTCTATGTACGTATATATAGATATAGATAGATAGATAGATAGATAGAGGGCACAGGGTGAGTTGAAAATGAAGGGGTCATATCTGGAGAATAAAATTAAGGGGTAAGAGAGGATTATACTAGGAGAAGGAGAGGTAGAACAGGGTAAATTATCTCCCCCCCAAAAAAAGAAAAGAAAAGTCTCTTACAGTGGAGGGGAAGCTGGGGAAGATGAGAGGGAATGAGTGAATCTTATTCTCATAGAATTTGACTTAAGGAGGGAATAACATACACACTCAATTGGGTATGGAAATCTGTTTTACCCTATAGGAAAATGGGGGGGGAGGGGACAAGGGAGTATGGGGATGATAGAGAGGAGGGCAGATTGGGAAAGGGGGTAATCAGAAGCAAGTACTTCTGAGGAGGGTCAGGGTCAAAAGAAAGAATAGAATAAGTGGGGGGTGGGATAGCATTAAGGTAAATAGAGTTAGTTTTTCACAGCATGTCTACTATAGAAGTGTTTTGCATAACTGCACATATATAACCTATATTTAGTTGCTTGCCTTATGAATGAGGGTAGTTGGGGAGGGAGGAAGGGAGAAAATTTGGAATCCAAAATTTTAAAAACACATGTTTAAAAAAAATATTTTCAAATGAAACTGGGAAATAAGAAATACAGGAAATAGGGTACAGAAATCCCTCCTGCCCTACAGGAAAATTGAAGGGGAAGGGGATGAGAGAATGGGGGGGAGAGATAGAAAGGAAGGCAGACTAGGGGAAGGGGTATTCAGAATGCATGCTATCTTGGGGTGGGGGGAGGGGCGAGTTGGGTGAAAATTTGTAACTCAAAATCTTGTGGAAGTAAATGTTGAAAACAAAAAGAAATAAATGAAATGCCATTGCATCTGAAAAAAATAAATTAAAAAAATAAAAAATAATTTAAAAAAAGAGAATGAAAGACAAACAAAAGTAATAACAACAACAGGGATTCTGCATGAAGTCTCTACACAGAAAGAAGGACTTCCAGAATAGTTTTTGTAAGTGAAACCTATTTATACATGTTTCTTACACTTGTGCTTCGCTACTATTATAGTCTAAGTTTAAGCTTAATCCTTCATGGATGCTGTGTGTATTTGTGAGAAGGAGTAAAGCAGTTCTTAGGAGAATGTTCTGTATTTACTGTCTTTACCATGCTATCTAAGAGTAGTAGTAGCTGACCTCAGGGGACCCAATCTGCCATTTTTTGCAGAAGTTGGAAAATGCTGATATTTCTTCTTGTATTTCTTCTTCTTGTTGTTTTTCTTGTTCTCCTTCTATTTTTATTATTATCTTTTTCCAAAAGCTGGGGCAATTTGCTTTTTGTCCTGTAGAGTTTTCATTTTTGATTTCTTGAAATATAGTTCTGAAAACACAGGCTTTAAAAAAGTCCATTTTTTTTTAAATGGAGCTACTTGACTATATCTTTAAACCCAAATCACTATTGCTTTAATCAAATGGCCAATAATAGCTCCAATCCAAGCCTCAGTTGCTCATTGTTAATGACTTTAAAATATGCTAATAGCAGTTATTTTCTGTTCTGGAGAGAAACTAAGAAGGACTTCCCCTACCAGATTGATATCTTTGTCATCTTTTGTCTCATCTCTTATCTACTAGTCCTTAGTTACTGAATGGAAATTCCCTCAGACAAACTGAGACCTGGAAAAGACCTCAATTAAGAAAGGCCAAGGTCACCCACTGCATCCTGGGCCATCTCCAGTCATCTTTGTCATGCCACTGGGCTTCAATGATGCTGGATGAGAGGAGGCTGATGGCTTTGTGCAGCTCTGCTTCACTTGTAACCAATTTGAATGCAAGTCAAGACATCACCCTTCTGATGTCATTGGTCCTCTTTGAGAAGAAAGGATGAACAACAAACAACAAAAGCTGAAAGGTACCTAGCCATTTGAGTTCACTCCTCAGTTTAAAAATGAGAAAACTGAGGCCCGGAGTGGTAAAATTAGGAAAAAAAAAGGTGACTAGCAAGAATGACAGAGGAGTGAGGATCTAACTTTCAGAAAGTATGGAGATAAAAGGGAAATTTGCGTTAACTTGAACAGAGTGTATTAATGTTCACTTTCTGACAGTATCTTTTTTTATCTGTGCTTAAAGTACGCAATGATGCCTTTCCTTGAAAAGGGTACATATAGAGAAATACCTTATCTTACCCAAGGTCATGAAAGTGGCATTAGAGACAAGATTCAATCCTCTTTGATCCTATTTGTAATAACCCTAATTTACTCTCCGGTCTTAGATATTTCTAACAATCATGTCTGGAGCTACTTGGTCTCAGTCTGAAGGTTCAACTACTAAACAAAATTAGGTGGCAATACTAGAACTAGACTAAAATAATATAAGGACTCTGAGATCAGAAACACGTTACACTGAGTCTTTCTTGACCATGGGTCTGCTTCATTTTTTATTTTAGTCCCCCAGTATCTGGATTCTTGTTTCAATTCTGGTTTTCCTGGAGTATTTTGCCTAAATCTATGGCTTATATCATATTTCCTTTAAAGACTAAATTTTGTCCTCTTGGACCATTTTTTTCTCTCCCATAACTGAGTCCTAAAACCAATTGAGAGCTTCCCTGGATACTGACCACCTTTGTGCCTGAATATATAGTTGAATATTTGATGCTTGGTTGCATGATAATTTAGACATTTGACTAAAGGGGTTTCATTTATTATTGTATTTTTCATCCAAAGAATGATATTATAGATGTGGATCTAACTTTGGGTTCATAATCCTCCATGATTAACTCTCAAAGAGTAATTTGCTATTTAACTTTTTTTTTTTTTGCCCGTAACTTAGAAAAAACACAGATCTCTTCTTAGATACAAAACTAGAAGGGAAAGTTAACAAGCTGGATGAAAGAAACAGAACACAAAAGTACTTAACAGTCTGGAATATTCATTTAAGAAAAGAAAATTTAATGGAGAGGAAAATAAAGCTTTACATGAGTTCAAAAACCAGCTTTACAAATGCATTATAGGAGAGGACTGGTTAGGGTACAATTTATCTGGGGAAAAAAAAAGATCTGGAGCTTTAATTGGATGACAACCTCAATATGAGCAATATGAGTCAATGATGTAGTTTGGTTAAAAACAAATAAAAAATGAAGTGAACAAAAAGTATTTTTAAGCATTTAGTATTAGCATTTTGAGCACTTTGGTAAGCTCTGGTAAGTTCTTTTCTCTACAAGGAAAAAATTGAGATAATGCTTCCTCTCAAAGTGCTAACTTTCAAATTGATGTGGCAACAAATATGGGAGAGGTCAAGCTGCAGAGTTAATTGTAATGCCTGGGTGTCCTTAGGTTGGAGAAACAAGGAAAATGGTAATATGGCAATGATTGGGCTTCTGAAGGATAGATTGCTAGGGAAGATGATAAAATCCAGTAGTCCTTAGCACAGGAAGGTGGCAGGATAAGTGTTAAGTCCAAGTGTTTGCTCATCTTCTTAGACAGGTCAGGACTAGCTGTGTCCATTCATTAGGCAACTTTAAAATTCCATAATTGTTAAAATTGGACTTCATCAGATTTCTTTCATTTTTGTGGACTCCTAGTTTCAATTTTTCACTGTCCAGTTCACCCTACCTCCAACTAATATATTATTCATCATTGCCTGAGCCCAGTTTCTGAGACACAGTGAGAATAGAAAAAAAATGATATTTTTATAAGAGAAAATGATATCATAGAATTTTAAAGATCATAGAAACTTAAGGTATAGCCTCATTTTATAGATGAGGAAAATGAAGCCAGAAGATGCACAACTTAACTGAGGTCAGAAAAGTGGTATCAAGGTCAAGATTTAATCCAAAGTCCTCTGACTCCACATCAGTGCTCTTTCTACTGTAACATAGTGTCTCCATATAAATGATTAAGGAGTTTAAAAAAAGGAGGCAAAATAGTAATGTTTGACTATCACATCACAAGGTTGGCTTATAGTAAGTATGCATTCCACTAAAACACCCTAGTCTCTTTTACATGATTTATTGCCTAGCAATTTCTTCCCCAGCCTTTATAAATTAACTGTGCTTATGAAATTTGTAAATAGGTTGTTTGAAATTCTGAGTACATTTTCCTATAGAAACAATGTTACAAATGGTGTTTGGGTTCTTAGACTATTCCATAGAAATCTACTTAACACATAATATAGCTAGAATATAATGCTAATACTACTGTAGAACTGGATAATTATTTTTAGTATTAGTTATATATATGCCTTTCAGAGTATAACTTCAAAAATTCAGTTCGCATCTCTTGTCCTAGTAATGGAAGAAGGGACTATTGAAGGTCTTGTTGTAGAAGTAAACCTGGCTGCAAAACCTATCATAATTGTAAAAATTTCTTTAGAAATAAGTGGATAAGAGGGAATACAAGTGAGAATTGCTCCAGAGGGGAAATAGAATGGAACAAAGGGATTTGAGCATCTGTTCAGATGAAAAGGTTATGTTTAAGATCTTGACTGTACAAATATTCTGGCTCCTCTTCTTTCCATTATGTTCTCTGATATCTTGATTTGTTCAGTTTCTGAACTCTTTATACGGGTGATTTAATTTCTTCCCATGTCATCAACTACTTTCCACCCACCTGGACCATAACTATTTAGTGGATGGAGGACTGGACTTGGAGTCAGAAAGACGTGGGTTCAAATACTATCATCAGCACTTACTAACTTTATGGACCTGGACAAGCCATTAAACTTATCTCAGTTTAACTTTCCTCATCTCTAAAATGGAGATATTAATGGCTGTTGCCTTACAGAGTTGTGAGGATCAATTGAGAAAATAAATGTATACCACTTTGTAAATCTTAAAACAATATATAAACATTAGCTATTATTATGTAGTAGTAGTTCTTTTATCTTTCATGATTCCACAGCTTCAATCCACCAATTATCTGTTGAATTTCTATATAGAGTGGTAAGATAAATCTTCTTCATGTACACATTCATATGATTCTTTTACTTATATAAAGTTGATTCCTTAGTCATTCATAAATCTGAAACCACCACACTTGACAGTCTAATATTACACTTCTTCTCTCCATATTCTAATCAACGTGGACAACTTGATAGATTCTTAACAGATACTGCACTCTTCCACATTGGTGCCTATTGCTCATGTCATTCCTTACAGTTAAAATATACCTGCCCTAGCTTCATCTTTTGAAATCCTATTTATCTTTAAAGGTAATCATCTCAAAAAGTTGAGGACATAAACTCTCAGAGGCATGGCATGACCTGAGGGGTGTGAGGGGTGGTTCAACCATTTGGAAGGTAGAAAAATTGATCGCATCCCATCTTCTCCAGATTTCCTGCTTTTTCACCGGGTGTTCTCTATACCTGGAACTTTCTCCTTCCTCATTTCTACCTTCTGGCTTCCTTACCTTCTTTCAAGTTGCAATTGAAATCCTGTTAACTATAAGAAGCCTCTCCCAGTACTTCTTACTCTTAGTTCTTTCTATTAGAAACTACCTCCAATTTTTCATGTATATGTTTTGATTTACATAGTTGTTTGCATATTGTCTCCTCTATTAAACTATGAACTCTTTGTGAGTAGAAACTTTTTTTGTCTCTCCTAGTACCTCTAGAATGTATCACAGTGCCTCACACTTTGTAAGTGCTTAATAAATGCTTGTTTACTAACATCTTTATTTTTAATATGTTAACTCTTCTATAAAGATACTCTTGTACCATGTCAAAAATTTAAAAACAAGTTAAAATAAATAAGGGTAGACTTTAGATTGAGTTGTTGAGTGGTTGAGATAAAGAGTAGAGAAAGTATAGATCAAAGAAAAATAGAATAGGAAGATTGCCAAGAATAATGTATAAACAAAAACAGAACTTAAAGGGAATTGAATCAAGATAAAACAAATACAAGGAAAAAATGGAAGATTAAATGCAAGAGTAAAGTTCAAGAATTTTAGATAAAAATGTGTAAAATCCATTGGTAATTTTGAAAAGTTTTGCCACCAATATATAGTTCTACCTTGGAATGTTTGTGTAAGCCTCAGCAATTTTAGTTCAGATGAAATTGATTTTTAAAAAGAGCTTTTCTAAGTCTGTGGATTTATGATTCATTGCACCCGAATTTCCAACTTACTAAAATGTAAATGTACTCTGAGCAAAGATTTTTAGACCAAAATCTTTATTTCATCTTGTTTTCACATATAAATTTTAGCAATTACATTATGTATTATTTCTATTTCATTTTTAAGAAGTTGAGGATTCATCTTATACTAACCTAATACTGAAACCAAAGCAAATCTTCCAAATGGTATTATAATTAATTCAGTTCCCAGAGAATCAAAAAGACTCTGTATCAGGATGGTTCTTTAAAGGAACTTGAACTTAAAGTTATTTAAAGTATAATATGAAGTACAAAATAAAAATGGAAATTCTAATTGAGAAAAGTATATAGAAAGTTTAGCACAGCTAGTCTTAGTTTCTGGTGTTAGAATGCTTGAGAAGCAGCATGGTGTAGTGAGTAGAAAAACTGAACTTAACATCAGGAAGGCACGCTGCCTCTGAATGTATTAGACCTGTGAGAATGAGTAAGTCCCCTAACTTCTCAGTGCCATGAACAATTCTCTAACACTATAAGTTACAAAAGAATTATCAATCTCCATAGACTTGAGGTAGTTTATGGTCCAGGGGTGGGGGACCTGTGACCTCAGGGCCACATGTGGCCCTCTAAGTCATCAAAGGAGGGTCTTTGACTGAATCCAAATTTCACAGAACTGTGAAGTTTAAATTCAGTCAAAAGGCTGCCCTTTTGGATCTAGAGGGCCACACGTGGCCTTGAGGCTTTAGGTTCCCCACTCCACTTTACACTGTTGAAATTACAGGTTCCACTTTCAAAATAAACTAGTAGAATTCAGCTTTGAAGACACAGTTCTTCACCATAAGTTCCAGGTAGTGAATTATTTTATATTTTCAATTTCAATTAAAAATTAATGTCTTGATTTAGATGAGAAAGCATTGGATTTTGATGTTTTGATATTTGTTGGACTATTAAAATTATTTCCTTAGGAGGCAGAGAAAATCTCAGTAAGGATATTAAAAACAAACAACAACAAAAACCTGAGTTTGTAGTTACACTTGCTTTATAAGTATATATATATTTTTTCTTAGCTAATACTACTTGAACACAATACAGTTGAGGAGATATTGTTTTAATTCAATATCCTAATGGAAAAGTCAAATCTGTTATCTGTGCATTGATGAATAGAATGTTTAATTTAAAGAACAAAACACATAGGGAGGAAACCATAGCTATTTTTCAAATATTCCACAGAATCTCAGCATTCAAGGAATCTCATACACCATCTTATTTAACATGAACCTTAATAAAAATCTCCTTTACAAACTACAGGTAGTGAACAAAGGTTTGCTTGAATATTGCTTCCTGAAGTAGTTCTTAGTACCTTTAGATAACTCTTATTGTTGGGAATAATTTCCTCACATAAAGGCTTAATTTGATTTTTCGTAGTTCCCAAATGTTGCTCCTAGTTCTGCTTTATGTGGCAAAGCAAACCAAATCTCTTCTATTCCATGTGAAAGACCTTCAGATACTACAAATGTTATCCTGTCCCCCCAACCCTTTCTTTCTCCATTTTAAACATTTCCATTTCTTTCAAATGATCCTTACATGGCATGAAATTGAAACCCTACTCCATCCCGGTTGACCTTTGTAGATACTCTCCAGAGAATGAATGTGTTTCTTTAAGAACAAAAAACAAACAAACAAACAAACAAAAAACAACAACTTAGCTTCTAGAAATGAACAAAATGCCACAAATGTATTCAGATCAGGCAGAGTAAATTGGGACTATAACCACATTAATCTTGGATAGTGTGATTATATTAAAATGGGTTGAATTTGTATTACCTTTTTTTGGGAGAGCAACAATATAGATTCCATACATTCAGATTGAAGATAACTGAAACCCACAGAACTTTTTCAGATAAAACCCTCTGACTTTGTACACGTGAAGTTGGAAGTGGACCCATTGTTTTCTTTGAGATTAGGTTTTTTTTTATTTTTCAATGATGTCTTAAAGTGAAAGTTCTTAAGGCATTATACGAATAAGAGCAGTCAAAGTAAGACCAAATCCTCCAAAAAACAAAAAGGCAAAACATTCAATGAATTAAATGGATCATTATCAATGTAAGTTTTTCTTTTAAGGGGAACCTGACAGCATTTTTTTTTTTACTGATGAAATCAGTGACAAAGATTGTTCCAGTTATGAATTTAATGATGTCATACTATTATGTGATTAATGCTAAACAAACCTGGTTACCGTAAATAATACAATCATTTGTTCAAGGTAATCTTGCATGATGATTAAAAGTATTTTGTTATTAGACCTTGTCAATTTTGTTATTTATTCCATAGAGTACTCATGCTTAGACTATGTTTGATGATTAAAATTCAGAATTTTATACATGAGTTTCTATTATGTACCCAAATGCCATACTTTACATTTATTTCTATTAAAATTCATCTTATAATCAGCTAAACATATTAGTTCTTCAAGACCTTTTTTAAATACCAAATTTGTCATTTAATCATTTAGTTATGCCTCATGTTACTTGCTAATGTAATAAGCATGCAATCCAATGGTGAGAGGGTGAGAGAGTGAGAGAGTACACGAACAAAACTCTCTCTCTCTCTCTTTCTCTCTCTCTCTCCCCCTCCGTCCCTCCCTCTCCCCCTCTCCTTCTATCTCTCTCTTCCTCCCTGACTCTCAATTTCAGCAATATTCACAGAATTTGTGTTTCCCTGGTCCTACATTATCTCTTAGATTCTGCACAATCTTTCCAAAATAGCTGACAAGGGCACAACAAGCATATCTGACATTTCTTTTCTTACTCTGGGATACAGTTCATCTCGGCCTGATGACAAGAATGTATCAAGATTGTCTAGTATGCTATCACTATCCTCTCATTATCTTGGGTTTTACTTCCATAAATCATTTTTGTTCTTTTTTTTTATTCCAGGATTCATTATCTCTGAATTGCATTCCCTTTCTCTTTCTAAACCAAATGACTGACTCATCCTTGGTTTCTCAGTCAGTTGGGTGTAGTCCCATGGAATCCAATCAATAACTCATATGACCTTTAAAATACTCATTATTCTTGTTCCGTCTTTTCAGTCACAGACTGTCTCCAAAACATCTGATCACTCTAATTTGTAGATATCTCCATTAGCTGTATGATTTTGTGGGGAGATTAATATATATTAGCTTTAATATTCAGTGTTAGATGACCACAAGTTCTTTCACTTGAATGTTTTTGTTTATAGACCAATGTTCTAATACCTGTATTATAATATATACCACTGTGTAGTTAAACATTTCTTCTTCTGTACTCATGAGCACCTTGATATCCGTAAGCATTGTATAGATGTAGTTGAAATGCATTGAATGGACTTTGAATTGTCTGATCCATTCTGCATCATTCTGTTATTCTTCTGGAAGTGATAAAGACAAACATTCCAAAATTTTCTTAATATCTAAATTGTCTATATGTTGTATACCCTATGGGTAATATTCATTTTATATCTACTTTGCTATGCCAAGATTTATTTCCAAGCCTGTCAACTTTCTCCAGATGCTGCACCATTTCATGGACCTGTGGGATAGAACTTACAAAGAAATGCAAATATATTAAAAAGAAATGTATAAAGTTTTAATAATTGATTTTTTATTCTTATTTTCCAAAAAGAACAATGAACAAGTCCTGAAAGGTAGCTGGAAGTAGTTTGGGGAGATTGTGTTGCCTTATCAAATCTATGTCCGGAGGCTAATCTGATAAGATTCCATGTAAAGCTTAATATCTATTTCATCTATGACTTTTTTCAACATTCATGACATTCATTTCATTGTCATTCAGTGCACTAAATACTGACACTGTTTTCCACCAAAATAATGTTTTTTTATAAACACAAAGCCAGAGGAAGGACAAATTTTAATTTTCTTTGAAGTTCTTTTCCTATGCACACTGGGAAATTTTATTGAAAATCCAACATGAATGTCTGTCTCCTCATGATTGATGAGACATCTAGATCCTTCTTAATAGAGTAGACTATGAGCCACATGAAAAATTTATAAATTTGTAATGGGACAATGAAGCACCATTAACTGTTTTCCTGGGCCATGTTTATCTTGCAAAGAAGACATATCTAGATTTTCCTCCTCTGCCATAGAGACCAGCCTATGAATACCTTGTTTGGTATATCTCCTCTTGAGTATAAATGATCATCACAAATAACATAATTTCCTGCAAGTACTCCATCTTGCATCTGTTTCATTAATTCTATCTCTTCATCTCACCTAACGTGTGAATGGTCTCTGATGCATTTGTTATTGTAAAAGGAATAATTTGCAATGGATTAGAACATCTTCTTCTCAATGCAATTGTATTCATGAATTGTCACAGCTGAAACTGACCTCAGAGAAGAGAGGGTCATGGAGCTATAGCTGAAAGCCTCTAATCCAGTCCACTAATTTAGAAAAGAGTAAACTGATTCATAGGGATACTAAGTGACTCACCAAAGGCCACACAGGTAGTTTCAGAGGCAAGATTTGAATTCAATTCATCTGATTATACACAAAAAGTTCTTTTCCCTATAACCATGAATGTCTAAGATATAACAGTTGTTGTTTTGTTTTTTTTTCTCAAGCCCCAATATGTTCTGGTTTGTCTGGCATAATCTATTATTGACAGGAATCTGCTTTACAACACCCACAGGAAATTGTCATCAAAGTATCATGGTATAGTTGTTATTCCTTTTGTGTCCAAAATCCTTGAAAAGACTGTCTACAATCACTGCCTCCAATTCATTCTTCTTGCTCTGTTCTTAATTCTCTGCAATTTAACTTCTTACTTTATTTAACTGAAACATTGGTTTTCAAAAATTCAAGTGATCTTTTAATTGTCAAATCTAAAGGTCTTTTCTCAATTCTTATAATTTATGACCTATCACAGTTAATATTATCAATTGTTTTTTTCCCTTGATACTTCATTCTCTCTAGGTTTTTATGACACTGATCTTACCATGCTTGCCAAATTCTGTGGTCCCCTAAGAAGCTTCTAGCCTGGGTCCTCTTTTTGTGTGCATTTGTGTACTTGGTGATTTCATCAGCTCACTAAGATTTAATTTTCATATCTTTGGGGATGATTCTCAGATCTACTTATCTAGCACTAGCCTCTCTCCTAACTTCCAGTCTCACATCTTCAACTGCCTATTGGATATTTTGAGCTGCATGTTCCATTGATATCTTAAATTTAACATGTTCCAAATTGAATTCATTATCTTTCATCTAAACCCTCCCTTCCTCTTAACTTCCCTATTATCCTCAAGTACTACCATCCTCCCAGTCAACCAGAATGATAATGCCGTTGCCATTCTTGAATTTTCACTATCTCACACTCATTTTATCCAATCATTTGCCAAGCCTTGATGATTTTATCTTTGTAACATTTCTCATATACATTCCCTTTCCCCCAACACTGCCACAATTATACTGGGGACCTTGTCACCTTATGCCTGGATTATTACAAAAGTTTACTGATTGGCTTTCTTGCCTCAAGTCTCTCCCCATTATAATACATCATCAACTCTCTAGTCAAATGAATCTTCTTAAAGTGTAGCTAAGACCATGTCATTCCCTATTCAATAATTTCCAATGATTCCCTATTAAATCTAGAATCAAATAGAAAAACCTTCATTTGGCTTTTAAAGTCTTCATAACTTAATCATTCCCTCCCTTTCCAGTCCTTTTATACCTTACTTCAGTGACAGCAGACTTCTTGTTCTCCCTTGGCATTGAATTTTCAGACTCCCTGCCTTTTCACTGGTAGTCTCCCAAGCCTGTAATCTTCTCCCATCTCATCTCCATCTCCTATCTATCTTCAAATCTTAGCTAAAATCTTACATTCTGTACAAAAAAAAATCTTGCTTATTGACTTGATTTGACTTGTAAAACTCCAATGTTTGGAACTCACTGTGTCTTGAGGAAAGGCATTACACATTTGGAATACTCTGATATCTCATTTATTTATTTTTTGTTTGTTTAAATACCCCCACCCCCAATGTACCACATTTAAAGAATATATCTTACTCTCTAGAATATCTATCCCTTTCTCTTGGTTTTACCCACTGGTGCTAAACAAAACAAATTTAAAATCTCTCCTGTGAAATAGTTTGTAAAATGATTGAAAACAATTACATAGATGCTTATGTCTTTTTTTTCTTTGTTAAATTTTTAGTATTTTTCCCAGTTACATATAAAAATATTTTCAACATTCATTTTTAAAACTTTGAGATCCAAATTCTCTCCCTTCCTCCCTCCCCACCCTCCTCATTGGAAAGGCAAGCAATTCAATATAGTTTATACAAGTGTAATCATACAAAACATAACAGTCATGTTGTGAAAAACTAATTGTATTTCCCTCCATCCTATCCCACCCATTCATTCTATTCTCTCTCTCCTTTCACCTGTCCCTCCTCAAAAGTGTTTTGCTTCTGATTACCCACTCCCCTAATCTGCCCTCCCTTCTATCACTCCCCTTCTCTTATCCTCTTCTCTTTCTACTTTCCTGTATGGTAAGATATGTTTCTATACACAATTCAATGTGTATGTTATTCCTTCTTTGAGCTAGTTCTGATGAGAGTTAGGTTCACTCATTCCCTCTTACATCACCCCTCTCCTCTCCACTGTAAAAGTTCTTTCTTTCCTATTTTATGTGAGACAATTTACCCCCATTCTACCTCTCCCTTTCTCTTTCTTCCAGTACATTCCTCTCTTACCCCTTAATTTTATTTTTTAGATATCATCACTTCACATTCAACTCACAACTGTGTCCTCTATCTATAAATACACCTTCTAACTACCCTAATAATGAGAAAGATCTTATGTTACAAATATCATCTTTCCATGTAGGAAAGTAAACAGTTTAAATTTAATAAATCCCTTATGGTTTCTCTTTCCTGTTTACTTTTCACAATTGTCTTGAGTCTTGTATTTGAATGTCAGATTTTCTATTTAGCTCTGGTCTTTACCCAAGAATGCTTGAAATTTCAAAAATTAAAAAAAAGGAATGGGGAAAACTGGAAAAATTACAGTCTTTATCATGTAAGGGAAGAAACTTTGATCTAAAACTTAATTTCATAAGGTAAATGATATTAATTCCTCCACAGAAGGAGATGAGCAATTTTGCTTAAGTTTGTAGTCTTAGAGAGTTCCCTGTGGACACAAAGCAGTTATATAATTCATCTTTGTTTACACAGCTAGTGAATTTGGTCTTCTATTCACTCAACCATACTTCTTACTCTACCTTTGGCATGATGATACAATATAAATTTGGAAATTATGAAACAATAAAGCAAGCAACAGGAATGACAACAAAATTGTTTCACAATAAAATCATTAACACATTAAAAAAAAAGAATGCTTGAAATTCTTGTCTCATTGAATGTCCATTTTTCCCCCTGATGGGATTCTACTTAGTTTTGCTGAGTAGTGATTCTTTGTTGTAATCCTAGCTCCTTTGCCCTCTGGAATATCATATTCCAAGCCCTCTGATCCTGTAAGGTAGAAGCTGCTTAATCTTGTGTTTTCCTGAATGTGGCTTCATGATACCTGAATTGTTTCTTTTGGTCTGCTTGCATTTTCTCATTGGAGTGGGAACTCTGGAATTTGGCTACAATTTTCATTTTAGGATATCATTCAGGAGGTGATTGGTAGATTCTTTCAATTTATATTTTATCCTCTGGTTCTAGAATATCAGGTCAGTTTTCCTAGATAATATCTTGAAAGTTGATGTTTAGGTTCTTTTTTTGGACTAGGTAGTACAATAACTTTTAAATTATCTCTCCTGGATCTATTTTCCAGGTCAGTTTTTTTTTTCTCCAATAAGATACTTCACTTTGTCTTTTATTTTTTCATTCATTTGATTTTGTTTTATGTTTTCTTGATTTCTCACTAGGTCATTAGCTTCCATTTGCTCCATTCTATTTTTTTAAGGAATTATTTTCTCCAGTGAGCTTTTGGACCTCTTTTACCTTTTGGCCTAGTTTGTTTGTTAAGTTGTTATTTTCTTTTTCTTTCTTTTTTTTTTTTACAGGTTCTACATGTGTAGTTATGCAAAACACTTCCATACTAGTCATGTTGTGAAAAACTCACTTTATTTCCCTAAATCCTATCCTTTCCCTCATTTATTCTATTGTCTCTTCTGACCCTGTCCCTCCTCAGAAGTGTTTGCTTTTTATTACCCCCTTCCCCAATCTGCCTTCCCCTCTATCATCCCTCTGCTCTCTTGTCCTCTTCCCCCCACCCCATTTTCCTGTAGGGTAAGATAGATTTCCATACCCAATTGAGTGTGTATGGTATTCCCTCCTTAAGCCAAATACTATGAGAATAATATTCATTCATTCCCTCTCACCTTCCCCCACTTCCCCTCCACTGTAAAAGCCTTTTCTTGTCTGTTTTCTGTGAGATAATTTACCCCATTCTACCTCTCCCTCTCTCCTCCTCCCAGTGTAATCCTCTCTCTTCCCTTAATTTTATTCTCCAGATATCACCCTTTCATCTTCAACTCACCCTGTGCCCTCTATCTATCTATCTATCTATCTATCTATCTATCTATCTATCTATCTAT
>NW_020954569.1:15898029-15900004 GCF_900497805.2 Vombatus ursinus
TATCTATCTATCTATCTATCTATCTATCTATCTATCTATCTATCTATATACATACATATTTTTTCCCCTCCAACTACCCTAATACTGATAAAGGTCTTGTGAGTTACAAATATTATCTTTCCATAGAGGAATGTAAACAGATCAACCTTAATAAGTCTCTTATGATTTCTCTTTCCTGTTTACCTGTTCATGTTTCATTTGAGTCTTGTATTCGAAAGTTAAATTTTCTATTCAGCTCTGGTCTTTCCATCAAGAGTGCTCCAAAGTCTTCTACTTCACTGAATTTCCACTTTTTTCCCCTCAGTCTGTGTGCTAGAAGCTCTGGAGGCAGTTGCTGTCCCATGGACATGCTTGGGGACTGGGGCTAGGACAAAACTTCTCTCTCTCATGGCAGTCACAGACCTTTCCCACTGACCTTCTAAGTTGTCATTGGCATTTGTGGGTTGAGAAGTCTGGAATCCACCACAACTGCCTGTGATTCAGCCCTCTGAGGCCTGCTGCAGGTTTGCTGAGGCCAGTTTTGCCAGCATAACCACAAAGAACTGTGCTCCTCTCCCTGCCTGGCATGATATACCTTTCTGATCAACCATCCAGGTTGTCTTGGACTAGAAATTTGTTTCACTCTTTCTTTTTGTGGGTTCTGCTGCTTTAGAATTTGTTTAGAGCCATTTTTTACAGGTATTTGGAGGGGTTTTGGGGAGATCTCAAGCAAGTCACTGCTTTTACTCCACTATCTTGACTATGCCCCCTAAGTCGTTATTTTCTTCTGTATTTTTTGTATCTCCTTTACCAAGCTGTTGACTCATTTTTCATGATTTTCTTGTATCATTCCCATTTCTCTTCCCAATTTTTCCTCTACTCATCCCACTTAATTTTCAAAATCCTTTTTGAAATCTTCCACAGCCTGAGACCAATTCATGTGTTTCTTGGAGGCTTTGGATGTAGGAGCTTTGACTTTGTTGTTTTCCTCTGAGTGTGTGCTTTGATCTTCCTTGTCACCAAAGTAAGTTTCTACAGTCATTGTTTGTTTGTTTGTTTTTTTCCCATTTTTTGCTCATTTTCTCAGTCCATTACTTGACTTTTTAATTTTTTGTTATGGTAGGGCTATGCTTCCAGGGTGGTGGGTGCACTGTTCCAAGTTTCAGGGGTTTTGTGCAGCTGTTTTCATAGATACTTTTAGGAACCTGTAAGATTTCATCTAAGCAGAGGTGTTTGTTCCTCTCTGGGCCTGTGCTTTGGTCCATCAGTGACCACAAGCACTCTTTTCTGCCCTAGAACTGTGATGAGGGTCCACCCTCCACTGTGTCTACAACTTGTGCTATGGTAGTCCTCCTCCTCACCCTGGCATTGCCGTCTAGGACTGCTACTCAGATCCAAGTATGGGCAAACCAACAGAGTCATGCCTAAGTCCTATCAAAGAGACCCCTGTAATCTCCTTCTGACTGGTTTTTTGACAACCTTACTGTCTGTGGGTCGAGAACTCTCAAAACAGCCATTGCTTCTGCTGATTCAGTTGCTCTCAAGGCCTGCTCCTGGTTTTCTGGGGCCAGGTCTGTGCTGGTATAGGCTGCACTGAACTGAGGTCCTCTCTCACCCAGATCTGACCGACCTTTCCTGCTCACCTTCTAAGTTGTCTCTGTTATCTGTGGGCTGAGAAGTCCCTGCTACAAGTGATTCAGTCATCCTGACGTCTGCTCTGACTTTGCTGACTCTTGGTCTGTGCTGGGGCAGCCTGTACTGGACTGCATTTCTCTCTCATCCTGGTTCAAGAGACTTTTCTGTCAACCTTCCAGGTTGTCTTGGGTTGGAAATTTGTTTCACCCTATCTTTTTGTAAGTTCCTGCTCTACGATTTGTTTTGAGTCATTTTTTAAAGGTATTTGGAGGCATTTGGGGAAGAGCTCAGGTAAGTTCCTGGCTTTTCTCTGTTATCTATATCTATATCTATATCTATATCTATATCTATATCTATATCT
>NW_020954569.1:15900014-15902260 GCF_900497805.2 Vombatus ursinus
TATCTATATCTATATCTATATCTATATCTATATCTATATCTATATCTATATCTATATCTATATCTATATCTATATCTATATCTATATCTATATACATACATACATACATATATATATATCTATATATATCTATCTATATCTATCTATCTATCTATATATATATATATATCTTCTTTTTTGACAGGTTCATTCAGCTAATCCTCATATAGCATGATTTCTAGTCCATTCCACACTCTGGTTGCTTTTCTCTGAATGTATTTTAATTTTGTGTTGTATTTGCTAAAATTCAATATGAAGAACTAAACACAATACTTCTAGCATGGTCTGACTAGTCCAGAAAGAAGCAAATGGTACTATCATTTCCCTTGTTTTGGAGTCTATGCTTCTATTAATGAGGCCTAAAATAGGATTAGTTTTTCTGGCTGCCTTGTCTGACTATTAACTCACACAGAATAATTCCGTGCCAACATATTGTCTGGCATCATTAGAGTGATGATCTCTTTGCTTCAGAGAAGATAAAGGGATGAACAAAGACTATGAAAACTTCATTAAAATGCAAAACTTCAATTGATTGACAGAATCCTACAAGTATATGAAAGATAAATCAATGAAGCTAATGCTTCAGCTGATGGTAAGAAAAGAATAGCTAAAATCAGAAGGAAAATTGAGAGGAAAGATTACAAAATAGCTATGCCAAAAAATCAGGGGTAAGCTGACACATAAAATGGAGAATTCAGAAGCCATCACACTACAGACTGGAGAAAAGGAAGTCTGACTGAATTCTACAAAGTCAAGTGTCTTAAAGGATAGTCAAAAACAAATGATTGTCATCTGACATGCAATGCTCTCAATCTCAATACTTAGATTATAGTATTGTCCAATCAGTAGATCTGTTTTTCTGTCATTTAAAAGGGACTTTTTTGATGAACTTCTCATTAAAATTATTTATATTTTTGGCTCAGAAGATGATATGGCATGTGGAAGGCAGGACATTGGAATAAAAAGACTTGAGTAATAGGCCTCCCAGAAGCACAACCTGGGCTTTACTGTTCTTATTTTTTTTTCCCACCCGTTCAGTTGCATGGGAGATCAAATAAGTTTTGAGGGCTGATGGAAAACTGTGGTGATTCAAACACACATGCAACTTCTCTTTAGTAGAGCACATAGAAATAGAAGGCATAGGTTTCCCTAGCAGTAAGTCAAACAGGAATAATTAGAATTTTCTTACTTAATATAGAGGTTTGGAACAAACATAGGGATTGGGGAAAAGATAAGGAACTTGCCATTAGGTAAAAGTGAGTTTAAAAGATCTACTTGTTTAAAAGATCTTTTGTTCTAGGTCAATGAAGCTTAAGATCAAACCCAAATCACTTTTTTTGGCCTGAGGCTATGAGTTGCAAAGAGAAATTTTGTTGTTGTTGTTGTTGTTGTTATTGGTGAAGTGATCAGGGTTAAGTGACTTGCCTAGGGTCACACAGCTAGTATTAAGTGTCTGAGGCTGAATTTGAACTCAGGTCCTCCTAACTCCAAGGCCAGAGTTCTATTCACTGTGCCACCTAGCTGCCCCTGCAAACATAAATTTTGATAATAATGTACTGATTGACAATTATTAGCAAGTATTTTTCTTAAATAATTTATCCTCTCTTCCCCAGATGCTTCCTGGAACTACAAGACATTTTTTTATTGCAAAGCAGTTGAAGTGCTCTCTAATACCCATATCCTTTGCAACAATAAGATTACATATAATAATCATCACCAGATGTAAACAATAACATTTCAGTAATATTGCTAATCAAATTTCTTTATTGCTCGATAATTTTATTTGATAATTTTTCAGAGTTCATTAATTCTCAAATTATCTCTTTTTATCTTGCTTTCCAAGTAATTTGTTTTTGAAAGTCGATTCTTCAAATGTTCATATTATTTTCAGTTTTTTCCTTTGTTCCGTTTTTTACTGTTCATCTAATTGTCTTTGCTATATTGTAGTTCATGGTATTTCCAACTTTGATAAAGTTTTCTACTTTTTGTGATAAGCTTTTCTTTTCCTACTTTCCATTATTTTCCCTCAGGCACCCTAAATTCGTTTTTTATACTTTGTTTCATTTCTTCTTGTTCTTCTTCTTGTTCTTCTTGTTCTTCTTGTTCTTCTTGTTCTTGTTCTTCTTGTTCTTGTTCTTCTTGTTCTTGTTCTTCTTCTTTTTCTTCTTCTTCTTCTTCTTCTTCTTCTTCTTCTTCTTCTTCTTCTT
>NW_020954569.1:15902270-16032280 GCF_900497805.2 Vombatus ursinus
TTCTTCTTCTTCTTCTTCTTCTTCTTCTTCTTCTTCTTCTTCTTCTTCTTCTTCTTCTTCTCCTTCTACCTGTTCTCTGAAATGATTCAATCTGATTTAATATAGTTCATTATACTAAATATTTTAATACAATACATCAGGGTCCAAAGTTTGTTCCTGAAACAAATCAAAGATAAACTAGATACAGCACTTATCTTACAGCACTACTGCCAATCTTATTTCCAGTACCAGAATAATCAACATATATGTTATTGCTATTCAGTCATTAGAGTCATATTTGACTCTTCATGACCCCATTTGGATTTTTCTTAATAAAGATACTCAAATGACTTACCATTTTCTTTTCCATCTCATTTTACAGATAAGGAACTGAGGCAGCAGGGTTAAATGCCTTTCCCAGAGTCACATAGCTAGTAAGTGTCTGAGGCCAGATTTGAACTCAAGAAAATGAGTCTTACTAATTTTATGCCCAGTATTCTACTGCTGTACCATCTAGCTGCCCATCAATACACACACACATTTAACTAACATGAACACACACACACACACACATAGGTGTTATATTTATTATTTTTCCAATAAAATCCAATATATTCTGATTATTTAAGCTTCCCATATAACTGAGGGTTAAAACTTTTTTTTCATCAGCACTCCAAAGAAGAATGATGTCTTTCATATCAGAATTACCTTTATCAACAAAAGTCACCACTTCTTCATTATTTAACATCTAAATATGAGAGAATTACCTATGGTCTCTGAGGGTTTATCTCTTTTCTCCTCCTTACACTGTTATTAAGTATCACAGGCAGAATTTGGATCCAGGTTCTCTAGACTCCAAGTCTAGAATTCTATATGTTATGCAATTTTTCTTTTCTAAACTCTTTAAAGAGAAGCATTTAAATTTTAGCTTCTTTGAATGAAAAACTTTCTAAAATGCATTAAGTTCTTTTTTGCCTTCCTTAATCAAACATAAAGTGCATGTCTTTTTTCATTATTGTAATAATGACAATTAATTGTTAATAATAACAATTATTAATCAATATGTCTCCCAGAGGTGGATGTTTTGTCTCATACGTCTTCAGGCAACATGGTCGATGGAATGGGGAAGTGTAACATTATCTTTGATAATGAACCATTGAACCATTATACCCCTGCTGCTTTCTAATATAGGTACAAAGATATTTATCCTCAAGGCTATCTCCAGCTTAGAATATTCCAATATGTTACTGCTTTAATGCTAGCCTATGTAATTTTGAAATAGTTTACTATGTAATAAATTGATCCAGAGGCATAAAACCTTCTTAGCAGATAAACTAACCCAGGCTGGCAGTAATGGACATGATTCAAACTCATTGGTGAGTTAGGAAGTTGTTTACCACAAGCTGATGAAGACTTCCCCCATGGAATGGGTAGATGAGTACAGTTTGTTCCAAAGTCCATGAAAGTGGCTTCCTGGAGCCAAAATGGCAGAGTAAGAGGTGAGTCACTCTTACCCTCCCTTATTAACCTCTGAAAGCCCAGAAAATATCACCCTAGGAAATACCCTGCAACACCTGAACCAGAAGAAAGATGGGATGCAGCAGTCCAGTAGCTCAGGTAGCTTGAGAGATTAATGGGAAAGGCCCCTCTTACCTTGGAGGAAGGGGAACAGTACAGAATGGGAGGTGTCTCAGCAAGCTAGTGGAAAGCCCCACCTCAGCATACCTGGAAGAGATCCTAAAGTCCAGGTGGTGCAGTAGGCAAACATCAACACCTGGACCCCTGAGTGCCTCACTGAGAGCAGGGGAACCAGTGGAAACCAGTTTGGAAAACCACCAGGTGCCTGGGCATTCTAGAGTAACTGACTCTCCCAGTGCCTCAGCAAAACTAACAGAAGCAGTGCTCCAAGGGGTCCCAGGTGGATAAACACCCTACAACATCCATCTGAAAGGAGCTGAAGAAAGAAAAAGGAAGGAAAGGCCTGGGTGAACAGAAAATCTCCAGGAGCCACACTACCCAATCCTACCCCTAGAGTTCCAGTGTTGCGGATTCCAGCCCAACACCAGGTAAACTACCAGAACCCTACAGTTTCCAGCTGTCAACACCAGAGGCCCCAGAACACAAAGCCAGAGACTAGGTCCTAGGCTTCCAACACAAGAAGCTTGGGTCAGTGCCCAAGTGAAGCTTGAATCTTTTTCTTCTGTTGAATACTGTGAAGTATCTATTTCATAGTTTGGTTGGTAAAGGATTAAAATTGGTTCCACTTCCAGGAGCCAAGATGCAAAGTAAGAAGTAAGTCGCTCTCACCATCCCTTCTTACCATTTGAAAATCCAGAAAACATCACCCCAGGAAAAACCCTGGAATAACTGAACCAACAGAAATATGAGGTGCAGTAGGCTGGTAGCCCAGGAAGCTTGAGGGATTAACAGGAAAGACCCCTCTTACACTGGGGGAGGGGGAGCAGTACAGAAGGGGAGGCATCCCAGCAAGCTAGCAGAAAACCCCACCACAGAATACCAGAGGGAGATCCTGAGTTCCAGGTGGTGAAGCAGGCAAGCACCAACACTAGGACCCCTGAGTACTTCAGTATATGCAATGGAAACCAACTCAGAAAACCACCACATGCCATGGGTGTTCTATGGCAGCCAAGTCTCCCAGTGCTTCAGTAAAACTCTGAGAAGCCCAGCTCAAAGTGGAGAAAGACACAGGCAGAGAAACATCCTGCAGCTGCAAAACATCTAGAGTTCCAGTGTTGCTAATTCCAGCCCAACAACAGGTAACTTGCCAGAACCCTATAGCCTCCAACTGCCAGCATAGGAAGCCCCAGTACACAAAGCTAGTGACCAGGCACTAGGCTCCCAACACAAAAACCTTGGGTCAGTGCCCCGTGCTTCCCAGCAGGAGAGCTCAATCTTTCTAAAGGCTAGGAAATAAGCAAACACCATGAGCAAAAAAGAACATATGATAGATTCTTATTATGCGAAGAGTGAAGATCAAGGCAGAAATTCTAAAGAGGACAACATTGTCCACAAACCCACAACTGGAACCTCAAAAATGAATATGAACTGGTCTGAAGCCCAAAAAGCCTTCTTAAAAGAGCTCAAGAAAGATTTTAAAAGTCAAATGAGAAAAGTACAAGAAAAAATGGGAAAAGAAATGAGAGGTATGCAAAAGAGAGTCAATAGCCTGGAAAAGGAAGGACAAAAATTAACTGTAGAAAATAAGTCTTTAAAAAATACAATTGGTCAACTGGAAAAAAAAGTACACTGAAGAAAACAAGTGCCTAAAAAATACAATTGGCCAAATGGGGAAAGAGGTACAAAATCTAATAGAAGAAAATAATTTTCTAAAAATTAGAAATGGGCAAATAAAAGCTAATGATTCTATGACAGAACAAGAATCAGTCAAACAGAAACAAAAGAATGAAAAAATTAAATGAAAATGTAAAATACCTCAGTGTAAAACAACTGACCTGGAAATTGATCTAGGAGAGACAATTTAAAAATTATTGGTCTACCTGAAAATCACGATGAAAAAAAGAGCCTGGACAGTATCTTTCAGGAAATCATCAAGGAAAACTGCCCTGAGGTCCTAGAACCAGAGGGTAAAATAGCCATAGAAAGAATCCACCAATCACCTCCTGAAAGAGATACCAAATTGAAAACACCAAGGAATATAGAAGACAAATTCCAAAATTTCCAGGTCAGAGAGAAAATACTCCAATCAGTCAGAAAGAAACAATTTAAATATCATGGAACCACGTTCAGGATTACACAGGACCTTGATACTTCAACATTAAAAGACCATAGGGTGTGGGATACAATATTTCATAAGGCAAAGGTGCTTGGATTATAACCAAGGATCAACTACCCACCAAAAATGAGCATGATCTTTCAGGGGAGGAGATGGATATTCAACAAATAGGAGACTTCTAAACCTTCCTAATTAAAAGACCAGAGCTCAACAGAAAAATTGATCTTCAAATACAAGACTCAAGAGAGACATAAAAAGGGAAATGGGACAGAAAGATACAATATGTTGTTAATAAGGGCAAACTGTTTATATCCCCACAAGGGAAGATGACACTTGTAACTCTTGAGGTTTGTATTGTTATTACACCATGTTAAAGGGGTATACATAAAGGGGATGGATATAAGTTGACTTTGAGGAAATGAGAGCAAAGGAAAGGAGGAGACAGACAAGGGTAAATTACATTATAGGAAAATACACAAAGACCTATTACAGCAGAGGGAAAGAAGGGTGGGAGATGAGCATTGTTTGAACCTTACTCTCATCAGATTTGGCTCAAGAAAGGAATAACATAATCAGTTATGTATAGAAATCTAACATGCCTTATAGGCAGTAGGAAGGAAAAGGGGAAAGAAAACCAAGGGGGGATAGAAGGGAAGGAAGAAGTAGTAAGGGCAAAGGGGAGAAAAAGGGAGGGGGCTAATGGAAGGGAGGTGGGACTGAGGGAGGTGGTGGTCAAAATCAAAACATTAGTGAGGAGGAAAAAGGAGAAAGGAGAAAGAAAAGCATAAACCTGAGGGGGGAAGGATGGATAGAAAGACACAGATAGTAATCATAACTGTGAATGTGATGTATGAATATAATGGAATACTCTTGTGCTATGAGAAATGATGAACAGGCATACTTCAGAAAATCCTGGAAAGACTTTTATGGACTGATGCTTAGTGAAGTGAGCAGAACAAGGAGAATGTTGCACACAATAACAGCCCCATTGTGTGAAGAAGAATATTGAGAGACTTAACCCTTCTCAGCAATACAAGGATCTAAGACATCTCCAAAAGCCTCATGATGGAAAATGCTATCCACATCCAAAGAAAGAACTATGGAATTTGAATGCAGATCGAAGCATACTATTTGCTATTTTTTTTTCTTCTGTTGTGTTTTTTTTCCTGTTTCTGGTGGTTCCTACTATTAGTTCTAATTCTTACTTACACATCACTAATGTGAAAATATGTTTAATAGGGATGTATATGTATGTATCTATATCTATCTATCTATCTATCTATCTATCTATCTATCTATCTATATATATATAAAACCTATATCAGATTGCGTGCCATTTTGGGGAGGCAGGGAGGGAGGGAGGGGGAGAAAAATTTAAAACTCAAAAGCTTATGGAAGTGATTGTTGATAAATCAAAATAAATTAGTAAATTTAAAAAAAACTCCATGAAGGCTGCTGAACTAGGTGCTGTCAAGCACTTAAAGCTTGGTCAGACTATCCCAGTCTATGACTGGTCATCTTGACTTTTGTCTTGCCACTGGACATTGATGACTCTGAAAGAGTAAGACTGATGATTTTGTGCAATTCTCCTTCATTAAAACCAATTCAGGCACAAGTCAAGACATCACCCCATTGTGTCATTGATCCTCTTCAAAATAAAAGAGAAGCAATAAAACAATCACAGTATTTCCTGTGTCATACCTAATACCTGTGTCATACTTTATCTATCTAATCTATCTATATCTATCTACCTATATATCTCTATCTCTACCTATATATCTGTATCTATACATATATCTGTATTTATCTATCTATAGCTCTAAATATTTATCTATATCTATCTATCTATCTAGATAAAATTGATCAGTCATTCAGTCATGTCTGATTCATTGTGACCTTGTGGACCATACTGTCCATAGTGCCATTTTCTTAGCAAAGATACTGGAGTGATTTGTCATTTCCTTCTCCAGTGAATTAAGGCAAACAGAGATTATGTGACGTGTTTATAATCACACAACTAATAAGTGTTTAAGGCTGTATTTGAACTCAGGTCTTCCTGACTCCAGGCCCAGGCTCTATTTGCTGAGCCATTTAACTGCCTCTGAAAATACTTTACTATTCCCAAATTGATTGCGAATATTTTCATACCTCATTTATATATTTGATTGATTGTATTGGAAAGTCTGGATCCTCTATGATTACATTAATCAGTGTGCTGAAAGAAATTCTCCACCATCATAAAAGTGTGGAGGATATCTAGTTTTATTTTTAGTAAGCAGTGAGGGAGCCAATAGGGAGAACTGAATGCTAAAGATATGGAGATGATTGAGGGAACAAGTGGCTAGAGAATAAAGAAAAAAGATGGAATTAAGACTACACATGGGTGGTCAAGTGTTTGTCTTGTTTAAGGAAGGTTACTGTTTCACTGTGATTGAAATAAAGGATACATTAGGAGTTAGAGACACATAATAGAGAAGTAGAATCTCTGACCTCTTTGCTGAACTCTGTCTCATTTCTTCAATTTTCTATCAGACATCTTGAACTGGATGTCTAATACACATCTTAAACTCAACATATCCAAAACTTAACTCATTACCAGACCCTGAGGTCTTCCCATTTCCAAACTCCCTTATGACTATAGAGGGCAACACCATCCTCCCAGTTCCCCAGGCTCTTGACCTAGGTGCCATCCTTGACCTTCTGTCCCTGCATTTTCACTCATCCCCTATTTCAATCAGTTGCCAAGGCCTGTTAACTTTACATTTCCAACACTTCTTGAATATTTTCTCTTTTCTCCTCTGATACTTCCACAGCCCTAGTGTAGGCCCCTCATCACCTCATACTAGGACTGTTGCAATATCCTGCTGGTTGGTTTGCTGCCACAAATCTCTCCTCACTTCAGTTCAACTTGCATTCAGCCACCAAAGTCATTCTCCTAAGTTACAGATCCTACCATTTCATCCCCTATTCAATAAACTCCAGCAATTCCTTATTACTTCTAGGATCAAATACAAAATCCTCTGTTTGGTATTCAAAGCCATTCATAACCTACTCCCTATCTCCCACTTACACACATCTTTTCAGTCTTCTTATACATTGCACTACCCCCTCCCATCATGTACTCTTCAATTCATTGATCCTGGTTTTCTTGCTGTTTCTCGAATGAGACAATCCATCTCCTAGCTCCAGATATTTTCTCTGGCTGTCTACTGTGTCTACAAGGCTCTCCCTCTTCATCTCTGCCTCCTAGATTCTCTGGCATCTTCAAGCCTCAGCTAAAATCCTACATTATATAGGATCTTTTCCCCAGTCCCTCTCAATTTTAGTCCATAATTTCTGTTGATTATTTCCTATTTATCCAGTATATAGCTTGTTTGTATATATTTGTTTGCATGCTGTCTCCCCCATTTTATTGTGAGCTCTTTTATATCTTTCTTTGTATCCATATCACTTAACACAGTGCCTGGCACATAGAAGATACTTAATATAAGTTGACTGACTAACTCATTGACCCAATTAGCAGTATTATGTGACTTCCAAAGCAATGCTTAGGGTTTTTTTTAGGAGAAGTAGAGGAAGTAGATGATAAGAAAATCCTAGTTTTGGGGCAAAGCAATCAAGAGAAGTTGGCAGTGTAAAATTCAACTGCTTCATTATCACATTGAGATTGAGAATAAAGTAAATTGAAGCCAGAGTAGGAGGGATGTTTTGAGTGAACACTGAGGGAGAGGTCCCAGTGAAGATAAAGAATAGATGCTGAGGAGTGAAGAACAGGAAGAGATGGAATGATAAGATGTTTTAGTCACACAGAGGAATTTAACAGTTCTTGATCATGAGAGATTTCTTGTAGGTAATAGTGAGATCAAGAATGTATGGTACAAAGGTGTGATCTCTGTGCATCAGCAAAGTGGATCGAAGATGAGGAATATGGAAGTTGGTAAGACTGGTCAACTGGGAAAAGGGGGTATTTACAGGAACTGTAACTTTTTTTGAGGCTTAATCCATTTAACTTTTGGATAGCTCTAATCCTTAGCGAGTTTCCTTCTTGATTGAGATTAAACCTATTTTAGTGCAACTCTGACCCATTTTTCCTACCTAATCCTTCTATAGTTTCTCCATTATATCTTCCTGGAGAAAATTGTGCTATTAATCTTTCTATATTCTAGGCTGGACATCAAAATATTACTAAACTCTTCCATATTCTGTGACCTGGAAACCATAAACATGTCCTTTTCTTTCTGATTGTCCTCTACTGAACAAGTCACCATTTGCCACAGTCCTTGCTAAAATATTAGACCCAGAACTTAGTAACATTATCTCAAATGTAAGCTGGTTAGGGTAGAATAAAACAAAATTATCTCCCATCTTCTGGTACATTTATTTCTCTTAATGAAGACTCAGAGAGTCTCATTTTGGGGACGTTCACTTTATCTGTAATTATTCATTTTGAGCTTTAAACTCCCATATATATTTTTTAAACAGAAAAAAAAAAACTGTTGCTTAGTCAGGCTTTTTATCTCTTGCAATTGAGAAGATGTTATTTTTTCTTAATCCACCTGTAGACCATTACATTCGTCCTTATTTAATTTCATCTAATTTGATTTGGCCTATTTATTTATCCTAAAAAAAGGAAGGGAGAACAGGGAGGTAATATTTTGGATCTCTTTATTGAGAAATCTAATTCATATCCTAAATATTCTTCATTATTATTTGCCAATTCTTTTGACAACACCAGAACAGAACATCCCCAACTCACCCAAAGCCATCTTATATTTTGACTGAACAGAGTCCCATGTAAAATTGGCAGCAAATGCTGAATATATGATAACTCTGAAAACCCTGTGTAACTGTAACAGATCAATTTTGTTAAGAAAAAAATTTGCATTCAAATTTCTTATTTTCTTTATTCATTTATTTGGTAACCATTCATTAAAACACTTGTGATTTTAAAAAAACCCTGTCCTTAAAAAGATAATTCAGACAGTCCTTACCCTAATAGAGTGTGTGCATTATTATCCAGTCATTTTGCAATAGAATAATACATAGAGTTAGAACATAAAACAATAGCAAAGTGTGAAGTAAAAACAAAAGATTATTTTAAGAGGTTTTTTTTTTTGGTGGGGAAAGCTTGTTAGATGTGGTGTTTAAATTAGGGTTTGCCCCATGGGACAGCAAGGTGGCAGAGTGGATAGAGTGCCAGGTCTGGTCAGGAAAACTCATTTTCCTGAATTAAAGTTTGGACCCAGACACTTACTAGCTATAAGACCCCAGGCAAGTCACTTAGCACTGTTTGCCTCAATTTCTGATCTATAAAGTGAATTGGAGAAGGAAATGGTAAACCACTCCAGTAACTTTGCCAAGAAAACTCCAGCTGGAGTCACAAAGACTAAGATATGACTCAAATGACTGAAAACAACAAATACAACAACAACAACAACCAAACAATTGCATTGTACATGGCATAGAGTGCTTGACATATTCAAGAAGACCTAGGCTTGAATCTGAGTTATTATTTGTTAACTTTTTAGCTGTAGGACAAAAGGTACAAACTGTTCCTAAAGAGAGACACTGCATGACAGCCATAGAAGAAGACCTGAAGCTAGTAGTACAAAGAAAAGGTAGTGGTTGCCATTGTTTCCAGCTCCTTATCTGGGTCAGTCACTCAGCCATTCAGGAAGATGTTCAGGCCAATCCAAGTTCCCCAAGTCACTTTGGCTTCAAACTTACATAGAGTCCTGGACAAAGTATAGTAGGAGACTTCTCTTACACAGAAGTAAGACATTGGATTAGTATGGATCAATTGAAAACAGAGTATTCTATGAATTGCCTAGTAAGTATAGAGAAAAGACAACATTCATGTAGCAAAAAAGAGAGGCTGAGCCCCATGTGTAGAGAGGCCTACAAGTGATGAGAGCCTGTCCTTGTGTAATTTGAAGAAAAGGTGTATCTGGCTAGAAGTATATCTATCTGATCCTTTAAATATTATTAGTCTAGAGGATATGACCGTGCTTGAATTACTTCTTTTTTTTGGCTAGGTTATCAGGGTTAAGTGATTTGCCCAGAGTCACATAGCTATTAAGTATCAATTGGCTGAGGCTGAATTTGAACTTAAGTCTTACTGATTCCAGGGATGGTACTCTATTCCCTGGGCCACCTAGCTGCCCCACCATGTTTGAATTAACTTTTGATTGTTTTGTCATTTGGGGGCAAGGGGACAATGAGCTCTATATCAAAGGCTTGACCTCTTCTACACCTAATACCTGTGATGAACGCACAGGGAGAACAGAAAGGAAACCAATTTATCCAAATCATACTTAAAGAGAAATTAGAGAAACTATATATAGGAGAATATACCCCAAACAACACAGAGTACAGGTAATTCAGATCAACCAAGAAGGAGTATCCTGGATCTCATCCAAGGGGAAACTCCCCAAAATCTCTAAAGCAGCAAGCTAGGACTAGGGATAAAGTAAAGACCTCCCATTCCTTTCACGTCTTCCAAGAGTTTTTCTTTCAGCAACCTGAAGTGAGGTTGGTCCCTTCCATTTTCTCTATCAAATATGAAATCCAGGAGCACTTGAAGTGACTAGATGTCACAAAGAAGACTCTAATTTGAAGTTTCCAAAGAAGGTTTAACAGAGAACTAAAGCTCTCACCTCTCAACAACTCTACCTTACCATTTATGCAGACTAGGACCTTCATTTCCACCAATAAGCAGAAAGTCCCAAACCAATGGGCATAGGGAAAGGAGTTACATAAGAAATAAAGAATAAAAGGCAGATGCTAAAGATACATAAATATCTTTATATTTAAAAAAAAAAGCAAGCAGCTGGGGAAAGGGTCAATGCCTTGTCTCCGGCCTTCTATATATGAATCTTAGGGGGTTAGGGCCACCAACTCACAATGACTCAGAAACTTATTTAACCTTGCTAGTCTCAGTCTCCAAATCTGTAAAATGGTGATGAATATACCTGTAGTTGCTACTTTACAAAGTAATTGTGAGGACTTAATGAGCTAACCTATGTATGGAACTTTGACAGCTTTAAAACACTAACAACTGTTGATGTTTCAAAAGGCAGATTTCAAAATATCATATAATTAGATATGAAAGAGACAGGAGTCCAATTCTCCCCTTTCACAGTTGAAACATTAAGTGACTTGCCAAAGGATACATGTATAATAAGTGGAATGATTGGTTTTTGAGCTCAGGGCTTCTGACTTCAAATCCTGCACTCGCTATAATAAGATAGTGAGGATGGGGATTCTAAATACAGAGAATAGTATGAACAGTCACAAAAGTGGAAAGGCACTGAATATATTCAAAAGTAGTCCAATTTTATATTCTGAAGGACACTATTTTCTATAGATTAAATCTTTGAGTTGACATTTTGAGGCAAAAATTTGACTCACTACCCCATGGTACTCATCTTATTTTTTTCCTACCAACATCTGGAATTATCCAGCAATAGACTTATTATGAACTATACTATCGATTCGTATTGAGCTTATGGCTAACTAATACCTCCAGATTCTTTTTTTTTCTTGATGATCAATCTTAGTGACCCCTCCCCTCTTTATCACCTTTTTTGATGAGTATTTTGAAATAAAGTGTAAAAATGTATATTAAATTTTACCTTCTTAGATTCAAACCAATTCTATAGTCCTTTGGGATCTTTCCTCCTCCCCCTCCAAATCTGGCATTCAGAATGTGAGCTATAACCTCACATAAAAAATATATATATATTTTTCAGAATTTTATAAACACAATATCTATGACTTTATTCAAGAATGCTCTTCCAGCCCCAAATGTTAAATGGCACAGTACTATACACATATGCCTGAGGAATCCACTACTGAGTTCCTTCTGAGTTAGCATTGAACCATTAAATGATTATTCTTTAAATCCATCCAGATAAATCCAGTTCTCAGATGCTATCTTCTGAGACAACTGTTCACATTTCAAATCCTCCTTTCTCTTTTGGATAATCTACTTTCCATCAGGAACAGTAATTAAAACACTACTTATACCCTAAGGTGTTCAAGATTCTCCCCTCAATGCCCTAGCCCCGCTTATCAGGACACACACACACACACACACACGCACACACACACACACACACACACACACACACCAGAGAGGATTTATTTACCTGTTTTATTTGAAATGTATAACACCCTTGATAATCCAATTTAATAAATATTTTAAGCATTTATGAAACACTTTCCATGTATAAGTAACTGTTTTAGGAAATGTATTTCCAAAGCAAAACAAATAAAACAGTCCCTACCATAAGAAACACAGAAAACCCTCCAAATGCATGAATCCAATTAAACTCATTAAATGTAAAGACCTGCCAGCTGAGCTCTAGAAAGGTATTTGTATTTCTCTGGGTATTTGGCTTTCATTGTTATATATAACAGGATTATTCAATCTGAAAAAAAAAAACCTTTTAAATAATTTAGCTCAATTCACTCTTTTTAGAGATTAGAAAACTGAAATTCAGAGAGGATAAATTCCTTGACAATGTCTTAGAGGTCCTGAGAAAAAGAGTTTCCATTCAGATCTGAATCCTCTGACTTAATTAGCTGTTTCCCTCATTGCACCATGATTCTTCTCTCTTAGGGAGAAAGATGACTTCGAAGTACAACACAATTAATTTGCATGATAAATTAAGTAAATATCCTCTTCTAACAAATATATCTTACTTCTTGTTTCAATATTTAAAACAATCAAATATACCACATTTTTAATTAGGACATGTGAACTATTTTTCTTATTTGTTTAGTTCTTTTCTTGGTAAAGCAGGAATGGGATACAAACCCTGCTGCCTTTCCATTTTTTTTTTTTTTACTTTAAGCTCCTACAGTTTTTCATAGAAATATTATCTCATAAAAAAAAAGCTATGTCAACTACCTGAAATATTTCTCAAGGTCTTAGTTTAAGGACCTCATAAACATAAGACAATTTTTCAAATACTGAAATATCCTAGTATTTCCATATAAAAAGAAAATAATGGTTATGGCTTCAATATGACCACTTATATTAACACACAGTCTTTTTTAAATTTTTTATGTTATCAAAAGCAAATTTTACTAAAAAATTAGAATGATTAAGCTTTTTAAAAAACATTTAATTTAAATTTAACTCTCAGAAAGATAGGACTTCCTTAATAGACCATCCTACTTTCTCCAAATAAACAGGGATTTTTAGAAACACATGAGTTCAATGATTCAGCTTTGAAATTACCTATTTATGTTTTCCCTTTAAAAACCCAGCAATTTGATTTACATCACTCATTCAAAGACTCTCTTATTTTCTTGACTAGTTATGAATAAGAGGTTAGTAAAGTCATCTACTAAGTTTTCTTTCTACAGCAGTACAAATAAAGGGCACATTTTTCATTCTCCTTTCCACAAACTTATATGTACCTTCAACTTTTCAATCACTGGTGGGAGTAGGGGTGGGAGTGTGGGTGGTACTAAAACCTAATATTGAGTCTACTTGCACAAACTAGTTTCACTATTTTGACTGATTCAAGCAAAAAGCACAAACAAAATGCCAACAAAAAAAGGAAACCTAAAAAAAAAACTTTGAGTTCCCTAGCCTTTATAATTTATATAGTTATGAAATAATATGTTAATGATATTTCTGACACTTTGTTTATGTTACTTGGAAAATCATAGAAAAGGGAGGAAATGTTGTAGAATTGGAAATGTCCATATGTTCCAGGTTGGTTTGGTTGATTTTTTTTAAGGAAGGGGAATTATGTTTTTTATGGAATTAATAGTCCAGGTACAATGATGTAATTTTATAGCAAAATTTAAAGTACATTATTAACTGTACAGTTTATAAGCACTCAAAGAAAATTAAGTTATTAGAGGCTAACTTTATTTCTATTTCTGATAAGATTAACAGACTGCTATATTCAAGGAATGCAATAGACATATATACCTGTATTTCATCAAATCATTTGACAAATTTTTTTACAATTTACAAATGAAAAAAGATGAAGGGATTTGAGCTAGATAAAAATTCAGTTAGGTAAACTCAAAATAATTGAATGAGCAACCTAAAGATGGTTGATTTATGGGTCATTTTCAACCTCATTCAAGGTCTCTAACTTTAATGATTATATTCTATTCAATATTTTTATCATATATTTTGGATGAGATGACATTTTTCTAAGTTGCTATGAAACAAACCTTGAAGAGTTAGCCAATAGGTGATAGAATTATAGCATAAAAAGTTCTTGACAGGCTAAAACTATTTAAATCTATTAATATAGCATTTTAAATGTTAATTATAAAGTCTAACATTTAAATTCAAGAATCAACTGAACTAATATTGGAAATAGCAATTTTAAAAAATTCTCCCACAACCACAATGCTAATAAAAATATGACAAAAATTAATGTGACTTTATATTGCAATTATAAATATATAACAACTATTTTGGCAAGACTTGATTAAGCTAATTTGTGAGCAAGTGGCAAGTGAGTATAAGTGTGAGCGTACGTTTCTAAAGCCAATCAGAGTTGTATTTCTTCCTAATTAGTGAAAAGATTGTTTTCGTTCAGTCATTTTTCAGTCATGTCTGACTCTTCATTATCCTATTTGGGGTTTTTGTGGCAAAGATATTGAAGTGATTTGCCATTTCCTTCTCTTGCTCATTTTACAGTGAGGAAACTGAGACAAACTGAGTTAAGTGATTTGCCAAGTGTCTTATAGCTGTTAAGTGTCTGAAGCTAGATTTGACTCTGGAAGAGGAGTCTTTCTGACTCCAGTTTCAGCACTCCAACCACTGTGCTGCCTAGCTGCCCTTATCACAGTATCTGGACCTTATTAGATACCATATCTTCTTTTTCTACATGTGCTTTATACTGAGACTTCTGGTAACCTGAAGTTTTGCCTCAATAAGAAAAAGGCAAAAAGATAGACATAAATATAAATTAAATTAAGGCAGAGAGTCAGACTCCTGACTAAATTGGAACTCTTATTGCTGGTTCTGAGTTGTTATTGTACTTCAAATATTTCATTAATATCAACTACAAAATGCATCAGAGGAATGAATTTTGTGGACATGAGGGGCTATTATATTGTTCTGAGGCATAGATTATATTTGTATGATATATGCGTGCATAGATATACATCATTATATAGGCTAGATAATACAAATGTACAATAGCATTAACTTATATGTATATAACAATTAGTATTTATGTATGGGTATGTATGTTTCATATATACACATACATATATTTATGCATATACATATGTATGTGTATATATATTAAATTATTGTAAGAGGCTGTGGCTAATGAAATCTTTTGAGTCAAAGGGGACAAGGATGAAAATCTCTCACAATTATTAGTTGTCCAACTGTACTCTCTTAGGAAAACCTTCAGCCATCTGTATTACAGCTATCTAAATGAAGTTTCTAGAGAATGGTTCTTCATCTTTTTGTGTGGCATGGATCCCACTAGCAGTCTGTGGAAACACGGAGACTCATTCTCAGAATATTGTATAAAAGAAAATATATGACTACAAAGAAAATAAATTTCATTGAAATATATACCTCTCTCTCTCTCTCTCTCTCTTTCTCTCATTCAAAGACCTCAAATAAATTCATCTTTTATGAATGATGTCCATCTTGCAGAATTGCAAAATGAAGGAGATGCATCTGAAATACCATTTGGGCTTGGTGCTGTGTATACACACACATGCATATATGTATAGTATATGTATATGCATATATGTACATATAATATCTATATACAAATAAATATAGATACATATTAACACATGTAAATACATGTGTATGTGTGTGTGTTTCATCAGGGAGAACTATGTTCAATCTCATCTCTGACACATACATGTGTGAATTAGAGCATTTTTCCTTCAGTGCCTTAGTGACCCAAGGAAATATCTCCTTTATGGGAAAGAGAGAGGGGAGGGAGAAAGACTGAGAGAGACAGAGAGAGAGACAGAGAGAGACAGAGAGATAGAAAGTCAGAGGCAGAGAGAAAGACAGAAATTCAGAGAGAGAGAAGAAAACAAGAGGCAAGGACAGAGTGAACAAAATCTATGATCTTTATCTATATAGTGAACTATACAGATAGTGAGGAATTTTTTATACCAATGAAGATTAGCATTTCCAGAAATTTAAAGTCTTAGAAAATTGCCTAGAAAAGAATTATCAAATACATGGCCCACAACACTCCTGTGTGCTGCCAAAACCAGATTAAAATGTAATTGGGAGATACTTAAAAAAAAATAAATACACCAAAATATAAGTAATAGTGTTATGTGGTTTTCTAAGTGGCCCACAGGGATCCTTATGTAAGCTTTAGTGGCATGCATTTCTTACTTTCTCCCACCATAGTTCCTAACCTAGATTTTCTATGTTCTTGCTATTAATAATATCAGTTCTGGAAAAGAGTCAGTCTAATCATATCCCTAAGCAGAAATTTACTCTCACCTCATCTACCAACATTAAGTAGTTTTTTCCTGACATTTACTTTGATCACACTATAACTTATATTTCTGCCCCATTCTGTTAAAAAATGGTAAAAGAGGAAGAGCTAATTTGGATATACTGTTATCTCTATATTACTAAAAGAGTAATAATTCCAAAGGCAATTATTATTAGTGCCATTCTAGACTATCTCCTATACCCAGATATTATTACAAATGTTCCTAGGTCACTATAACCCTACCCATAATATTACATTTCCATAGAAACATGGAGCTTATATTCCTATGTAGACACTGGAGAGGGCACAAGGGCTGTGATTTTGTGAAGGAATTTCAATCCTATTCATGATCCACTCAATCCTCCATTAATTCTTTCTCAGGTCTATGAAATTTACCCCCATACGGTAAGTGTCATGAAAGCAAGAGTACTGATCAACTGTTCTCCATCTCCAAAGAGAATGAAGAACAATCGATCAAATATCAGGGACAGATAGTTAATAGATATAAAGAAAAAAATAAGTGAAGGGCTGATTAAATACAGAAAATTACAATTGAATGAGGGTTTGAAATATTCATTCCTGGATATGAACAAGCAATCAGATATTTCAAGTTAAATACTTGGCTGAAAAAATAATGAAAGAGATGACATACTGATTTTCTTCATTGTGTGGATTCTCCAGACTATATAACATAGATTTTCTCTATGCATATTGCTCCAATAAAAGCCTGAGGGATGCTAAAAATATATGAAAGATGAATTAAATGTTGAATTATTATTCAAACTTTTAAAAAAGAATGAGATTTATTCCCTTTTTTAAGGGATGGGATTATGAATAGTTCTTAAAAGAATTACAAATTATTAATTACATGAAAGTTTTGAGAACTCCCTAATAAAAAGAGAAATAAAATTTAAAACAAATCTGAGGTTTTACTTCATGATTAATAAATTGGGAAAAGTTGGAATTGGTTGGAGTGGTATATCATGGGGTTAACTTGAGAACTATTGATCCCAAGTCATCCATGGATAGATTTCAAGTGGTCTCTGAACTTGAATAGAGAAAAAATAAATATCTCTATTTCCACTAACCATTAACTGAGATTTATTATTGCTTTCAATCATTATTTTAAAATAATATTCTGAGAAGATGTCAACAGACCACACCATACTTCCAAAAGATTCCATGGCAAACAAAAAGGTGAAGAAGCATTGGGCTACAGGAAGGTAAATACATACTTATACTGTAGGTAGGGTTGTGGTTTAGTCTAACCATGCTAACAATTAATTTAGAATTATCTTAAAAAAAACTAACTCAAAAACTCATAGTTATTAAGTTGAATTTTACATAAAATGTGTCATATCTCTTTATACATGTTATTTGGTTACACAAGGAAGGATTAATATCCTAGCAATGATAAGTAAAAGCATATAGATAGCACTGTAAATAAGCAGCACAACTTTACCTTCTAGTCTTAGCTTCATTGATTGCATATGTAAGTCTTTCACCATTGAACATTTCTAGGTAAATTAATAAAAGTTCAGTTCATGTCCATGTCTTGTAATGTTTATATCACTTGGAAGGTACATTAGCACAGAAGAAAGTTGAGAATAGCAGATCAGTACCTTCCAAAAGAAAGCAAATACTCATTTAATTCTTGTGAGTGATCCATAAGTACAATACCATACAACAACCATGATACAAGAAACAACTCCATTTTCCATTGTTTATCAAAACCAACCAAGTATTTTGTATGCATTTTTTTCAATTTTATTTTCCACCCCATTTGAACCAACATTATAATAGAAAAATTAATAAATGATTTCCCAGGCTTAACCAATAAGGAGATCAATATACTGTAAACTAGAACCTTAAGGCCAATCAGACTGTATGTACACATGGCAGACAAGTTGATCATTTTACTAGAATCCCTTGTCAATTGACTGCTTTATCTATCTGTAACACATACAGATAATCGATTTTTTTTTCTAGCAAATTAAGTGTTTGTTTAATCGAATAGCCTAAATCAACATTTGTTTTAATGGAGTATAGACACATTGAATTACTCATACAGCCATGGTGATCAGAGCTAAAAGAAACCTTAAAGATCATACAATCCTGAAAATCTTTAAATTTTCAGAAAGACAGAGAGAGAGAGAGAGAGAGAGAGAGACTCTGCCCTCAAGGTTCACACATCCTAAGAGGGATGATAAAACATAAAAATAGTCATAAAAAAGGTGAGCCATAGTTTTGATTAGGAAAATGAGTGGAGACAATTAATTGGAGAGCAAGATGAGCTCACCAATCAGATTGTAATGTTTCAAGAGTCTAAGTTGAAAGTTTTAGTGGAGTGTGAGGAAGGGTAATTATGGGAATGTTGGCCCTTGTGTATGTGGTAAAGGTATTCAGGTGACTGGGAAGGAACTTTTAGTATAGTGACTTTCCCAAGGACACATGATGAATTATTGGCAAAACTGTGACTGTAACTCAGTCCAGTACTTGCTAAATCTCTCAGCAACTTTAGGTGCCAGGGCACAATCAAAATCTAAGAAAAAAAATGCCAAGAGCAGAAGGATCTGAAATAGAATCTAATCCCAGTTGAGCAAGGGCAAGATATTACTAATCAGGCAAGCACAGTGAGAAACCACACACATTTAAAGAGACACAAAGTATATAATATTTACTTAGCCCATGGTCTCTTATTTTATGAAGAAGTCTAAATGTAAAGCAGGCATTGGATTGGGGCAGGGAGAATGGTTCTCCTACATAAGCTTGTCTAAAGAAGCACAATCTTTCACAATATCCATTAACACTTTTTTTTTCAGATGAAGTACTGGCACAATTTAACCTAAGGGTAAGATTGAAAATAATTCAGTGAGAAAAACATTAAAGAAAATAAAGCTGTTGGAGGAAATCAAGAAATAGTATAATGGCCAAGAGAAACCGATCAAGTTGCAAAACTGTTATGAAGATGAGTGGGAGAATCAAGTTATCTAGCAGAAGAACTATCAAAATATACTGTAAAAGGCCATAAATCCTATGAGAGGGGGAAATGGGACAGTCAAAAATACTGAATAGGAGCTTAAATGGAAAGAGAGACATGGAGAAGACATATTGATATTTGATTTTCTTCCCAAAGAAATTCTTTTTAAAATGAACAATGTTTAATGTAAGCAGCAGTATGAGATCTTTCTTTTAAGATTTCCATGATGAAAAAATATTGTGGTTTTTTTTTCTGTTTTCTCATTTTTTCCCCCCTAGGGTGGAAGGGGTAAGAAAGGTGATATGGAGATGGACATCCAGAAGAGAATCAAGGATTCCAGCAGAGTGAAGCTTGGCAAATAGGTTTCTTTTGTTACAACTTCATGTCAAGTTGATGGTGCCAGGAACAGATATCAGTCAGGCAAGTAGCTCTCTCAAGTGGATCAAAAATATTATGTCATTCATAGGGTCCTTGGTTTACTATGTGCCTCAAATCATGCCAATAGCACAATTCCAGTGATTTTTTTAATATCTAACAATCCTGCTAAGTTTAATATTCCAAGAGATATTAGTATTTTCATTCAAACTATCTGCAATGCACTGCTATGTCAAAAAAATTGGCATGTGTCACTAGGACATGGTAAGTATTTCAACCAAAATGAGATTTCTATGTTTTTTTTCTCATGAATTGATTATGAGAAATATTTAAAGTTGTTTTGTTAATCTAATTTCCTCAGCTCATTAATATGATAATTTAGCAACATTTTTATAGAGAAGTATTTACACTTTAATTAGCAGTAGAAAAGTGAAAATAAGTTTGCCCTGTATAAGATTTTAGCAGGAGATACAATTTCATTTTCAAAGAAAATATCAAATTAAAAGATGTATGTTCATAAGGGATTGCTGTGCTATGAGAAAGTGATGTATTTTTTATGAAATAATAATGTGCATGGAATTACAAATACCATTATTCTAAATAATTGGATATGTTCATATAAAATCAAAAGGTACATTTAACTAAAATGTTAAACAGAAATAAACAAATTCAGAAAGCTTAAAACCCAAAGTGTGTGTATGTGTGTGTGTGTGTGTGTTTGTGTGTGTATGGTATGTATTATATAATATTAGGAAGCAAGCAAGTGTGAACTGGTGATAAAATGATGTTCTGTTTTGTTTTAGAATGCAACAAAGTTTTTCTTGTTTCCTGATTTTGACAATTTGGTATGAATTTAATTTGATTTCTGCATTTTATTTTCATTGATTTTCTTGAGTAGTTTCTTTGTTGGCTAAGGCCAGTCATATATAACATGAATTATTGAATGTGGACCCTAAAAAGTTTAGAACTCCAACTCACAATGACATTTTCAGTGGGGCATTTCATGACAGGGCATATAAAACATTTTTCACTTTGATAGTACCATGAAAAACCTCCTGAGTCAATGTTATTTCCATGGACCATGCATGAGTATTTGTATAAAAGAACAACATAGACAGTACACAAAAGTAGAAATCAAACCAGGTTCAGCCTTAATATAAGATCATACATTTAGAAATTGAAGGGAAGTAAGGGGTCAGTTAATTCAACGTCTTCTAATACTGATGCCTGAACTAAAGCTCAAACAGACTAAGAGATTTGTCTAAGTAATTGACAGAGGCAAGATATGAATCCAGGTCATCTGACTCCAAACATTCTTACCATGGGTATCTTTCCATGAAGTGTATTCAGAAATAAATTAGAGCCTTCTCCCTACCCCAAACAAAATCATTTCAACTGCCTGCCACTCCAAAAATTCCTTTAACAGAAAAGATGTCAATAAACTGTAAGAAATAAGAGAGTGCCCTAGATTCACATGTATAAATGAGAGATATCACGGCCTTTTTTTGGGAATAGGCTTTGATTAGAAGAGAGAAGAAGGCATAGGAAGAATACATTGGATGCATAGAGTAAAAAGAGAGGAACACCTTGGAAAAAGTAAGAGAAGGGGCACAGAAAGTGTAATTGAGAATGTCATCAAAAGATTTTACCTATTTCACCTTTTTCCTCCCCTCAGTTATCTGTTGGCCTGTTGGCATGGTTCAATTTATCTTTGCTAAGTAACCTATTTTTAGGAAGTGGCTGACAATGGAGAAAAAAACTATCAAGCCTATGAAACTAGGCACAACTATGGGTTATGATCTTCCTTGCTTGTACTGGAATTATTATGATGTTTGCTCTATTAAGACTCCCCTTCTGGACTTCACAGGATTCCCTAATGCAGATACACACAGACACACATAGACACACATAGACACACACTTGTATATAGGCATATATATATACACACAAGACTCGCATACATACACACAAACACACACACACATATATATGCCACAGTTAATGGCAGTGAGTATCAGAGGATAAAAGGATAAGAGTTTTATGGGTACCATGGTCAAGGGTAGCATTTATTAGGGTAGGCAAAACCTAGGGGTATTTGCAGGCTAAAATGAAGAAACTAATTTCAAAGAAAGAGACTGAAAACAAATAAAACAAATAATTTGTTTGGCATTTAATTATTTTTTCAATTTTTACTGTGCCATAAAATTAATCATCTATTCATTTACTGTGACTAAATCCATGATTTTCTAATCTGATAAAATTTTACTTGGAATGTATAGTCGGAAAGTAATGAACATTTAATTATGTTGAAAACAGTTAACCTACAAACAAGAGAAAAATCAAACCAATTGCCATACTTTTAGATCTCTAGTCTTTGAACTTCCTCATTTATGTTCTGAGTCATAACTTCTGTGATCCCAACCTCTGAATGAAGATCAGTTTGATTTTATATTATTATAATTTATATTGACTTTTCATTGTTACTGAATCATAATCTATATTTTAGAGGAAATATACAATTTTACTCCTAAGTAATTTTATATTCATGAAGACATCGAGATATCATTCAATGTAGTATAAATTTTAATAGTTATGCTTTGAGAATAAAATTTGACGCAATATAATTTTATAATACAATTAAAAGTTCATTTTTACGTGAACACAGATAAGTATGTAAAGATGAGTAGAGGCAGCCAAATTTTAAAAAAAAGAATATATAGCAGCAAAAAGTGTTAGTGTGATTTAGATTTGCTAGGTGGTGCTAAAGGATATTTGTGCATTTGCTCTATATGCTAGAGACTAATAGAATATTTCCTTCATCTTCTTGTTCTGAGTAGAAGAAAACTGATTACCTTTAGTAAAACATTGTTTTCTTAAAATGATTATGATTAATATTTTAAAATTAAGAAGATTATTTTCACCTTTCCTTGTCCATTGTATTTTCACTCTTCTGTTTTATGACCTATGACACTTTTCTCTCCTCACTTTGAGCACCAAAGTTGACATCTTTCTTCTGTGGACATTGAAATGAAACTGACCCTATGCTCTTACATTAATACCATCATTTATTGAACTAGGGGATGTACTTTCCAGATTATACTAGGAGTCAAAGTGAAAAATAATTCTTCCATAAATTCACATGCCAGAACTCCTCAGTGATGATGACCTTGGGGAGTCGCTTCTGACTAATCCAGGGTGGAAAGGCACAGGTGCCAATTTGGTTTTCTTGGGGAGCTGCCAGTTGAAAGCATCATTTTGAAAATTCACTAAAATACAGTAGCTAAAGGTTCTGATTTTATCTTTTGAGAGTTAATAATTACAATCACTTTAATTTCATGAGAGCTTCTTTTTCACATTAGAGAAATACATTAAAAAATGACATCAACTTACTAGAACTTTGTCAAGTATGTATAACTCTCTTCTAGTTATAAAAATAATTACAGCACTGATGGGATGACTCAAGAAAAATAATACTTACATTCATTCAGTCAATTAGCAAGCATTGTTAACTACCTATGTTTCTAGTAATGGGAATACAAAGAAAAATGAAATAAATAGTGCTTTCCCTCAAGGAGATTATATTTTAATTCATCATTAATATGAAACTCCTATTTGACCATAGTTTGTAAATTATAATGCTTAGATTCTTACAAAAATAGACCCTATTTCTTTTTAAAATATGTCCCCCAAACAATCCCTCTTTACTTCCTATTACATTTTTATATATTAATTTTATTTTTGCTTTCCATTAATATGAGTTGAAAATAAGATTTTTTTAAAAATTACTTTGTTTAACTTTAGAAGTGAAAAATTTTAAAGATATTATAGTTATAAGACCAAAGAGTCATAGATTTGCAGCTATAAGGTACTTTGGAAGCCATCTGTTCTAACCCCTTCACTTGACAGCTGTGAAAACTGAGAACCTAGATGGGTAAGTCGCTTTCCCAAGTTCACAAGGAAAAGAATGGGCAGATCTTGAATTTGAACCAAAGTCCTCTAACAGTTTGATCACACTACACTACCACCCTATTAACTCTTAACTACCTATACCTCATGTCTTGAATATTCTTCCCCATCTTCATCTCCTCACTTCCCTGTCTATCTTCAAGTCCCACACAAACTCACACCTTGTATGGGAATCCTTTGACAATCTTCCTTAATTATGTTGCCTTCCTTATATTTATTATTTCCAATTTATCCTGTATTTCAGTTGCTTACACATGATTGTTTGCATATTGTCTCCCTCATTAGATTGTGAGCTCCTTGAAAGCAGGAACTGGATTTTATTTTCTTGGACCTTTGGTGCTTAGTTCAGCACCTTGCATATAATTCCATAAATTAATTAGCAATTTAGGAAATAATTATGATATCACTTTCTACCTAGATTTTGTATGTATCTCTATTTATGTTGTATCATTACAATTTCAGGTTCTGAGCTAAATAAATATTTCCCATTTGTCTTTGTATTCCCTAACCTATATCATACAATATTTGGCACATAGTAGGCACTTAATAAATGTTGATTAATTAATTAATTGAATATGAAATGGTTTTTAACAATACCATGAAATTATTTTAAAATTGAAAAAGTATTTGTGCACATATATCATTACTATTATTATTTTTGTGAATATCCCAATTATATACATGTACTATACATGAAAATATAAAATGCATTCAATGTAATTTTTGAATGATTTTATGTGTCCATTGTTTTGAAATACTTAACATTATGCTCTCTCCATTAGTATAGATAAGAGAATGCTTGCTGACAACTTACAAATATAACTGTCTTTATATGCAGTAGATCAGTGATGTAATGAAATGCATCCCAGAGATTTTGCCCTACAAACATACACAGGATGCATATGTATGTTTGTCTGGGTGTCTCTGTGTGTGTATATATATGTATATATGTATATAAAATATTCCTAACATACACACGTATAAATACACATGTACATGTTTTGATATAATTTTATTGATGAATCTAAATATATGTACATTATCTTTTTTTGGAGTCTTTTCATTTTTATTCTATAGTTCATTGAGATTTTACTAATGGAAAATAGGTTCTGAACATTGAAGCATTTGTTTCTTTTAATTCCTAAGTATAAAATCAGAAGAATATCCAGAAATTATGGTGGTTTTTTTCAAACTAAAGCTGTCATCACCAGCATCATGACTGTGACTAAGCTGACCCTAACAGCTGAAGTTCTGAAAATGGCTGTTCTCCAAGTAGAATCCTTCATGTAAATTTCCCTAGGTGAAAATATTCAAAAATAACTGAGATGTCTGGTTAACATTTGAGTAACCTCACAGGCAGCCAGTACATATCCTCTTTCCTCTCCAACATGGAACTTTACAGAAATGCTACTCTCACAATTTCTATAATTTCCTAGGAAAAATGATTAAAGTACAATTCACACTATATTTTTAAAGCCAATTAAATAAGTTTCTATTTAGTGGCACTAAAAGCTCTTCATAAACTTGACCCTTACTATTTTTCCAAGTTCCTTAAACTTTGCTCCCCTCCCAGTACTGTATGATACAGCTGCCCTTCCCCTTTTATACTTCTTCCAAAACAATTCTCCATCTCTTATCTCCAAACCTTTGAAGTAGCTATTCCCTTTGCCTGGAATTCCCCACTTGCTTAATTTTGCCTCTTATTTCCCTAGCTTCCTTCAAAACTGAGTTCAAAGTGTATCTTCTATGCGAAGCCATTTCTGCCTTATCTTCACCTACTCTCATCTTTTATTTCAGATTACCTTGCAAATACTCAGTATTCAACTTGTATGCATCAATTGTATTGTATAAATTAAGGAATGAATGAACAAATTGTGCTATATTATTGTGATGGAATTTTATTGTTCTATAAGAAATTACAAGCAGGATGCTTTCAAAAAATCTAGGGACATATATGAACTTAAACAAATTAAAGTGAACAGAAGCAGGATAACATTGTACTGTACAGTAACAGCAATGCTGTATGATGATCAACTGTGAATGACTTAGCCATACTCAGCAATACAATGATTCAAGACAATTCTGAAGGACTTATAAGGAAAAATACTATCCATCTCCAGAGAAGGAACTGGTGGAATATGAATACAGATCAAATAATACTTTAAAAAATTTTTTCTTTGTTTTCTTTTTGTCTCTTTTCTTTTGCAATGTGGCTAACATGGAAATAGGGGTATATAGGGTATTCAGAAAGGACTAAGACCTTTGGTGTGAGAACTTGTTGAGCCCTTTTCATGACTTTCCATTAACCTTTGGTGCTCATCTGATTCACTCAATTCTCAACTTGTGGCTCCAAGAACTGTTTCATGGGCAGCACCTATACCCCAATGTAATCATCCTGGTAGACAAACTAAAACAGGTTGAGGGTATCCAACAGGCCTCAAACCTGTTGGTGAGCTGGAGGGATGTCCAAGACTTGCCCCAGCAGAATAGATGGATGAGAACAAATTTTTCCAACTGCCATGAAGGCAACTGAAGTAGGAACTGTGGAGCACTTAGAGCTTGATCAGACATTGAAGAGGCCAAAGTCATCTACTGTATCCTAAATCCATTGCTAGCCATCTTGACTTCTGTCTTCCTACTGGATTTCAATGACTCAGGAAGAGAGAGTGAAGCTGACAACTTTGTGCAACTTTGCCTCCCTTAAATCCAGATCACACACAAGTAAACATATCATATTGTGATATCATTGGTCTTCTTTGAAGGAGAAATAACATTTTGTCTTCCTCACTAGAAAGTGTATTTATTGTGGACAGTAATTGTTCTTGTTTGTTTTGCCTTTTTTTATATCCCCAATATATTTAGCATAGTGTCTGACATAAATACTTGTCAAATTCTTGATTGACTTATACCATGTGCAAGACACTGTGTTAGGTACTCAGGATTTTTTTTTCTGTGGAAAGGACAGTGAGCAAACTTTTGTGTTCAAAGATTTGGAGTTCTTCAGGTGTAGAAATTTTTTTTCGGCAATCCATCTGCAGTTTACAATCTGAGTGACTTTTCCAGGGATTTATAAACAACAATATACCTTACATTCTATGCAAGTATACAACATGAACATTGATAAATAAATAGAAGATGATTGCATATTTTGATGACATTTTTGGACAATTCTGGACTTTTATATAATTGCTTTTAATAATGACAGTTAAAGGTTATTCCAGTAAAAGATAAGATCCTTGAGGGCAAACTTTTTCCTTTTTCTTTTTAGACAAAGTGCCTAACACATATTAGTATATAATTATTATTCTTTGACTGAATCATTTCATTTCAAAAGCTGACAAGAGTAAATCAAAAATCAGTCTTAAGATGGGAAATTCTTTTTACATGGAAATTCTATATGGCTAAATATTAAGGCTAATAATCTGAGTAGGATAACGGTCACTATATATGTACATGTATTTGATTCATATCAGCATCACAGTCTTTCTAGTAAACACTATGTCATTGTATATAAATACATATGTATGTGTATGTATATGTTCACACACATAACCCAGATCTTTGATGATCTCATTATCTAGAAAATAACCAATATGCATTTATGAAGTCCCATCTTAATCCAATCACAGGAAATAAATAGAATTTAAGTTTCTAGGGTCATATAACTATTGAATGCATGAGGCTGATTTGAGCTCTGATCATCCTGACTCCAGGTGACTGCTGACTCTTCTTCCAATGCTCAATGTAGCTGCCTATAATTAACTATGAGAAATTGTCTTAGGAAGTAAATAAAGAATGGTGAGAAAATTAGAGAATAAGCATTCCTCATTTATAACTGATTCCAGAACTAGCTCTGAAAAGAGAAAAACAAAACAACAACAAAAACCTAAAGTTTGGGATTGTGATTGCGAATGGGATTTGTTATCCATAACATGGAAGCAAATAGCAGAATGCCCTGAAAACCAGAATCTAATAATATGTTGTTGATATGAAACACATTTGAAAAACAGAGACACATAGAGATTAAAATAAAGGGCTGTAGCAGAATCCATTATCCTTCAGCTGAGGAGGGAAAAACAGGAGTAGCAATCATGACCCCAGACATTGCAAAAGTAAATACCTAATTAAGAAAGAAGACCTAATTAAAGGAAAGAAGCAAAAAAACTACACATTGCTAAAAGTTACAATACATAATGAAGTAATATAAATATTAAAAATATATACACTAAAGGAATAGCATCCAATTTTTAAAGGAAAAGTTAAATGAGTTACAGTAGGAAATATACAGTGAAAGTGCATTAGTGGAGAAGCTTAATTTTCACCTCTGAGAACTACATAAAAATAACCATAAAATAAACAAGAAAGAAGCTAAAAAGATGACTAGATTTTGGAAAAGTTAGACATGGTAGATCTCTGGAGAAGATTGAATGTGAATAGAAAGAAGTATCCCTTTTTCTCAGTTGTACATGGAACTTTCAAAAAAAACTGACCATGTATTAGGACATTAAAAAGTCTCATAACCAAATGCAGAAAAACAGAATAATTAATTACATCCTTTCAGACCATAATGCAATAAAATACTTTCAAAAAAGAGCCATAGAAACATAGATTGAAATAAATTGGAAACTAAACAATCTAATCCTAAAGAATGAGTAGGTCAAAAACAAATCATAGAAACAAAAATTTCATTAAAGAGAATGACAAAAATTAGACAACAAACTTAAATATTTGGGATACATCGTACTTGGGGGGAATTTTATATCTCTAAATGCTTAAATCAATAAAATAAAGAAAAAACAGAATGATTAATTGAGAATGCAACTAAAAGCAAACTAAAAAAAACACAAATTAAAAACTCCCAATTAAACACCAAATTAAAAAAATACCCTGAAAAATCAAAGGAGAAATTAATATAATTGAAAGTAAAAAAAACTAATAAATAAAATCAGAAGTTGGTTCTTTGAAAAAAAATGTTAAAATAGATAAACCATTGGTTAATTTGATTTAAAAAAAAGGAAAAACAAATTTGCCAGTAAAAAAAAAAATTAAAATTCTGAATGCACCATCAATGAAGATGACATTTAAGGAATTAGTAAGAGCTATTTTTCCAAATTATTTGCCAATAAATCTAACAGCCTAAGTGAAATGAATGAATATTTACAAAAAAATTTAAAAAGCTCAGATTAACAAAGTAGAAAATAGTATATTTTAGTAACCTTATCTTGGAAAAAGAAATTAAACAAGTCAGAAATGAGCTCCTTAAGAAAAAATCCCCAAGATCAAATGGAATCACAAGGGAATTCTGCCAAACATTTAAGGAAGAAATGAGCCCATTAGTATATAAACTATTTGAAAAAATATAGGTAAAGAAGGAGTCCTGCCAAATTCCTTTTGTGACACAAACATGGTGTAGATACCTAAACAAAGGAGAGCAAAAATAGAAAAAGAAAATTATAGACCAATTTATTTGAGGAATGTAGATGCAAAAATTTTAAATAAAGTACCAGCAAAGAGGTTACATCTATATATCACAAAAATTATTTATACTATTACTAGGTGGGATTTATATCAGGAATGCAAGACTGTTTCAATATTAGGTAAACTATTAGCATAATTGGCCATATCAATAACATGAAAAAGTCATATGATTAATTCAATCAAGGCAGAATAAGCCTTTGATAAAATACAATAATCATTCTTGTTAAAAACACCAGAAAGTATAGGAATCAATGGAAATTTTCTTAAAATTGTAAGTAGAATCTATTTAAAACCAAGAACAAGTATTATCTATATTAGGGATAAACTTGAAGTGTTCCCAATAAGAGCAAGAGTGGAAAAGTAGATATCCATTATGAATGCCCTTATAAAATATTTTGTTAGGAATGATAGCTATAGCAGTAATATTTGGGGAAAAAATGAATTGAAAGAGTAAAGATAGGAAATGAGGAAACAAAACTACCACTTTTTGCAGATGATATGATGCATACTTGAAGAGCCTTAACAACTTCACCTAACTCGCAGATATAAAATGAACCCACAGAAATCATAAGCATTTCTATAGTCTAATAACAAAACCCAACAGCAAGATATAGAAAGAGAAATTACATTTAAAATAATTTTAGACAATATAAGATCTTGGGAGTCTATCTGCTAAGACAATCCCAGGGAATATATGAACACAATTACAAAACACCTTTCACACAAATAAAAACCAATCTAAACAATTGTATATATACATATACATACATACATATATATGTATATATATTTATTGTTCATGGATAGGCTGAGACAATATTTTTAAAAATGACAATTCTATCTAAATAAATTTACTTATTCAGTACTGTACCGATCAAAATATGAAAGAATTATTTTGTAGAGTTGAAAAAATAGTAACAAAATTCATCTGGAAGATCAAAAGGTCAAAATTTATAAATGATTTAGACATAAAGGATGATATCACAAATAAATTAAAGGAGCATGGAAAAATGTACCTGTCAAATCTATGGATAAAGAAAGCATTTATGACCAAACAAGAGATAGAAGGGATTACAAGAAATAAAATAGGTAATTTTGATTACGTCCTACTGAAGGACCCACACCTTCTATGTGTATCTGCTTTGAGTGGCTGCCTCACTAGATTCATGATTATGTGGAGTGTGTCTCAACTCTGTCCTGGATAAAGTGTCTCCTATTGTTTGAGGAGTTCCCCTTAACAGCAATGTCTTTGATGTTTGGAGGGAAGAGATGAGGAAAGGAAAATCTCTCTTCTACTTTCCCAAAAAGTGATTCTCTCTTAGGGTCTAGGTTCTATCTTCACTTCTAGTATGTTTGTACTACTTGCAGAGCCAGTGACTCAGCCTTTTTTTTTTTTTTCTAGTGAGCCAATTGGGGTAAGTGACTTTGCCCAGAGTCACACAGCTAATGAATGTTATGTGTCTGAGGCCAGATTTGAACTCAGGTCCTCCTGACTCCAATTCTGGTGCTCTATCCACTTCATCACCTAGCTTCTCCAACTCACCCTTTTAATAGCCATCAGCAACATGATCAGGTTTCTACTTCTCCAGTAAAAAGGCTTACATTAATCCTGATAGAGAAAGCTTCATGAGGGATCAGTAGATGTTATCATTTTATGAAAAAATTTAAAAATCATTTTGTAATGTAGTAAAAATTATCCACTTAATATTCCATTATGCTCTGCATTTCTTGGATGCTAAATTCTTCTCTTATACATAGATCTGACAGATAAACTAATCCGTTCTCACCTAATTTGCTTATCATATCAGCATTTTTGTCTAAATCATGTACCCATTTTGACATTTTCCCAGTATGTGGTATGAGATGATGATGTACATCCAGTTTCTGCCCAACTGCTTTCCATTTTCTCCCAGCAATCTTTGTTAAATAGTGGTCCTGTAACTAAATCTTAGATCTTTGAGTTTGTTAAACACTAGGTTACTATGGTAATTTACTATTGTGTGTGGTATATCCAATCTATCCAACTGATCCATTACTCTATTTCTTAGCCAGCTCCAGATTATTTTGGTGATTACCACTTTGTAATACAGTTTGAGATCTGATATTGCTAAGTCATCTTCTTTCATTTTTTTTTCATTGATTCCCTTGACAGTCTTGATCTTTTGTTCCTCCAGATAAATTTGTTATTATTTTTTCTAGCTCTATAAAATACGTTTGATAAATTGTTTGGTCTGGCATTGAATAAATAAATTTAGGTAGAATTTTCATTTTTGTTATATTGACTTGGCTTAAACATGAGCAATTATAATTTCTCCAATTGTTTAGATCTGATTTTACTTGTGTGAAAAATATTTTTTAATTATGTTCATATAGTTCCAGGGTTTGCCTTGGAAGATAGAATCACAAGCATTTTAGATTGTCTACAGTTATATTAAATGGAATTTGTTTTTCTCTTTCTTTCTGTTGGACATTGTTGGTAATATATTGAAATTCTGATTATATCTGTAGGTTTATTCTTGAAAGTTCTCTATTTCATTAAATGTCCATTTTCCCCCAGAATGATTATACGCAGTTTTGCTGGAGAGGTTATTCTTTGTTATAATTCTAGCTCCTTTGCCTTCCAGAATATCATAATCTATTTTTTTTAAATCTTTTAGCGTGGAAACAGCTAAATCTGGTGTTATCCTAACTGTAGCACCAAAATATTATTTTTTGTGAAAAACTAAGTATATTTCCCTTAATCCTATCCTGCTCTTCATTTACTCTATTCTCTCTTTTGACCCTGTTCCTCCTCAGAAGTGTTTGCTTCTGATTACACCCTCACCCCATCTGACCTCCTCTCCATGATCCCCCTGCTCTCTTATCCCCTTCCCCCCATATTTTCCTGTAGGGAAAGAAAGATGTCCATACCTAATTGAGCGTGTATGTTATTCCTTCCTTAAGCCAAATCTGATGAGAATAAGATTCACTCATTTTCTCTCTCAACTTCCCCCACTTCCCCTCCACTGTAAAAGCAATTTCTTGTCTGTTTTAGGTGACATAATTTACCCCATTCTACTTCTCCCTTTCTTCTTCTCTCAGTATAATTCTCTCTCATCCCTTAATTTTATTCTCCAGATATCACCCCTTCATCTTCAACTCACCCTGTGCCCTCTATCTATCTATCTATATTTACATCTATATATACGTACATACATATAATTTTTTCCCTCCAACTACCCTAAAACTGACAAAGGTCTCATGAGTTACAAATATCATCTTTCCATGCAGGAATGTAAACAGTTTGACCTTAATAAGTCTCTTATGAGTTCTCTTTCCTGTTTACTTTTTCATGATTCTTTTCTGTCTTATATTTGAAAGTTAAATTTTCTATTCAGCTCTGGTCTTTTCATCAAGAATGTTTGAAAGTCCTCTATTTCACTGAATGTCCATTTTTCCCCCTGAAGGATTAAACTCAGTTTTACTGAGTAGATGATTCTTGGTTGTAAGCCTATCTCCTTTGCCATCTGAAATATCATATTCCAAGCCCTCTGGTCCCTTAATGTAGAAGCTGCAAAATCTTGTGTTATCCTGATAGTGTTTCCATAATACTTGAATTGGTTCTTTCTGACTGCTTGCAATATTTTCTTCTTGATCTGGGAACTGAAATTTGGCTACAATATTCCTAGGAGTTTTCCTTTGGGGATCTCTTTCAGGAAGTGAGCTTTTGGACTTCTTTTTCCGTTTGGCCAATTTTGCTTTTCAGGACATTCTTCTCCTCATTGGCTTTTTGGACTTTTTTTTGTCATTTGGGTTAGGCTATTTTTTTAAGGTGTTATTTTCTTCAGTATTTTTTTGGGTCTCCTTTAGCAAGCTGTTGACTTGTTTTTCATGATTGTCTTGCATCACTTTCATTTCTCTTGCCAATATTTCATCTACTTCTCTTACTTGCTTCTCAAAATTTTTTTTGAGCTCATCCATGGCCTGGGACCAATTCATATTTTTCTTGGAGGCTTTGGATGTAGGAGCTTTGACTTTGTTGTCTTCTTCTAGTTGTATGTTTCAATCTTCTTTGTTATCAAAGAAAGATTCTATGATCAGACTTTTTTGTGCAGTTTGCTCATGATCCCAGCCAATTACTTGAATTATAAACTCCTTGGTAAGGTTAGGGTCTACTTCCAGTGTGGAGAATGTATTGTCTCAAGCTTTGGGGATTTTGTACAGCTGTTTTCAGAGATACTTTTAGGGACCTGTAAATTTTCAGCTCTTCTGAGGTGGTATGATCAAAGGTGAGGTGTTTACTCCTCTCCTGTCCTGTGCTCTGGTCTATGAGTGACCAAAAGTACTCTTTTCTGCCTAGTAACCGTGAGGAGGATTCCCTCTCCACCACCACTAAGAGTTCCACCCAGCCAGTGATCCTCTACACCCCAGGACTACCATCCAGAACCAGATCCAAGCACGGGCAAAGGAAGAGAATCCTTCCTCAGAACCAGCAAAGAGATCCCTGTAATCCCCCTCTTATCAGCCAATAGATTCCCCCTCAGTCCGTGGACCTGATACTCTTGAAGCAGCCACCACCTGGGTTTGTGCTTTGGGGACTGGGGCTGGGACAGAGCTTCTCTCTCTCATTGCAGTCACAGGCCTTTCCCACTGACCTTCTAAGTTGTCATTGGCATTTGTGGGTTGAGAAGTCTGGAATCTGCCACAACTTCCTGTGATTCAGTCCTCTGAGGCCTACTCCAGGTTTGCTGAGGCCTGTTTTGCCAGTGTGACCACAAAGAACTGCGCTCCTCTCCCTGCATGGTATGATACACCTTTCTGATCAACCATCCAGGTTGTCTTGGGGTGGAAATTTGTTTCACTCTATCTTTTTGTGGGTTCTACTGCTTTAGAATATGTTTAGAGACATTTTTTACAGGTGTTTGGAGGGGTTTGGGGGAGATCTCAAGCAAGTTACTGCTTTTACTCTGCCATCTTGGGTCTGCCCCCCAAAATATTTTGTTTCCTATTTCCTCCATGGCCTGAGCCCTCTGGAATTTGACTAAAATACTGCTGGGTGTTTTCATTTTTGGTTCCCTTTCAAGAGGTGATTGGTAGATTCTTTCAATTTCTAGTTTACTTTCTTGTTCTAGGATATCAGGGCAATTTTCCTTCATAGTTTCTTGAAATATGATGTCTAATAATTCTTAACTTGTTTATCTTCTGTCTATTTTGTTTTTTGTCTCTTTTTATCTATTTTTAAGTCAGTTTTTTTCCATTTTGATACTTTACATTTTCTATTATTTTTTCATTCTTTTCATTTTGTTTTATTGTGTCATTATGTCTTAAGAAGCCATTGAATACACTTGCTCAATTCTATTTTTTAAGAAAGAAGGAATTCAGTGAGCCTTTGTACCTCCCTTGACATCTGGACATTTCTGCTTTTTGTTGAATGTTTGAAAAATCTTTTTTTTTCTCCACTTGGCCAATTCTGTTTTTAAAGATATTTTCTTAAGAATTTTTTGTACCTCCTTTACCAGACTGTTGAATCTTTTCATAATTTGCTTGCATCACTCATTTCCTTTCCCAATTTTTATTTTTTTATTTTTATTTTATTATTTTATTTTTTTACATTTTTTATTTTCCTTTTTTTGTGTTTTCAACATTTACCTTCACAAGATTTTGAGTTTGAAATTTTCACCCCATCTTGCCCCTCCCCCCACCCCAAGATGGCATGCATTCTAAATACCCCTTCCCCTAGTCTGCCTTCCCTTTTATTTCTCCCCCCCTTCTCTTAACCCCTTCTCCTTCAATTTTCCTGTAGGGCAGGATGGATTTCTGTACCCCATTTCCTGTATTTCTTATTTCCCAGTTGCATGTGAAAACATTTTTTTTGAACATGTGTTTTTAAAACTTTGGGTTCCAAATTTTCTCTTTTCCTTCCTCCCCACCCACCCTCATAGATAAGGCAAGCAACTAAATATAGGTTATATATGTGCAGTTATGCAAAACTTTTCCATAGTAGATATGCTGTGAAAAACTAACTCTATTTCCCTTAATCCTATCCCGCCCACCCATTTATTCTATTCTTTCTTTTGACCCTGTCCCTCCTCAGAAGTATTTGCTTCTGATTACTCCCTTTCCCAATTTGCCCTCCTCTCTATCATTCCCCTACTCTCTTGTCCCCTTCCCCCCCCTATTTTCCTGTAGGGTAAGACAGATTTCCACACCCAATTGAGTGTGTATGTTATTCCCTCCTTAAGTCAAATCCTATGAGAATAGGATTTTTACTCATTCCCTCTCACCTTCCCCCATTTCCCCTCCACTGTAAGAGCCTTTTCTTTTCTGTTTTTTTTGGGGGGGGGATAATTTACCCCATTCTAACTCTTCCTTTATCCTTCTCCTAGTATATTCCTCTCTCACCCCTTAATTTTATTCTCCAGATATGACCCCTTCATTTTGAACTCACTCTGTGCCCTCTATCTATCTATCTATATCTGTATATACGTACATGTAATTTTTCCCCTCCAAGTGCATAATACTGACAAAGGTCTCATGAGTTACAAATATTATCTTTCCATGGAGGAATGTAAACAGTTCAACTTTAATAAGTGTCTTATAATTTTCTCTTTCCTGTTTACCTCTTCATGTTCCACTCAAGTCTTGTATTTGAAAATCAAATTTTCTATTCAATTCTGGTCTTTTCATCAAGAATGCTTGAAAGTCCTCTATTTCACTGAATGACCATTTTTTTCCCCTGCAGGATTATACTCAGTTTTGCTGGGTAGGTGATTCTTGGTTGTAATCCTATCTCCTTTGCTCTCTAGAATATTACATTCCATGCCCTGTGATCCCTTAATGTAGAAGCAGCTAAATCCTGTGTTATCCTGATTGTGTTTTCACAATACTTGAATTGTTTCTTTCTGGCTGCTTGTAATATTTTCTCCTTGACCTAGGAACTCTGGAATTTGGCTACAATATTCCTAGGAGTATTCCTTTGGGGATCTCTTTCGGGAGGAGATTGGTGGATTCTTTCAATTTCTATTTTGCCCTCTGGTTCTAAAATATCAGGGCAGTTTTCCTTGATAATTTCTTGAAAGATGATGTCTAGGCTCTTTTTTTGATCATGGCTTTCAGATAGTCCAATAATTTTTAAATTCTCTCTCCTGGATCTATTTTCCAGGTCAGTTGTTTTTCCAATGAGATATTTCACATTGTTCTTCAATTTTTCATTCTTTTGGATTTGTTTTACAGTGTTTTGATTTCTCATAAAGTCATTAGCTCCCAATTGCTCTATTCTAATTTTTAAGGAAGTATTTTTTTTTCAGCAATCTTTTGGGCTTCCTTTTCCATTTGGCCAATTTTTCTTTTTAGGGTATTCTTCTCCTCATTGGCTTTTTGGACCTCTTTTGTCATTTGGGTTAGGGTATTTTTTTAAGGTGTTATTTTCTTCAGTATTTTTTTGGGTCTCCTTTAGCAAGCTGTTGACTTGTTTTTCATGATTTTCTTGCATCACTCTCAGGAAGCAGCCATGGCCCCAGGCTGTGCTCGAGACTTGAGGCTGAGACCTAGCTCCTCTCTCACCACAGTCACAGACTTTTCCCACTGACCTTCCAAGTTATCTTTGGGGTTCAGGGGTTGAGAAATATGGAAACTGCCACAGCTGCCCATGATTCAATCCTCTGAGGCCTGCTCCAGGGTCGCTTGCTGTCTGTGCATCCACACCGAACTGTGCTCCTCTCCTCGCCCAGCACGATATACCTTTCTGATCAACCATCCAGGCTGTCTTTGGCTGGAAATTTGTTTCACTCTGTCTTTTTGTGAGTTCTGCTGCTTTAGAATTTGTTTAGAGCCATTTTTTTTCAGTATTTGGAGGGCTTTGGGAGAGAGCTCAATACAGTCACTGCTTTCCCTCTGCCATCTTGGCTCCGCCCCCCCTTTCCCAATTTTTCATCTTATTTGATTTTCAAAATCCTTTTTTGAGCTCTGTCAAGAATTCCTGTTGGACTTGGGTCCAGTTTACATGTTTTTCTTTGATTATTTACCTCTTTTGACCTTGTTGTCTTCTTCTCATCTTGTGTCTTGATCTTCCCTGACACATAATAACTTTTCATAATCAGATTTTCTCTCCCCACCCCCTTGGTTAACAAATATTTTTATTTTTTTTATTTATTTTTAATAGTATTTTTTTCCCAATTACATATCAAGACAATTTTTAGCATTCATTTTTATGTTCCAAGTTTTCATCCCTCCCTCCCTCCTCTTCCTAAAATGGTAGGCAGCTTGATATAATTTATACATGTGTTATCATGTAAAACATATTTCTGTATTAGGCACAGATCAAAGCCTTTAAATTTAATATAATCAAAATTATCTATTTTACATTTTGTAATGTTTGCTCTCTCTTGTTTAGTCATGAATCCTTCCCTTCTCCATAAATCTGACAGGCATACTTTTCCTTGCTCTTCTAATTTGCTTATGGTGTCACCCTTTATTTCTAGATCATGTACCTATTTTGATTTTATACTTGGAATATAGTGTGAGATGTTGATCTATACCTAGCTGGTGCCCCATTGTTTTCCAGTTTTCCCAGAAGTATTTTGTCAAATGAGATCTTATCCCAAAGGCTGGGGTCTTTGGGTTTATTAAACACTAGGTTATGGTCATTGACTTCTGTGTCTTGTGTACCTAATTCTATTTCACTTATTCACCTATATCTTAGCCAGTGCCAGATAGTTTTGATAATAACTGCTTTAAAATATAGTTTTAGATCTGGTATTGCTAAGCCAACTTCCTTTGTATTTTTTTTTATTAATTCCCTTGATACTCTTCATTTTTCATTCTTTCAGATGAATTGTGTTATTTTTTATCTCTGTAAAATAATGTTTTTGTAGTTTGATTAGTCTGGCACTGGATAAGTAAATTTATTTAAATAGAATTGTCATTTTTGTTATATTGGTTCAGTCTACCCATGAGCAATTTGTATTTTCTAATTGTTTAGATCTGATTTTATTTGTGCGAAAAGTATTTTATAATTGTGTTCATTTAGTTCCTGGATTTGTCTTGATGGGTAGACTCCCACATATTTTATATTCTTTATTGCTATTTTAAATGGAATTTCTCATTCTATCTCTTGCTGCTGAATTTTGTTAGTTATATAAAGAAATTCTGATAATTCATGTGGGTTTATCTTATATCCTGCAACTATGGTAAATTTGTTAATTATTTTAAGTAGTTTTTAGTTGATTCTCTAGGGTTATCTAAGTATACCATCATATCATTTGCACAGATTGATAGTTATTTCCTCATTGTCTATTCTTATTCCTTTGATTTATTTTTCTTCTCTTATTACTATAGACCACATTTCTAGCACTATATTGAATAAAAGTGGCCATAACGGATATCCTTACTTCACCCCTGATTTATTTGGAAGGCTTCTAGATTATCACCATTACAGAAATCCTTGCTGATGGTTTTAGACAGATACTGCTTATCATTCTGAGGAAAACTCCCTTTACTTTTATGTTCTCTAGTGTTTTTAATAGGGATGGGTACTGTATTTTGTCAAAATCTTTTTCAGCATCTATTGAGATAATCATATGACTTCTCTTGGTTTTGTTATTAATGTGGTCAATTATGTTGATAATTTGTCTAATACTCAACCACCCTGCACTCCTGGTATAAATCTCACCTGGTCATAGTGTATAGCCCTTTGATATATTGCTGTAATTGCTAGTATTTTGTTCAAAATTTTTGCATCAATGCTTGTTAGGGAAATTGGTCCATAATTGTCTTTCTCTTTTTTTTTAGCTCTTCTGATTTACGTATCAGCACAATATTGTGTCATGAAAGGAGTTTGATAGGACTCCTTCTTTGCCTGTTTTTCAAAATAGTTTATATAGTATTGGAATTAATTGTTCCTTAACTGTTTGGTAGAATTCATTTGTGAACCTATCTGATCCTGACAATTTTTTCTTAGAAAGTTCATTAGTGGCTCATTAATTTTTTTTTCTATGATGGGGTTAGTTAAGCATTCTATTTTATGATCTATTAATCTTGTTAATTTGTATTTTTGTAAATATTCATCTATTTCACTCAGATTTATTAGCATATAAATGAGCAAAATGTTTCCCAATGATTGCTTTAATTTCTTCTTTATTGGTGATAACTTCATCTTTTTCATTTTTGATAATAGAGTATTTGGTTCTCTTTTTTCTTTCCTTCTTTCTTTTTTAAGTTACATTGACCAATGGCTTATCTATCTTTTTTTTTCATAAAATCAGCTCCTAGTTTTCATAAAACCAACTCAATTTTTTTTTGTTTTTTACTTTCAATTTTATTAATCTTACCTCTGATTTTTAGAATTTCCAATTCAATGCCCAATTGGGGATTTTTAATTTGTTCTTTTTCTATATTTTTTTTAAATTTTTAATTGCATGCCCAATTCATTGGTCTACTTTTTCTGTCTTTCGTTGATGTGAGGATTTAGAGAAATAGATTTTCCCCCAAGTACTGCTTTGGCTGCATCCCTCAAATTTTAGGATGTCTCATTGTTGTCATTTTGTGTAGTATTTAAATGTCTATTTTGCCTTCTGGTTCCAGCATATCAGGCAGTTTTCTTCAATAATTTCTTGAAAGATGTTGTCCACATCCTCCTTTTGATTATGGCTTTCAGGTAGGTCAATGATTCTGACATTGTCTCTACTGGATCTATTTTCCAGGTCTTTTGTTTTTCCTATGAGGTATTTTATATCTTATTCTTTTTTTTTCATTCTTTTGAATTTGTTTGATTGCTTCTTAATGTCTCATAGAATCATTAGCTTCTACTTGCCAAATTCTAACTTTTAAATGTGTTTTACTCAGTTAACTTTTGTACTTCCTTTTTCATTTGGCCAATTGCACTCCTTAAGGAGTTCTTCCCCCACAGTGGATTTTTGTGTCTCCTTTTCCATTTGACTAATTTTACTTTTAAATACTTGTTTTCTTTTCCCACAGGGTTGACTTTTTTTTTTCATAATTCTCTTGCATCATTCTCATTTTGTTTCCTAATTTTTTCTACCTCTCTTATATAATTTTTAATCTCCTCTTTGAGCTTTCATGAGTTCTTTTTGGGCTTGAAACCAGTTCCCATTTTTGTTTTGGGCTTTGCTCATAGGTGTTTTGATATTGTCCTTTTCTGACTTTGGGTCTTGATCTTCCCTATCACCATAATAACTTTCTATTATCAGATCCCTATTTTTGTTGTTTTTTGATCATCTTTTTTCCCCTTTTTTTTTTTTAAATTTGAGCTCTGCTCCCATGGTAGAAGGGGCACTGCCTCAGGCTTCTTGTGCCAAGAGTGGCAGGCCCTGGCTGTTTACCTGGTACTGCACTGATGTTGCTCTAAGCCCATAGGGGACCCTCATGTCTGCTGCTGCACTGAGAGGGTAGGGTGAAAGCTAGCTGGAACTCCTGGGTATTGTAAGGGTCTGGCAGTTTACCTGGTACTGAGCTCTGGTCCCAGTGCTGGTTTGTGATGTGTGCTGAGGACAGTGGAGTGTTTGTGCATTTCTTGGGAGCTACACTGAAGCAGGTTGTGGTCTGGCTGCTGGAGGCTGCTTGTTTGACCCAGGCTATGCTGAAGCATGTAGCAGTTCTCAGAGGTGGAGTGTGCCCATTCCTCTGTCTATGCTGAGGCATGTGGGGGTTTCAGGTGTTGGTGTTTGCCTACTTAGGATCTACTACTGGTTTGCTGAAGCAGGGTATGTTGCTGGTTTGCTGGGACACTTCCTGTTCTGGACTGTAGTCCCTTTTTACCCAAGTGAGACAGACCTTTCCTGCCAATCTTCTAAGTTTATTGGACTAAAAGATTGTTTCACCCCATCTTTTTTGCTCCTTCTGCTTTTCCGGGACTTGTTTGGGGATGCTATTTTGTGGTTACACGGAGGGAAACATGGGAGATTTACAGTGATTCACTGCTTACTTCACCATCTTGGCTCCCAGAAGCCAAGACATTGTTCAGGTTCTTTTTTTCCCTCCTTTTACCAGGTAATTTCTTGATTTTTAACTTTATAATAAAGTTTGGCTCTGCTCCCAGAGTGAAAAAGGCATTATCTAAAGCTTCAAATATTTTGTGTTACTATTTTCAGAGCTAATTTTAATGGTCTATACATTTTGTTGCTTCCAATGTGGTTTGATCTAAGGAGAATTCTGGTCACTGCTCTCCTACCCTGTGCTCTGGCATTTACTCAGGAAGGGACCTTGTTCCTCTACAGTCATAAGTGCTAGACCTTCTCTTGGCCCAGGAACTGTTAGCAGGCCCCCTGCTTGTCTGTAGTCACATGTGAAAGTGCTCCCTTCTGCCTTGGAATTGAGACCAATTTCCCTATTACCCTGTATGCAACCACAGGCATTCTTCTGTGTCCTGGAACAGTGACTAGAGACCCTATTCCCTTGTACCCACAAGTTCTATTCTTCCTTTTGGCACTAGAACTATTACCCAGAAATTTGTATGAGCAATGCAACAGGGTCTTGAACTCAGTGCCATCAAAGGGTCTTCTGCACCCCTACCCTCCATAATGAATACTTTTTTTCGTCTCTTTTTCATAACAGTCCTTTTTTCTCATTGTCTTATCTCTCTGTTCCTTCTGTCTGTTTTGTTGATTCATCAGCCTTGTCATACCTGCTACCTCTGGGTATAACCTAAGTGGTGTACCAGGTCCTCTTCTCTCTATGCACTCTTATTAAATTGTGGTTTTAATTATCATCTCTAAACAGATTACTTCCAGATCTATGTTTCCAGCCATAGTGTCTGTCTTCAGCTTCAAATTTGTATTACAAACTGCCTAATGTTGTTGTGTTGATCTCAAATATAAAAGATCACTGTAGGGTATGTATTTACTTATAAAGCAACATTAACATTATATATGTTGTATTATATTTTAAAAACACCATATAATTGCATTTTATTTTGTTTTGGACTGCATTTGAAATTTTGGACATCCATTTCTAGTCAGTAGGCAGTGAGTTTGATAACCTCTGTCCTAATGGATTCTTCAAACTGATTGTCACCTAAACATATCAAATTCAACATGCCCAAAACAGAATTAATTATCTTTCCCTAGCAAATATACTTTTTTAATGAAGGTAAAACCAGCATTTCTTCTATTCACTAAATTCCTAACATCTATGTCATCCTCTGCTCCTCACTGTCACTCATCCCACATATACACTCTATTAGCAAGCCTTACTTCTATCTCCACAAAATCTATCATATATATCTGATTTTATCCATTCATATGGCCCAACCCTAGCTGTTGTACTCATAAGGTCTCAGATTATTGCAATGGGCCACTATATGATCTAATTACTCCAAGCCTCTCCCACTTTCAATCCATTTTTTACAGTGATGCCCCAATGTTTTCCTAAATTTTGGTTCTTATCATGTCAACCACTACTCAATAAACTCCAATCATTACTTGTTGCCTCCAGGATCAAATATAAATGACTTTTTTACATTTAAAACTCTTCACAATAAAACACATAACTAGCATTTTTTAGTCCTCTTTAAAATCTTTCTTCTCCTCGCAACTGCATGACCCTTGGCAAGTCACTAAATGTCTGTTTCTCTCATTTTCTCCTGTGAAATAGGGATAATAATAGCACCCATCTTTCAAAGTTGTCATACGGATTGAATGATATAGTAACTGTAAAGCGTTAGCACAGTGCTTAGAACCTTGTAAGTGCTCTACCAATGATAGTTATTCTTATTCTTATTTTCCTCCAGTTGCTAGTGCCATTTCATAGAAATAATTTAATATACTGTATTTTGTATTTAATTTTCTGTTTGTTTTACCTCTCAATACACTAAAAGCTCCTTGTGGGAAGGAATGGATTTATTTTTATCTTTATATCCCCAACACCTAGCACAATGACTGGCACATAATAGGTACTTAAATATATTTAGTGAATTATCTTATATTAAATTTTAAATGTATAATATATCTTGACTCAACACTTTAGCTGATTAAATGCTACATTATTCAAGGTTGAGTTACTGTTCTGAGGGTCCTTGTTTCTTTATGTCTGAAGAATTTACCCTACAATCTAATGTCCCTTGAATCAAATTCCTCTTTCCATTTGTAGATATAAAGGAGCAATTGATTTAGTATATTCTAATCCTCTCTCATATTTTCTAGTAGATATTGTATAGTGAATAATTTACTATATTTCAAGTTGAAAGTGAGAGGTAGAATAAATGACCCTTTACAATTAAACTGGAAAAGTGATGTTAGAGGCTTAAGGGACTGTCCAATTCATTAAGGGTAGCTGGTTTTAAAAGTCAGTTATGAAAATTTCATTTAGTTATTTCTTTGGATACTAATTCCTTTGAATCTTTAAAAATAAAAATTACATTTTTGCTATTTGTAGAAGAGCTTTTGACGTAAATCTGATTTTTTTTTGCTCCTGATTGGTGATGATGACAAAATAGTTATGATTTAATGCTCATTTAAAAAAATTTTTCCCAGACTGCAATTATAAAATTGATATTTTTATTATTGTGCTTTCCATAATTGAACTTTACATTAATGGTTACCACATTTTTACCATTGCCAACAATATAATCCTGACCAATTGGTAAAGCACTCCTTGAAGAGGCAATTAGATCAAACTTTGCAATGTCCTCCTGTATTTTGTCCAATTCAGTGAGGGCTGATAGGAAAAGAACTAAGAGTCTAAGGGATGTTCAAACACTGCTCTGTTTTCTGGTTTTCTCTAGTACCTGTAATCAATCATAGGATTGAAACTACTCCCAGAACAGCTGCCGGGCAGAGGCAAACTGCCAGTGTCCAGAATCTGGCATGCAAGTGTTGCTCTCCATTTGTACTCTTGGGGTTCACCAGAGCTTATCAGGTACCTTGAACAGCTGGCAGGTGCTGAGTGCCTTCGCCAAGCACATTTTTGTACTTGTATTCTCTCCCAAATGTCTTCTCATATCTCTCATCTTACTGACTACTGTGGCAGATATTCAGCCTGATCTTCTGGCTTTTGTACAGTATCACAAGAAGAGGGATTATGATTTTTACCAAAGCATTACACTGCTCTCCAGAAATGAATGGGCACCCTTTATTATTTTTCAAATTATTATGTGAATTCTGTGGTTCATGTTCAAAGCCTATTCAACCCTCCAACCCATCCCACTTTCCAATAAAACAAAGGAAAACTCATTGCAGAATATTCAACCTGTCAAGGCATGACTGAATGAAAGCATTCTGATGAATGGATGATGTAATAGATTATGTAAGGAAAGCAGAAAATCTCCTTGTCTCCAACATGCCCATGTCTCTCCCATCATGAATAAAGAAAAAAAAAAAAACTCATAGTCCAGTATCAACTATGATCCACAATGAACCATCATTTCTTTTGGTAGAAAGATAGTGGACAATTGATGTAGAACATTCCATAGGATGTCAAGCTTATTTGCTTTGTTGGTTTATTATGCTGAACTCTTTTTTTTTTATCTTATGACAAAGGGTTCTATGGAAGGGAGGAGTTAATTGAAATGCAAATATTGTAAAACTATCACTAAACATTCAAAGTCAATTTGAAGTCCACTTTTCCTTTTTTCTTTTGAAAAAAAATATACTGAACATAACAAATACCAAGAAATAGAAATATTTCCATATTAAAAGAACCAAATAAAGAAAATTACACATGATATCACAAATCCTCATCATATCTACTATATCTAGCTTGTATACTTGTTTAAACTATACAATTACTTTAACATATTAACTTCAAAGCTATCCAAATCATCAATCTCCCTCTGAACCTCCTAATCTTTTCTATGCAATCTTTTAAATGCTTCACCAATGGTATTTTCCTCTTTATTCCTTTTTTAGCAGCTATCAGTAATTCCCCTTTTCCCTCAATTCTATATTATGAATCAATTAATTAACATTTATTAAGTGCCTACTATGTGCCAGGCACTATGCTAAGTGCCAGGGATACAAAAAGTGACAAAAACCAGTTCCTGCCATCAAAGAGCTTACAATCTAAGTGGGGAGACAACACACAAACAAATATAGATAAAGGAAGCTACATACAGAATAAAAAGGAAATAATTAATAGAGAGAAGGCACTGGATTTAAGAAAGGCTGGGAAGACTTCCTGTAGAAGCTGAAATTTTAGTTGAAACTTAAAGAAAGCCAAGGAAGTCAGTAGTGAGAGTGGAATAGGGAGAGTATTTCTAGTGGGGGTGAGGCAGCCAAAGAGGATTCCCTAAGTGTTTTGTTCACAGACAAGCTGTCAGTGTCACTAGATTGATGAGTATGTATCATAGAGTATTATATCAAAAGTCTAGAAATGTAGAAGGAGACTAGGTAAGCAAGGATACTGAATGACAAACACAACATTTTACATTTGCTCCTGAAGACACCAGGGAGCCATCAGATTTTATTGAGTAGAAGGGGATATGGTCAGACTTTGCTTTCGGGAATCACTTCAATGACTCAATAGCATATAGACTGGAATGGTGAGAAATCTAAACCTGGTAGACCTATCAGAAAGCTATTGCAATAATCAAGACATAAGGTGATGGAGACCTACAGTAGAGAGGTGATGAGGTAAGAAGAAAGAAAGAAACCTGTTGGAGATATGTTAAAAGGTAAAATTGACGGACCTTAGTAACAGATTGGATATCAGGGCTGAGAGATAGTGAGGAGTTGGGAATAACTCCTATGTTGACAGCCTTAAGGACTGAGAGCACAGTGTTGCCCTTTAAAGTAATGAGACAGATAATTTATTACATTTTGGATATACTGAGTTTAAGATATATACTGGAAATCCAGTTTGAGATATCTGAAAGGCAAGAAAACAAAAACCTCACTCTGTAACAAGTGAGCATAGACAAGCCAAAGACATCTTCACCCAAGTTAAGACCAAAGATATATATATATCTCATTCTGGAATTCTAGTCTATTACTTATCTACGAGGTCATGAGAAGCATGTTTCATCATAGATACTTTGTAGTCATAGTTGCGTATTGCAATCATCAGAGATCTTGAGTCTTTCAAAGTTGATTTTCTTTAAAATGGTATTACCTTTCTGTAAATTGTTCTCCTAGATATTCTTTCAGTCTGTATCCATGCATATATCTTGCTGAATTTCTGTGAATTTTTTTTTGCCATTTCTTACAGGACATTAATATTACTTTACATTCACACATGGAATAATTTGTTCAGCCATTTCCCAATTAATGGACACCTTTCCCTTGGTTTCAAATTCTTTGCTGCAACACAAAGTATTGCTATATTTTTATATACATGTGACTTCTTTGTTTTATATTTGTGGGGGTAGAAACTTAGAAGAGAAATCCTTGGCTCAAAAGGCATGCAGAATTTAGTGACTTTGGGAGTATAGTTCCAAATAGTTTTCCAGAATGACCAAAACAATTCATATCTTTTCATAAGCCTTCCCACAATTATAATACTTCATTTTTTTCTATTCAATGGATATTAGATGAAATATCAGGTATATTTTCTGATTACTGTTGATCTGGACTATTTCTCATCAGTTTCCATATAGCTTGCATTTTTTAATCTGAAAAATTTATGTTCCTATTCTTTGAATTATTATTTATTTTTTCATAACTGTTATTCTAATATATTTTAATAACTTCCTTGTATAACTTGCATATGAGACCTTTATCAGAGAAATTTGATGCAAAAATTTTTATTTCCCAATTAACTATTTCCCTTCCATTTTAACTGTATTTCTTTTGTTTATGAAATTTAAAAAAAACTAAAATTTTAATACAAGCAAAAATTTTACTTTTCCCTGTAATCATTTCTGTCTTTTATTTGGTCATGAATTCTTCCCAAATCTTCAGATTAAAAAGGTAATTTCTTTCTTTATCTAATTTATGATGACTCCTTGCATTTGTCAGACAGTTTATTTTGATACCTTATGCAAGGTGTTGAGCCAAACCTAATTTCTGCTAGTCTTATGTAAAGTTTTTCCAGTATTTTTTTCATCCAATAGTGAGTCCTTAAGCAAGTAACTCAACTCTTTGGGTTTGTAAAACAACAGATATCTTTACTTATTTTTCCTATGTGTTGGCTATCTAAGATTTCTCATTAATTGATTCTCCTCATTTAAAATCCACTAACAAATATACACATATATACAAATATACATATATACACATATATACAAATACATATATCCACTAACAAATATACATATAATATATATAATATTATAATGTCTTATAACATATAATATAATATATAATATCATATCATATAATATTATATATTATATAATATATTATAATATTACATATGTATATGTGTGTATGTATATATATATATACACATATACATACATACATACACATACACACCACTTTGTAGGAGATATTGTTTCAATTAATTGTTAATTTATTTTTCTTATCTGTTTATTCTTTTAATTTATTTTTTCTTGTATTATTCCTATGGCTAGGATTTCTAGTAGAATATGCTAGAGGGTAAAAAACAAACTCCTCTCAAAGCCTTCTTTTTAGAAAGCCTACCTTCTTATTAACTCCATTTTCTATTAGTCTGTCTGCTTACCTTCCACTCCACAGATGTCTATACAGCACATTAGGTACCCTATAGTCTTTCCTTCTACCACTTTTCAGCCTTCTTTTGTGTGTTGTCTTCCCCTCATTGTAAGCTCTTAGTGAAGGGAGGAGCCAAGATGGAGGAGAAAAAGCAAGTACTCACCTGAGCTCTCTTTAAAATCCCTCCAAATATCTTTACATAATGCTGTAAAACAAATTGAGGAGTGGCAGAACGAGATGGGATGAAACAATTTACAGCCCAAGTCAACTTAAAATGTTGGTAGAAAATTTCTCTTGTGGAGGGATGAGAGTAGAGTGCAGTCTAGAACACACCTCACCCAGCAAATCAGCAGTAGGCCTTGGGGGTGACTGAATCAGCAGTGGCAAGAGTGGTTTTCAGATCTTTCAGCCCACAAACAGTAAGAGGATCAGACAACTGGTCAGAAGGAGGTTACAGGGGTCCATTTGCTGGTATGGGGGGGCAGGACTGTGTTGTATTATCTATACTTGGATCTGTGTCAAAGTCTTGGGTCTCAGTCCCAGGGTGAGCAGGAGCACTAACACACCAGAGCTAGCTGCAGCAAGGGGTCTGATACCCTGTTCACAGTTCCAGGATGGGAAAGAGTACTTTTGGATGTTCACAGATCAGAGCCTAGGTGAAGAGAGTACTAAACACATCTTTGTACATCATACTACCTTGGGAAAAAAAAAACAAAAATTTACAGAATTATCTCTGAAAACAGCTGCACAAAAAACCTGAAGCTTCAGACACTTCTACTTCAGAAGCAGAGACTCATTTTAATGTAGTTAAAAGTTAAGCAATAGGCTGGGGGAATAAAATGAACCAAAAGTAGAAAAAGATCCTGACTATAGAAAGTCACTATGGTGATAGGGAACACCAAAAGACAAACTCAGAAGAAGACAATAAAGTCAAAACTGCTACATCAAAAGCCTCAAAGAAAAATATGAATTGGTCTCAGACCATGAAAGAGCTCAAAAAGAAGTTTAAAAACAAAGTAATAGAAATAGAGGAGAAATTGGGAAGAGAAATGAGAGTGATAGAAGAAAATCATGAAAAAAAGAGTTAACAGTTTAATAAAGGGGGCACAGAAATATCGAAGAAAATAATACCTTAAAACAGAATAATCCAAATGGTAAAAGACATACAAAAATTAATTGAAGAGAACATCTTAAAATGCAGAATAGGTGGATTAACTTCTAGGAGCCAACATAGCACAACAGGCAGTAAATCACTACAACTCTCCCATATTCACCTCTAAACAACTGTAAAATAGTACCCTCAAGAGAAATACTGGAATGGCAAAACTAGCAAAAAGAACAAAAAGGGTGAAACAATCTTTTAGCCCAAGAAACTTGGAAGATCTGCCAGAAAGGTCCATCTCAGTCAGGTGAAAGGGGATCACATTTCAGGACAGGAAGCATCCCAGCAAACCACCAGTGAGCCCCACTTCAGCAAAACAACAGTAGATCCTGAGCTCCAGGGGGTGGAGCAGGCAAACAGCAACACCAGGATTCTCACATGCCTTAGAATAACCAGGAAGATTAGCATCCTCCAGGGGCCATATCTCCACATGCCTAAGTGTAGCCCTGGGAAAAGCAGAAACAAAAAACCAGGCCTCAGCACATGCCAGACACCACCACTAGGACCCTAGCTCAGTACTAGGTAATCTGCCAGTCCCCTATGGCCTCCAACAGTGCCAGCCACTCCCCACCTTACCAGCTCCTCACAGAACCAGATAGGAGAGGCACCTGGGGGGCTCAGGGAAACATCAGCACAACACCAAGTAAATAGCCAGAGCCTGCACATGCTAACATGAGAAGTCTGAGACAGTGCCCCTTCCAACCCTGGTGCAGAGCTCAAACTTAAAAGAAGCGGGAAAAGACCAAAAAAAAGATTAGCAAATAACAACAATAACAAAACAATCTAACCACAGAAAGATATTGTGGTGACAGGGACAACCAAGACACAAACTCAAAAGAGGATAACAATGTCAAAATACCTATGGGTAAAATGCCAAAGAAAAACAGGAAGTGGTTTCAAGCCCAGAAAGTACTCAGAAGAGCTCAAAAAGGAACTTAAAAACCACATAAGAGTGGCAGAAGAAAAATAAGGAAAAGAAAGTGATGTAAGAGAAGTATGAAAAAAAGAGTCAACATCTTGGAAAACTGCTTAAAAAGCAAAATTTATCAAATGGAAAAGGAGATACAAAAATCCACTGAAGAAAACAATTCCTTAAAGAGTGCAATCGGCCAAATGGAAAAGAAAGTACAAAAGCTAAAAGTTCAAATTGGGCAAGTGGAAGCTAATAACTCTATGAGACATCAAGAATCAATCAAACAAATTCAAAAGAATGAAAAAAATGGAAGAAAATGTAAAATACCTCATGGGAAAAACAACTGATTTGAAAAAAAAACAACCCAGAAGAAAGAATTTCAAAATCATTGGACTACCTGAAAGCCATAAACAAAAGGAGTTCCTGGAAAACATCTTTCCAGAAATTATCAACAAAAACTGCCCTGTTTTCCTGGAACCAGAAGGCAAAATAGGCATTGAAAGAATCCACTGACCACCTTAGGAAAGAGATTCCAAAATAAAAAACTCCAAGTAACATTATAGTCAAATTTCAGAACTATCAGGTCCAAGAAAAAAAAAAACACATTATATAAGTGGCCAGAAGGAAACAATTCAAATATTGGGGGGCCACAATTAGGATTGCACGGGAGTTGGCAGCTGTTATTAAAGGATCAGAGGTCATGCAACATGAAAGCCTGGAGGCAAAGGAGCTAGGAGTACAACCAAGAATCAATTACTCAGCAAAATTAAGTGTAATACACCACAGGGGAAAAAAAAACGGTCAGTCAATGAAATATAAGGATTTCAAGCTTTCATAAGAAGAAAACCAGAACTGAGCCAAAAATTTGACCTCAAATATCAAGACCCAAGAGAAGCATGGGCAGGTAACAAGGGAAAAGAAAGTATAAGGGATTCAATAGTTCTAAACTATCCCCTACACAGGAGTATAATACCTGTAATTCTTAAAAATTAAATCACTAATAGTACAACTAGAAGGAATGTTCATATACGGATGGTACAGGTAGAAGATGAATTTGAGAGAATGATATAAAACAAAATTTAAGGGATGAGAAAGAGGAGTACAATGGGTACAGAAAGAGGGGAAAGCTGGAACGGGGTAAATTATTTCATAAGAAGAGGAGCAAAAGACCTATTACAGTGGAAGGGAAGATGGGAGGGTTGGTGAGGAGCATCACCTGAACCTTACTTTCATCAGTACTGGCTCAAAGAGGGAATTATATACACAATAAGTTGAATATAAAAATCTATCTTACCCAACAGGGAAGTAGGAGGGGAGGAGATGAGGTAATGGGAGGGGGTGAAGACTGGCAGAAAGGAGGGTAGATCAGGAAGGTGGTAGAGAGAAACAAAATATTAATGAGGAAAGAAAGTGTGAAAGGAAAAAGAGGGCAGACAAAAGGAAGAAAAGGAGGGAAGGAAATATACAGGTACCAATCATAACTGTAATGTGAATGGGAGGAACTCCATAAAATGGATATGGATAGCAGAACAGATCAAAAACCAGAATCCTGCAATATGCTATTTAGAAGAAACACACTTGGATTAGATTCTTATAATCTAGCCATTGCACAGATTCTTAAAATCTAGCCATGGGCTCAGATTCTTACAATCTAGCCATTAGCTCATTAATATTCAGACTCCTTAAGAGTCTGCCCAACATTATGAATGTTTTAATAAACCTTGTCTTTGGCTGAAAAAAGACTTGGGTTGAATTCTTTTAGGCAGGATTCACATGTTGTGATTTTGGGATCCCAGTACCCCTAAACTCCTAAACCTCAACATTTTAGTGGTCTGTACAGAGAAACTGCCTAACCCCAAATTCTTCTCCAGCCAAGACTGGAAGGTATGTAAGCCTCCCCCTCCCCCCCTTTCTTGCTCTGCAGTTGGAGTCTCTCTCCAAGCACCAAGGCTTGGAGGTGCTTTTCAGGAAGACAGTTATGAGGTGGTCTGCCACTTGGCCTGATGCTCTCAGATGCTCCATCCACTGAGTCAGTTCAAGGTCATGGACATGGGTACACCTTCCACAGCATAGAGGACAAGGACAGGGACACTATCCAGAAGTGTATGCCCAATTCTTTTAATTCCCTCAATGCTAGAGAACTAGGGAAAACTGCAGTTTATTTTTTGTTCCCTGAGGCTTACTTCCTTCACTCTATACCTCTGAATCCTCCTTCATGGAGGTTACAGGGAAAAGTTAGAACAGCTAAAAATATCTTGGCAGATTCTGGAGGTTTTGTGATTGATCATTGAAGAGTTTTGAAACTCCTCCTTTCAACCCTGGTCACTCCTTTGTCCCACTCCCTTCCCTTGAGTCAAGGGGGTATCTGTTAACCCCAATCATAGGAGAAGAGAGTTTAACCCGTTACCCCACACCTTTGATTTCCCCTCCCCCACCTGGGAAAGGAAGGAAGGGGGAGGGGCAGCAGCTATAGCTTGGGTCCCACTGGCAATGGCCTTGGGCTCTGGGGCAATCTTTGCCTGGAAGCATCACCCAGGTTCAGCATGATAATCATTTAAGATCAACTGAGCCCCAACAAGGGCCAAAAACCTGAATTAATCTTTTCTTCCTGAGTGTCCCTTCCTGTGTCAATAGCTAAAGCTGATTAAGAGCATTCTTCTGTTTATGACCACTAACACACCTTTAACCTAGACACTACCTTGAATAATGGGACTTTTCTTATCTTGATATTTTATGGTGGTAAAGGAAACACAGATATCTTGGATCTGACATTTGCCTATCAATTAACACAGACATCCTGAATCAGGGTTTAAATGTCCTGCTAAAGCTGCTTGGTTCAGTCAGAGTTAAAGCTCTGATTCCATGTGCATGTGCTAACTTAAGGGAATAAAACAATATGAATTTACTTATTACCTAGCTTGTTGTCTCTTTAACCAACTTTCAGGTCAACAAGCACATTCTGCTCAAGGTAAACAAGTTGGTCTCTGAACTTGGGTAAGCACACTCTTTTAAATTTGTAGTTTTAACTGTTAATGATGAGATATTGATTCTCTGTGTAAAGTAATTTGGAAATGAATTCAACAAAATTGAAGTCACCTGATTGGTAATGGGTTTGTTTCAAATTGTTTCAAATTGGTGAACTTTTTGTATAAGTTATGTCAAGCAATTTTTCATAATTTGGTTACTGCTAAAATAATTTAGCTATTGTTGGTTATTGTTTTAAGTTGTAAACTAGCCAAAAAGCTTGTTTGGGTTGTGTCTTGTTGAGAATTTGCAAGTGTATAGATATCTCTAATGGTTGGCTTTTTACACCAGGACAAATTTAAGTTTGAGTTGTAAATCCTGGAAAAGTTTTTCTTAAGCTGTGATTAGTGAAACTTGCTGTGTGAGGTAAAACTCATAGAATTTTATTTTGAGTTGTCTGATGGATCATAATCCATCAATAATCAATAACCTGCCATCTGAGAGAAATGCCTCAAGCTACTCAGAGAATATGATATTAGTGGGAAGTCAGCATTGGGAAGAGCTGAGAGGACAATTTTAGCCTAAGCCTAAAATGGGATCCTCCTGGCTCAGTTTCCCCATTATGTTCCTTTGAAAAAGGAATGTTACCCACCTGGCTATTCCTGAGTTTGGCTATGAGGTGGATTTGACGCTGCATGGTTGGAAAACTGAGTTATCTGAATCCAGAGCTAAGGATGTTTTATCCTGTCATATTTGTGCCCTGCAGTCTTTTCTGTCAGATTTGTGTTTTCCAGAATACAGCCCATTCACCTACTGTTGGTAGCAAACAGCAGATACCAGCCAATGTCTCCCCATTGTTTCCTGGATGCAGCCTGTGCTTGATTCCAGTCAACCTCCTCTTTAGGACCCCCTTAAGGCAGGGACAGCTCTACACCCTTTTCCAGCAGGAAGAAGTTTCAGAAGTCAAGACCTTCACCCCTTACCCCAAAAGAATTTGGGTGTCCTATTTGTTTGAGGGGGGAATGATGGGGTTTGGATCTGGACCCCAGAGAGGAAAAACCCTGGACTTTCCCAGCCATTCACCTAAGGCTATAATCCCATCAACTGGCCTTTCATTGTGGCTACACCCAATCTCCCTTCCATTGTCTTACCTCCTTATGGCAGCATTTCCCACCTTTAATCCTAGCTAGGTTCCATTCTCCCTTGGCCACATGGTCCAGGTCCTAGGAGTTCTGTTCACTCCAGCTTACTGGCCACTCTGATTCAGATCTTCCTTAGACCCTTCCTCCAGTTACCCAAACTACATGGCCACTCCTAGATCCCTCCCACAGTCTTTCTATATATAAGGTCTACCTTGTCTCCATTAAGGTGCTTGGATTCTTAAAATCTAGCCATGGGCTCAGATTCTTACAATCTAGTAAATAGTTCACTAATGTTCAGACTCCTTAAGAGTCTGACCAGTATGATGGATGTTCTCATAAACCTTATCTTTGACTGGAAAAAAAAAAAGAAGAAACACACTTGAATCAGAGAAGCACAGAGTAAAGGTAAGGGGCTGGAGCAGAATTTATTATGCTTCAACTGAAGCAAAAAAGAAAAAAAAGCAGCAGTAGCAATTCTGATTTCTGACAAATTGAAAGCAAAAATAGACCTAATTAAAAGAGATAAGGAAGGAAAATGCATCTTGCTAAAAGGTACCACAACCAAAAAAGCAATATCAATACTAAAAATGTATGCACCAAGAGGTATAGCATTCAAATTCTTAAAAGAGAAGTTAAGTGAATTACAGGAAGAGCTAGGCAGTAAAACCATACTAGTAGGGTACCTCAATTGTCTCCTCTCAGAATTTGATAAATCCAAACAAAAAACAAACAAGAAAGAAACTAAGGAGATAAATAGAATTTTAGAATCAGATAGATATGACAGACCTTTGGCATGGTTTAGACATAAAGGATGACACCTTAATCAATTAGAAGAGCAAGGAATACTGCTCATCAGATCTATGGGGAGGGAAAGAATTTATGTCAAAACAAGAGATAGAATACATTACCAAATGTAAAACAGATACTTTTGATTATATTAAATTAAAAGGCTTTTGTACAAACAAAACCAATGCAACAAAGATTAGAAGGAAAGCAGAACAATGGGGGAAAATCTTTACAAGAAGTGCCTCTGATAAAAGCTTCATTTCTCAAATAGAGAAGTAAGTCAAATTTACAAGAACACAAGCCATTCCCCAATTAATAAATGGTCAAAGGATATGCACAGGCAATTTTCAGATGAAGAAATCCAAGCTATCTCTAGGCATGTGAAGAAGTGCTCTAAATCACCTTTGATTAGAAAAATGCAAATCAAAACAACTCTGAGATACTACCTTACACCTATGAGATTGGCTAATATGACAGAAAAGGAAAATTATAAATGTTGGAGAAGATGTGGTAAAAATGTGACGCCAATGTGCTTTTAGTGGAGTTGTAAATTGATCCAACCGTTCCGGAGAGCAATTTGGAACAATGCCTAAAGGGCAAACAAACTGTGTATACTCTTTGATACAGCAATACCACTACAAAGTCTGTATCTCAAACCGCTCATAAAAAAGGGAAAAGGACCCATATGTGCAAAAATATTTATCACAGCCCTTTTCATTGTGGCAAAATCTTAAAAATTGAAGGGATGCCTATCAATTGAGAAATGGCTGAACAAGCTGTGATATAGGAATGTAATGGAATAATATTGTACAATAAGAAATGATACATAAGCAGATTTCAGAAAAACCTGGAAAGACTTGTAAGAACTGAAGCAAAGTGAAATGATCAGGGAAACTTTGTACACAGTATCAGTAACATTGCATCATGATCAACTGTGAATGACTCAGCTCTTCTCAGGAACACAATGATCCAAGACAAGTAAAAGAACACATGAAGTAAAATGGAATCCATATCCAGATAAAGAACTGATGGACTCTGAATGCAGATCAACACATTTTTTTTCATTTACTTTATTCTTTCCCATTTTTTTTCTTTTTAATTTGTTTCTCATTTCACAACTGTGACCAACATGGAAATATTTTTACCATGGAAATATTTATACATGACAGCACATGTATAAACTATATCAAATTTTCTACCATTTCCAGAAGAGTGGAGGGAAGGGAAGGAGGGAGAGAAATTTGGAACTCAAAATCTTTTAAAAATGAATGCTAAAATTTTTTTTGACATGGAACTGGGGAAAAATAAAATACATTTAAAAAATAAAAAAGCAGAGTTGGCTAAATGGAAAGATAGGTACAAAAATTCACTGAAGAAAATAACTTAAAAAATTAGGATTGGCCAAATGGAAAAGGAGGTACAAATGTTTACTGAAGAAACTAAAGTCTTAAAAATTAAAATTAAGCAAGTGGAAGCTAGTGAATTTATGAGACATCAAGAAACAAAACAAAATCAAAAGGATAAAAAATAGAAGAAAATATGAACTGTCTCATTAGAAAAACAACTGACCTGGAAAATAGATCCAGGAGAGATAATTTAAGAATTATTGGAATGCCTGTAAGTCATGATCAAAAAAAAAGAAAAAAAGAGTGAATTCTTCGTGAGCAAGGACTGTCTCTTTTTCTTATTTGTATTCCCAAAGTTGAACATAGTAACATAATACCTGGAATACTGTAGGTACTTAATAGATCTTAATTTAATTTATTTTGCTACTATTTCATTAAAAATTTTTACACCAATATGCATTCAAGCTATTAGCTTATAGGACTTTTTCCTTAGTTTTGTATCTTTCTGGTTTATATATAGAGACTATGTTTTCATAATAGAAGGAATTTTGTAGAAATAAGTTTATTAACATTATTCATGTCTTGGTAAAACTACTTCCTTCTCTCCCACTACAGTAACAAGAGAAAATGTTCTTCATCCTGAGCTCAACAAAGTAATTATACTTCTAGACATTAAATATCTTATGTGATATAGATAATGATCAATGATCTTTGGAAAATTGAAGAGTGGAAGAGAGTGAGGAAGAATCGATAAAGCCAAAATGGCAAAGTAGCAAGAAGGAGCATGGTGAGCTGCCCCCCAAAACACCTCCACAGAAACACAGAAAATGTACCAGGCTGAATTCTCATTGGGAAATATAAGGAGGGTGGGGGATAATGAATAATTTGTCTAGACTAGGTAAGTATGGTGAGACAGGTATAGGGACTCTGGGGGCAGGGTCTTGCAGGAAGCAAGGCTCGGAGCATTCTATTTCCCAAGGAGTGTACTAAGGAGAAAGATGAATTCCTAGACCAATATAGGAGCACAACCTTGTGTAGGGTATGGGAACATGTGCCAATTACCAATTGTCAGCTTAGTGGCCACTACCCAGTTGCAGGTCACAAATCCAGGGCAGACTGGAGAAAATACCTGCTTGGCTAAAATAATTGAAAAGGAAAGTGACAAATGTTGAAACAGATGTGGAAATTTTAGGACGCTAATTTATTGTTGGTGGAATCATCAACTGATATCACCATTTTGAAGAGAAATCTGGAATTATGCACAAAGAGTTATTAAATTGCCTCTATCTTTTCACCCATCATTGCCACTACAAGTTCTATTTCATAGGGAGGCAGAGCCAAGATGGCAGATTTAAGGCAGCAATGTGCCTGAGCTCTCACCCAAACTCCTCTGAATACCTTTAAATAATCACTCTAAAAAAATTCTGGTGCAGTAGAACCCACAAACAGACAGAGTGAAACAATTCTCCCACCAAAGACAACTGGGAAAATCAGCTGGAAAGTTCTGTTGCACCAGGTTGAAAGAGGAGTGTAGTCCAGCTTCACTAGCACAGACTTGGTCCAGGAACAAGCTAACCAGGAACAGGACTTGGGGTGACTTAATCAGCAGCAGCAGTGGCAGTTTCCAGATCTCTCAGTCCACAGACACCAAAAATAACTTAGAAGGTCAGCAGGAAAGGTCTGTTGCACCTGGGTGAGAGTGGAGCACAGTCTAGTACAGGCCACACCAGCACAGTCCTGACCCCAGCAAACCAGGAGTAGAGCTTGGGAGTAACTGAATCAGCAGTGGCAGTGGTGGCTTCTGAAACTCTTGGGGGTTGAACAACTGGTCAGAAGTAGATTACCAGGGTCTCTTTGTTAGCACTGAGGCAGGACTCTGTTGTTTTGCCCATACTTAGTTCCAGGTTGCATTCCTGGGTGGCAGTCCTAGAACAAGGAGAAGCACTGGAATAGCAGAGCTTGTGGCCACAGTAGAGCAGACACTCTCCTTACAGTTACAGGGCAGAAAAGAGTGCTTGTGGTCACTCACAAACCAGAACACAGGCCAGGAGAGTAGTAAACTTCTCTCCTTAGATCATACCACTTGGAAGAAGTGAGAACTTACAGGTCCCTAGAAGTATCTCTGAAAACAGCTGCACAAAACCCCTAAAATTTGGGACAGTGTGCCCGCCACCCAGGAAGCAGAGCCCTTCTTTAACAAAGAGTTAAAAGTCAAATAATAGGCTGGAGAAATGATCAAACAACAGAAAAATATTCTGGCCATAAAAAGTTACTATGGTGACAAGGAAGATCAAAACATACACTCAAAAGAAGATAAAAAGTCAGTGCTTCTACATCCAAAGCCTCCAAGAAAAATATGAATTGTTTTCAGGCCACAAAAGAGCTCAAAGAGGGTTTTGAAAACCAAGTGAGAGAGGTAGAGGAAAAATTAGAAAGAGAAGTGAGAGAGATGAAAGAAAACTACAAAAAAACGAGTCAACAGCTTGGTAAAGGAGACACACATGCAAAAAAAAATACTGAAGAATATAATACAATAAAAAAAAAACAGAATAGGCCAAATGGTAACAATAAAAAAAGTACAAAAAGCCAATGAGGAGAAGAATACCTTGAAAAGCAGAATTGGCCAAATGGAAAAGAGGCACAAAAATGGACTGATGAAAAAAACTTCTTAAAAAGTAGAATTGGCTAAATGGATAAAGGAGGTACAAAAGCTCACTGAAGAAAATAATTCCTTGACTTAGATCCTTAAAATCTAGCCATTGCTGGGATTCTTATATAATCTAGCCACAGCTCAGATTCCTAAAATCTAGCCACTGCTTAGATTCTTAAAATCTAGCCACTGCTCTGATTCTTACAATCTAGCCACTACTTAGATTCTTATAATCTAGTCAATAGCTTACTAATTTTCAGACTCCTTAAGAGTCTGCCCAATATGATGGATGTTCTAATAAACCTTGTCTTTGGCTGAAAAAAAAAGAAAAGAATTCCTTAAAAATTAGAATGGAACAAATGGAAGCTAATGACTTTATAAGAAATCAAGAAACAATAAAACAAAACCAAAATAATAAAAAAATAGAGAAAACAATATGAAATTTCTCATGGGAAAAACAGCTGACCTGGAAAATGAATCCAAGAAAGATAATTTAATAATTATTGAACTACCTGAAGGCCATGATAAAAAAAGAGCCTAGATATCATCTTTCAATAAATTATCAAGAAAACTGCCCTAATATTCTAGAAGCAGAGGGTAAAATAAAAATTGAAAGAATCCATCAATCATCTCCTGGAAGAGCTCCCAAAATGAAAACTCCCAGGAATATTATAGCCAAATAACAGAACTCCCAGGTCAAGGAGAAAATATTGCAAGCAGCCAGAAAGAAACAATTCAAGTGTAATGGAGTCACAGTCAATATGACACAAGATTTAGCCGCTTCTACATTAAAAAGGATCAGAGGACTTGAAATACAATATTCCACAAGGCAAAGGAGCTAGGATTATAATTAAGAATCACCTACTCAGCAAAACTGAGTATAATCCTTCAGGATGAAAATGGATATTCAATGAAACAGGATTTTCAAGCATTCTTGATGAAAAGAACAGAACTAAATAGAAAATTTGACTTTCAAATAGAAGCTTAAGAGAAGCATAAAAAGATAAATAGAAAAGGGAAATCATAAAGTGCTTTATAAGGTTAAACTGTTTACATTCCTACATGGCAAGATGATACTTTTAACTAATAGAAATTGTTTCATTATTAGGGCAGGCCTGCATAAGGGGTGAACAAACCTGTGAACTAAAAATGGAGGAAGTTCAGAAGCAAGATATTTCAATGCCACTTAGATAAAAGGAGCAAAGTGCTTTTTTCAGATTTTGTTTCTAGCTCAATCTGAAGCCTGCAGAAGAACAACTAGAATAGGAATCCCAAAGAAAAAGTGAAACCTAAGATTCTGTCATTCTGAACCAACAGAACTTTCCACCTGCTAACAGTGTCTGAGTTCAGCAATAATCTTCTGTTCCTCAGACCCAAACCTATGTCAGAAACTTGTATATCTGTGATGAAAGGGGCAATGCTCTGGCCTTACAAAGGTTCAAATCACTTTTGTGACACTGAAAGTTAGCAGGTTCCCAAACTGATCTGTGTTCCTTATAGCCTGAAAGAACACAATGCTCAATACCCCCAGTAGAACAGCAACAGAATCAGCCCAGTACTTTTCTTCAGAATTGTTCATAATCTAAAATCAGAAAGTAGGCTGAAAGAATGAGTAAACAACTAATAACAACAACAACAAATTCCACTACAAAAAGCTATTATGGTAACAGGCACATTCAAGAAACACATCCAAAAGACTATGGTCTCCAAATCATCTATTAGCAAAATCTCAAAGAAAAACAGAATTTGGGCACAAATTCAATTAAGGAGATTTTTAAAAAATAGTTTATAAATGTTTTCTAAATTCAATAAGGGTCCTAAGGGGAAAATGTTAGAAAAAATAAATGAGTTGTGGAGGAAAAAGAATTGGAAAATTAGAAAGTAGATTAACAGCTAAGCCCAAGATGAACAAAACCTTGTCCAAATAACACATTATCTGAAAATTAGAATGAATCAAATAGAATACAATTATTCCAAGAGGCAACAAGACATATTATCACATAGTTGAAAGATGAGTGAATAGAAATACATATAAGTATCATATGACAAAAAAGGGGAAAAAACTGACCCATAAAACAGATAGAAAAAATTAAAAATTATTGAACTACTTGAAAGTCAGGACCATGGGAAAAGAGCCTTGACATAATTTTCAAGAAATATTAAAAGAAAACCTCCATACCTTTTGCAACCAGTGAATAAAGTGGAAATAGAAAGAATCCATTAGTCATCTGCAGAAAGAAACCAAATGAAAACTCCCAGGAAGATTAACCAAAATTCAAAGATTCCAGGTCTAATTAAAACAACTGCAAATAACCAAAAAGTAAAACATTCAAGTGCCAAGGATGAAGTTAGAACCACAAGCTATTTATCAACCACTATTATAAAGGAGGAGAGATTTTGGAACACAATATTCCTGAAGGAGATATTGAATTACAGTCAAGGATAACCAAACACAGCAAAAGCAAATATAATCTTATGGGGGGAATTTTTTTATTTAATGTAATGGAGGACTTTCAAGCATCCATTATGAAAATAACAGAGGTATGTAGAAGCTTAGGTTATCAAACACAGGAGTTAGAATAAATGTAAAAGATAAACATAAATAAGAAATGCTAAGTGATAAATCAAAGATAAACTGCTCACATTCTAATTTGAGGAAATAATGTGTTGTTCTGAACCCTAGCATCATAAATGTCACAGAGACCTGTCTAATCAGAGAGAAACCCTGGGAGTCATTCTGTTGGGTCTGAATGATCTTGAAAGGGAGAAGAAGAGTGACATATTGTGGAAGGGGAAATGAAAAGTTAGCTTGGGGAAGTTATCTCACATAATTTGGGTGTGCAAGTAGATGTCTATATAAACTCCTAAGAGTGGAAATATAGGCAGACACTTAAACCTCACTCTCATTTAAACCAAAGGAGGGAATAATATATACATACAGTTGGTCACAAATGGAAACTATGATTAAAATTAGTAAAAAATTATTTGAGTATTTATAAGCTGCACAGTGTACTTGAAAGAACATTTGCCTTGATCTCAGAAGATCTAGCTTCAAATTCTGGCTCTGACATTATCCATTCTTATTTGAAAAATAAGTATAATAATACTTGTTCCACTTACATCACAGCATTATTTTGAAGAATATACATTTTAAACCATAAACTATTATGCAAAGGTGAGCTATAATCGTTATCTACAAAATGAGCAGATAAAACTGGATATTTTCTGACATCACTTCCAACTCCAGAATAATGCACTTCCATGTTCAAGTATTTTGATACTATTGCCTCAAACTGGTCACTAATGTTAGCTCTGAAGTTTTATTTTTTACATATATTCATGTGTTCGGGGGGAGTAAGAATTTAGGCAAAAATGTAATTATTTGCATCTTATAAGCATGTTTTAAAATCAATAACAAGTGTTAGAAATCATATTGCCATAGGGGCAAGAGGTACACTTCTTTCTTGAGAAAAAAAAACAGATGCATATGATATTGCCACATTTAATGTTATACTAAATTGTAATTGTTCTAAGAAATTAATTTTATTTTATTAGGGGAAAATGTGGTATGGAAAGATGTTTTGAAATGCAGTTGTGTGGAAAATGCCAAATCTTATAAAAACCTGTCAAATCTTGGATTGTGATAAAATGAAATATTTTTGGATAAAGGCAAAAACTAAATTTCAGTAATCTAATTTTTAATCTTTTAAGAAAATATTCTTAATATAAAAATAACCTAACTTGCTCTTCATTATTATTATGGTATACTTTAATTACAAAATTCTACTACTTGGGCATAATTTGGTCCTAGTAAATCTTGCCTGTCATCAGTACAATTTTTTTGTAATTTATTTTTTATTATTGAATTGTAATCTAAGCTCCCAGAATTTATGAACTACCAGACTAAAGGAATACCAGAATAACCTTTGCTGGATTGATGCTTCATCTAACATAATTAGTTTGTCATTGTGAATTTATAGGGTATTGTATGATATTGAAAATTTTCTTGTTGCCACAAGAGCTATACTGTCTTGAGATTAAATATGCCAACTAAGAAATCCCCTTCCTAAAACATTGTAAAATTGAGTTCAGACATTTTTATTGCACTGGAACAGTGAGCACTATTAAATTAAGATTTATATACTTGACATAATTGCCCATTAAAATGAGTGGGAGATACTGTTCAGTGTGAGTAAAGGAAGATCACCAAATTTAAAATATAAATGACATATCGAGGAATAATCTCTTCCAGCACATTTTCCTAGAAACAAAAGCCTGAAAAACAATTCTCTTAAAAAGGTCATATTCTATTTTGTTATTGTGTGTAGATGACAGCAAGAAACTTAAATGCAATGCTATGGCATAGTCCATTTGGTATTTGATGTTGTTCTGATAAATGATTTAAGTAACCATATTATTGATTTATTCAACTGGCACATGATTAATCACATATGGGAATGGGGAGAGATGATACATCAACTACACAGCCGATATATAGAAAGTGATAAAATTATACCATAAATGTTTAATAATTGTGATTATTTAAGTAAAATTAATTATAATCTCACAAGAGAAGAAAAATCATGACCAAAAGCAATTTTATATAGTGGAAAACATATTAGATTGGAATATGATGACAAATTCTAGGTCTAACTTTTCCACACAATAGTATGGTTGGATCTTGGATAACTTGGGTAACCTCTTTGAGTCTCATTTTCCTCCTCTATAAAATGAAAGTTTTGACTAATGACATCTGTGGTCATTTATAGTTTGAATATTCTGATTATAAATTCATTTTTTAAAAGTATCAGTGGTTTGCATTTATATATAATATTAAGTGTTTAACATCCTTTCCTCATAATGTCTTTGTGATGATAGTAGTGTAAATGTTATTATCATCTTTTACAGAATACAAAATCAAGTATAGGAAATGTTAAGCAATTTTTCTAGGTTAATTAATCTTGTAAGTGGAATAACTGTAACTGAGATTGAAATCCAGGATTCTTCCTAGAATGCTACACTATTTTTCACCTATCATACTCTTTCTCCCATCTAAGTTTTAGAATAAAATTTTGAAATATATTCCAGTTTTAATCAATAAAATGTTAATAAACAATTACGAAAAGGGAAGGAATAAGGTTATAATATGGTCCAAAAACTGGTTTTCTCTTCTACATGGCATAAATAACTATTGAAAAAAAATGGAACTAGCTTCCATATATCCATAACAGCTATATAATTTTTTTTCTAAATTTAGTAGATGTGGAAATTTCTTTTGGGCTTACAGAAATCTCATGGTTTGTAGTAATATTAATCAGCACTATATTTCCTACAACCAGACATACCCACACTTTCTCCTACTTTCAATGTGGAACAAAAACATATCTCCAGCAAATATCTTCATTTTCCCTACACAAAAACAATTTCCAAGGATTGAGAAGAAGCATAGAATAATTAAAAAAAACCATTTTACTGTTTCCTGTGAGGTCCAAAACTGTATTTCTTTTAGGTCCTGCAACATAATTGCTTAAATTATTTAAATTTTCTCCCTCAACTATCCAAAATTGGCCATATGTTTATGAATTTCTCCACCTAACTTATCTTTATTGTTTGATCATATAGCATAAAATATAAAGTCTGTATTATATACAATTAAACATAATAATAGAATAACTGTAATATAGCTACGTAGAAATAAACTAATGAAATAGCATCTGGAGGGTTCAACAGAATCTATGACAAAGGTAAATTTATTTTAGGTAAAAACTGGAGAATAAAATTCAAGAATAAATCCATTTTCCCCTTATGTCACTTAAGTTTTTGAAGGAAAAAAAGCTATTTCTGTATATTAAAATTGAGGGTTAACTTTGTTGAGTGTGCATTAAAAAATATATATTTCTTTAAAGTATCTCTAATTCTGATGTTAATGGGTTGACCTTTCTTCAATTCTGACCCCTAGGCTTTGTGGAACTGAAGTTTGGCTGTAGGACCAGAAATATATAGAATAGCATACCTGAAATAGCATAGAATAGTTAAGCACAATTTAACCAAGGACTTGTAGCCAAGACCCCAGCTTTTAGGTAAGGGTTTTGCCATTAATTCACTGCTTTAACTTTGATCATGTCACTTCTTATCTCTAAATACGAGTTTCCTTATCTGTAAAACAAAGAATTTAGGCTAAATTACCTAACTCTATATTTCTTTCCAGCTTCATGGTTCAATGAATCTCTGAAATGGAAAAATGCAACCCAGCTGTGTTGTATATAAGGATATATATTGTGGTGTATATTGGTATTGCATTTCATGGAAGTTCGATCCAGTTCTTCTAGATGAAGTTAATATTATGCCACTTGTCCCCGCTGTGGACAATGAAGACATTTTGCAGAGGTACCCAAGGATCTCACTCATTCCAAAATTGCAAACACATACTAGCATGCCCCACATACTCTAAGAATTGGAAGTGGTATAAATGATTCTCAAAGCAATATTTGTAAATCAACTTGTATCTCTAAGCACTTTTAGAGACAGCTTTTTTTTTTCTTAACTTTTTATACAGGTCAGTCTTGAAACAAATGTGTATTTCATCTCTCTCCAAAGGGTGCTAGGTTAATTCTTTGCATTGTCTAATCTGAATGGAAATAAATATGCACAACCTCTTTTAAGGTAGGAGAGACTGATTGGAAAAAATGGTTAAAATTAACTCTTATTCATAAAATGTGAGCTTATTTTAAATTTATGCCTCAGAAGGTTGAGGAAATGCAGAAATGCATGTCAATTATTGTATGAATAGATCACTGATATATTTATATTTATATAAAATTATTGTCACATTGTTTGACTAGAGGTTGGATTAGATCATCTGAGGTCCCTTCTGACTGTTAGATTTTGTGATTATTGAAATATACATAAATAGATAGATATAGATATAGATATAAATAGATAAATATAATATATTATGTAAGGATACCCAGACAAAACCTAAGAATATGGAAATTACCAGAAAGTTTTTTTTCTTAATATAACTAAATCCTAATGACTGAGAGTTGCATAAAAGTAGACTAAGCAGCTATCAAAGTGAATTTCTCAACACTGATGACTTTCAAGTAGAGACTGGATGATCGTTTGTCACAGATATTGTAGAAGTCTCCAGGAAGGGATAGGATTGGACAACTTCTTAGGTGCTTTATGAAATTTGAACTACTAGGATTCCACTATTAGAATAGAAATAATAATAATAATAATTCTTATATATTTTTTCTGTGTAGTTAAGCTGTTTCTGCTTCTACAATTCTATATAATTAAGTTGTTTCTACTATGTTTCAATTGATCCATGATTTATATTATCTGTACCAGCACCATCTATGGACACCCAGTTTTTGTCATTCTTGTCCATGTCTTAGTTGTAAATGTGTGATAGAGAGTTGACAGTCTGTAGGGTTTGAGGGATCAATATAATCAACACAATGTTATGTGAATACAGGAATGTCTGGACAACCACATTGTCTCTAAACAATTTCTCTTCTGTGTGAACTTGGCATAACTGAGCTTTCATGACCATGGCAATTACCTTTCTTATTGTTGAGTAAGTGTGTTTCTCCTTGTTGTGTGTGTGTTCATGATGATTTGCAGATGATCACTAAAGAAAGCTCTTTATGCATCTCAATCAAGAAACTTCATATAATCTTAGCACGTATTAAAGATAATATTTGGAGAAGAACCTTTAAAGCCATGCTTTGCTTTATTAATTCTATTTTTAACATATATCCAACAGAAGTCCCTTCAAGCTATACCCCTATGATGTGATGAAACAAAAGAATCAGCAGAATAATAGATTGTGTATACCTTTCAGTTAATTCTACGCCTTCAAATTCCTAAAAATCTCAAAGTTTAAAGAGGCTTCAGAATAGCTAGTCTAACTCATACATGAACAAGAATCAACATATTTGATAAGCAGTCAACTAGATGTTGCTTAAAACTAAATGACCTCATTGGATTTTTGAAGAATAATCTTAGTCTACATTTTTAAAAAAATTTTATCTCTACAACAAGATTCAATATTTCAATATTTTATTTAAGTTGGTTGAATTGGAGCTAAAAACTGTTTCTTCTCATCTTTTCTTTTCCTCTAATTTAATCACCTTTCTTCTACAAATTAACCATTTGACTATAAATGATTTTCATACCCCTTTACTTTTGGTCAAATCCCAATGACAGTATTAGATTAAGGGCTGAATCAAAATCACCTCATACATGTTTCTTTTTCATATATTAACTAAATGAGACAACACTTTAATTAATAAACCCCTTTATTTCTAGGGCCCTCATTCTGTTAATTTTCTCCAATTTATCCTATATATAGCAGGTTTATACATAATTATTTCACATTGTCTATTATACGGTAAGCTCCTTGAGACCAAGAAATGTCCTTTGCCTTTATATGTATCCCCATTGCCCAGAATAGTACCTGGCACTTTGTAGAAAGTTAATAAATGTTTATTGAAAAATTGGCTAATCAAAAGATTTTAAATTTAGTATCAAAAAGTCTTCAAATCAGAATTTCTGTTACACAGGATTCTGTATGGATAGACTGAGATAACTTGACCAACCACCAGTGATCAACCATAAATTTTAAAATGAGTTGAGTAGGAAGGAGATATTTAGAAATTGGAATAAATTTGGAGTTCTAACTTAAAACCCTGAAGGAAACCTTGGGGATGAAGGAAAGGTCTCAGATTTGTCCTTGGCTAGGTTCCTCCCTGCTGTCCTGCCTTTTGCCAGAGGGGAAACTTCTAGTGTGGAGGGTCCAGAGGATTTTGGACTTCTCATATTTCCATTGGTGTACTAAATAGCAGTTTGGGGAGGGGGTGGCTAGAGTGCCCATCCTGGAGTCAGGAGGAACTGAGTTTGATCCAGCCTCATACATTTACTAGCTATGTGTACCAGGGCAAGTCACTTAACCCTGTTTGCCTCAGTTTCTCATCTGTTAAAAAATGAGCTGGAGAAGGAAATAGCAAACAATTCTAGTATCTTTGCCAAGAAAACCTCAAATGGGGTCACAGAGAGTCAGATACAATGGAAATGATTCAGCAACAACACTAAATGGCACCCACAGGTGAGTTGGTGGCACTGAATGCACAATCAGGAAACAAGGACAGTGTGACTAGACTTAAGGCTTTGAAGGATTCCCCTAGAAACACTATACCATGCCTACAGGGGACACCCATGCCAGAAATGGAAGAGAAGGGCTTCCAGCAATCCAGATCTGTGAGTCACTCCATTGCCACATGTGTTCTCTAAGGTTCAGCCCATTCCTCTCTGGATTTTACATCTATTTGTGGAAGAATGAGTCATAGACATTTGCAGGAGGGTGTTTAATACCAACTCTTCTTAATATACCACTTTGTAAATATACTTTAAAGATAAATAAGACTGGCTAAATGAATTCTGAGAGGAATGAGGGATGGAAAGGATGGAAGCACAGCAGCAATTAATTAAGCCAATGGCACTCATAAAAGACACATCGCTGTCCTTCAGAGGTACTCCCAAATTTCTGGGTCCAAGATATAGCTAAGCAAACCCCAACTCACCTGTGAGAGTGATAGTTGGGATTAGGATCCCCTGAACTTAATTGGGTTACATTAAGTTACAGTCAAATTTATTTTATTTTTGAGATGTTCATCGCTCACCACATCTAGAACTTTCTGACTCTCATTTTGAGAAAAGTATTCATGATATCACATTGAGATATCTCCAATATACTGCACCAATGTCTGACTTGTTATTTCTTAATCCTCAACCATGTTATCCAATATACCTTTTATATCTATCAATCTATGCCTATGTTTGCATGGACTGAACCAAGGTACACTTGTTTTATTGGTTTAAATACACTTATTAGGTTCTTCACAAAGTTTTTCAGGTTCTTGTTTCTCCACAACAGATATTGCTCAAAAGGTGCAACTATCTTCATGCCCCTTTATTTGCTCAGTGTCAACACAAGCACTTCAAAGGGAAATGTCCAAGTATCCCATGATATGAAGTATCTTGTTTTCTTTGTTTGGATAATAAAACTGTATCCACCGACTCCATTATTTTCTACTCCAAGAAGAATCTGTGAACCATCTTTCCATTTAGCTACAATTTCCTTATTTCCTCTTATTCTATTTCTAGTGAAAATGTCAATATTAATATGGTTTAGTTGCTGTAGTAGTACATCATACTTCCTTATAAAATTTTCCTGATATTATCTCACCATTGAGTAAATTCCTCTTCACTCATTCATTCAAGTATTGATTCATTCACTCAATCAATAGCATTCATTAAGCACCTGTTAGTGCTAGGCACTGGCTTCATTGCAGGAAACATCAGAGATTTTTGTCTGACATATCCAGAATGGCAATCCATGTTTGAGAAATACACTAGGTGATTATTCAACTTTCCTTTTGCATAGACACACAAGTTTACCATTTAAGTATGTATATTTTAGATATCTATAAAAATGTTTCTATGTAAATTTCAAAATAAACCATTCTTATATTAAAGGTGCTTATTGAATTGACATTTTTTATCATTTGAAGCTAAGGAAATGTGTTTGACATGGACAGGTGGGGGTGGTTGTTTTGTCATGGATGAATGTCATGCTTATCAGACCATAAAAACAAATTAAAAACTACATTTTACAATTTTAGTCACTGCATTGACTCCGCAAGCTGGCAGCTGGTGACACCCAAAGGGATGCTGCTGGCTCTCTGATGCTTATCTATTTTTTTTTTTTCAGAAATAGCATTGTTGCCATTTCACCAGGTCTGTTCACATTGGTTAAATTGCCAAAAGGCATCCTGAAAACAAAACAAAATTCAAAATCAGTATGAGTCAAAGGTATTTTAACAGTTAATCTGCAAAGGAATTTTCTGGGCTTTTCTATAAAAAATGTTTCGTTTAATCGATTACACAATTTCATATTACTCGTGATGGGAGCTAAGTAGCAAAAGTTGTTAACAACGATTCATTTAGTCATGGAATAATCTTATTTTTTTGTGAAATTCTCAGATAAAATTCATTCAGAAGCTATTAGAATTCAAATTTAGCAATGATGAGTTGAGTGCTTGGGATTCAAAATGAATAGAATACAGAAGTCATGATATAAATGTTTTGAATAAAATTTAATTGAATCTTCCCTACTTTTGTATTGTCAGGTTTGTGCTTATTGGTTTATATTATCTTCTCAACTTAGGATTCTGGAAATGTACAGATGACTCTGAAATATAGCATTTACAGTTGTAAAACATGTTCCATTATTGTTAAGCCATCTTAAACATTCAGTGTGCATGGTTCTCCTAGGCTCAAGGTTCATTTGCAAATATTCTCTCAGGGCTTTTAGGAACATGTTAGCCCTGCACCTTAAAAGGATGCCTCTGTCTTCAACTTTAAATTGGGTTGTAATAATTCATAAATGTTTGTCTTCTTTACTCCCACAGTATATAAAACATGTGTTGCTCATTTATATTAACATTTCTCAGTGGTTCCAGGGATTGTGGGGAAAAACACCTTGTTCTCTTCTCAATTATTTCTCTATTCCCCACCTTCCCCCAGGGCAATGAAGCCTGATTGTTTAAATTATTTAATACCGTTTTCTACAACATATAGGATATGGAAGTATAGTCCCAGTGCCTGCATCTTCCAGCTCAGATACTTAAACTCCCAGTAGAGATTTGTTGTAATCCTTTCTACATCCATGTTCAGCTATGGTAGCCATAAATCTTGATGTTCTTTTCCTCTCTGAACCAACTGATCAGTTCACTCTGTGTGAAAGGAATATGTTCTGTGTGTTCAGCAAGTGAAATAAAATCACATAATTGATCCCAAGGTTAAACAATTAAGCATTCAGGAAAATTTATACAATTACAAAAACTGTCAAAATTTTACCCCTCACCAGCCTCACTACCCAAGGTAGTAGCTGTACATCTACCTATTGTCTGGTTAAACAAACTTAATAGGAGAGGAGGAATAGAAGCAGTTGAAACCATCCAGTACAAGACTTTTCTCCCCAACTATATGCCTGTGAGATGGCAGTTATTAATAGCAGTATTCCATTTTATAGATGTGATAAAATTAAAGGTCAAAGAACTTTGGTGACTTGTTCAAGGTCCTGTGGCTAATAAGTGTCAGAATCAGGACTCAAATGCAGGTTTTCTGAACCCAGCCCACTGTTCTTTTTCACTGAAACGTGAATAAGGTTCCAGTGGGCAGAGATATGATTATAAATACGAGAAGTTTTCAATGAGGGCAGTGAATTCCATGACTAATTGCGTGGAGTGACATAAAAAAAAATCATTGAGTCAAGAAAACATGAGTCGAGTTGGGCAAATTTCAGAAGAAAAGATATGAAATCTACTCAGTGTTGCTGTACAATTTGCTATATAGTGGTTATGTAGATTTAAGATCCATCCCATGCTGAAGTATGCTGGATTCTGCTCAAATTGACTTGTGACAGCTGATTGTTGAATTTTCAGTGTGAGTACTTATATCTCAGAAACCAGCAAATGATACAATTCAGGGCTTGATTTATTTTGTTGACAATGTAAAAAAGTGATAGAGAAAAAAATACATTGTGTACAATTTTTTTTCCATAGAGAGCTGCTTGTTAAGCATTTACCTGTACATGTCCTATATGATACTACTCCACTTTCCTCATCTGCAAAATAGAGATAATAATAGTACCTACCTCCTACCCTCATTGAGGATACAATGAAGTAATATTTGGAAAGCATTTTGCAAACCTAAAAGTACTATATAAATGCTAGCTAGATAAGATTACTAATAGCAAATTAGTATTGGCAGCAGTTTGAAGGTTCATAAGAAATTGCTGATTTTTTCTTTTCAGAATGACAGAAATATGTATTTATAATGGACAATGCATATTTTTAGTACCATTTTAGAAAACACATATTTCTTTCACATTAAAGCTAAATTCTGTGTTCAAGACCAGCTTTACAAGTGAAAGAGGAAGTCAACACATGAGATAATTTAAGAAGTGCTGAGTCACTTACCCTAATCCTTGGAATAAAAAAATCTCTTAGACTAGAACAACACTCATTTCTGCTAGTATAGATTTATTCCTTTAAATTAAGGAATTTTGTTTCCATGAGAAGCCTATTAAAATTCAAATAAGCTCATATAAGCTATCTAATTAAGACAGGCTATCTTAACATAAGCTAGCTATTCAGAAAAGCCAACTGTAACTTTAACTTTACAGGGTTTTAAAGCAAGAGTTCTTAACCTGGAGTCCATGGATTTTATTTTTAATATTTTAATAACTCTATTTAAGTGTAATTGTTTTTTTTAAATCCTATATATTTTATCTTATGCATTAAAAAAAATAAATTTTCACTATTCTGAGAAGATACTGCCAAAGGGGTCCATTCCTTTCTCTCTCTCTCTCTCTCTCTCTCTCTCTCTCTCTCTCTCTCTCTCTTTCTCTCTCTCTAACACACACACACACACACACACACACACACGATATATAATGTTAAGAATGCATGGTTCAAAGGAATATTCCAAGAAAGTGTTAAAAGTGATTAGGGAGAAAGTTTAGAGTGGTGGCAGAGGAATAGGTTTAAGAAGGCATGAGGCAGAGATTAGATAAGATTGTCCTATGTGAGATCCAGTAACTGTGTCCTTTTAACTAATAAGTTACAGAAGAGTTGACTGAGATGTTGGGCATCTAAAGACACGATGTAAGGGGATGCTGTCACCAAAAACGGAATTCATGTGTTTCTGACTTTTCTCTGGCACCATTCCTACTTCAGTTATACCTGAATGTTCATTTGTGTTATTTTGTTTTGCTTTCTTTCCTATCATATCTAGAAAATAATGTGGAGTAGGGAAGTATCATTCAGATTAAAATTTTTGATTGATGTTCAGAGTTGGGAATTTTTAAAAAAATACTTCTAAACATAAATTTCTTGTTTTGTAGGGAAACAAAGGGAAAGCAAAGATCTAAATTCTTAAAGAATTGTGATTTCATTCATGCCAATGAAAAGTAGAAATGTCTATAGAGTTTTGTTTTTGTTTTAAAATTTAAAAGAGAAGTAATCAAAGGACTAATGATACTCTAGATGATGAGGTAAGAATCTGCAATTTACATCTCTATTGCAGGTGTAAAATGTTCACTAATAAAATCTCAACCAGTTTCAAACTGAAAAGATTCTTTCCTTTGGAATAATTCATAAGAAAAGTGTCTTAGCCTTTGAAATTCCTGTGTTAACATTAGTGTTTTTTTTTTCTTTTTGCCCTTTCTAAGCACATTTGTGTTGTTCGTCTAGTATTACTAGCTAGATTGGGAATTCTAGGTTTTGCATGCTGAAGAACTGAGATATAACAGTCTTTGGTAAATGCAACTTGGAACTATGATATAGCTCTTAGCTTATAACAGTCTCTAGGTAATAGAGTAACAATTTCAGGAGACGCTCCTAAGCTTGTAACTGGGACTTGGGTACCAGTGAAAGAGAGGATTTAATTTTCCTTCTATCCTTCCTTCCTTTTTTCTTTTCTTTCCTGCCTCCCTCCCTGTCTCCCTCCTGCCCTCTCCATCACTCTTTCTCTTTCTTTGTGTCTTCCTTCCTTCCTTCCTTCTTTCCTTCCTTCTTTCCTTCCTTCTTTCCTTCCTTCCATCCTTTCTTTCTTATTCTTTCCTTCTTTCTTTCTTTGCTACTTTTTTTCTTCCTCTTTTTTTTTAGTTATGGTTTCTCATGTAAGAAACTTGCTAGCATAAAAAACTTTTTTTCTCCCTCTTCCTCTCCTTTCTTTCCCATTCCCTCTCCTTCTCCCTCTCTCCCCCATTCCAAATCAGCACCTGCTACATAAGTTATCACCTTAGCTAGTTACTGGGTGGCATTGATTGCTTCTTTGACCCGTGGTGTTGAACAATTTTTGTTAATGATTTCGATGAGCACAAGAAATGCAAATACAACATCTAGAAGGTAAAATCAAGTCACTGAACCTCTCCAAACCTGAAATTCCCCATCCATAAAATGGACATGCTGATTCTTGCACTATCTATTCAATAAGGATGCTGTGGAGGAAAGTATTTTAGAGACCTTGTATATAAATTCACTAAATTGATCATCATGATTCTTATTTCCCCCCATGCTAATGAGGACTTGTATGTCATGATCTAACAGATTAACTTGCATTAGTGTTGTATATATCCACTGCCAATTTCCATTGCAACCATGTGGTAAAACATCACACTTAAAAGAGACATATTGTTTTTCAGGAAACATATTGTCTATTACCATGATGTGAGCAAATTCTGTGCTACTTAAAATATTTCTCCCTTAAAAGAAATAGAGTACAGGAAAGGTGGAGATATTATGAGAGGGAGCAAGAAACTTTAAAAGATCCTTTATTTGAGCTCTATGAAAACAGAGGATTTTTTAAAAAGTCATATAAAATGAATCTGATGGATATTATTTTGTACCAGTAACATTTTTTCATATATACATGTATAAGCTTCCCATAACATACAATCTATTAAAAGTAATAAGTGTAGGCATACACATGCACAATTCACATACAAATGCATACACATATACATGATATAGAATATATATTATATTTATATGCACATATATGTATTTATACATAATACATAAAATTCTAAGCCCATATGAACGATTTTGTTATATTGTGTACTAGTGTCATATGTTATTGCAATTTGAAGTTTTGTAGTCCTGCTAAGGTCAGCTAACCCAAAGTAGTGTATCTTCAATTTTTATCTCCAACGTTGTTCCTTCATATTTGATTAAAAATTTTTCTTCTTTTTCTTCCTGATTTTTTGTTACTTACTAAGTCTTGTTCAGTACTTCAGCAAAATCCTTGCTTTCATCATTGTGGATATGTCACTGTGAATACTTTACATACAAAGAGAATTACTGTGTCAGAACAATTCATTGACCACATCTTCTGACCTTAACTCCTGTACTCCAAGGATCACATCATATTGAAACACCATGAGTTCATTTGGAAGATAATTTTCAATAAATATAAAAATCTGTGTTTTGCTGTTTCAATCTTTCTTATTTAAATTTTATCTGTGTTGGCCTTGAAAACTAAAACTGAACCCTGTGTTTGGTGTTTGGTGTTTGGTGTTTGGTGAAAAAAAATATACTTTAGTACCACATAAATATAATGTGTAGACATATAAAGTGAAGAGTAATATTATAGAATTATAGAAAATTCAATTCAAAACTATTATGACATCAAAAAGCTGAAGGGAAACTATTTTAGTTATTCATAAGCTGGTAAATGTACTCAATTCACAATAGATTTTGGATTTATTTATACTTTATTAGTTCTGTGTCTACAATGTCACAGAAACTTCATATAGAGTTAAATAACAATACTTGCCTTAAAAATTCTAAATACCTAATAGCCTACTACACTTATAAAATTCAGCAGTGCTCTATTGTCATGTGCTCTAAAACTATGTGGTTTAGACACTATCCATTAATTTAGCTTATAATTATATTCAAATGCCATGAATAATGTTGATGTAAAAGAGAGTAATCCTACTCCATCTGGGAGTGTTCATGATCCCTAAAGTATAGATAGAAAGTTATTATCCTAACAGAATATGAGAATTTATGGTCTGTTAGTTTTGTATTCATCTCATTCTCTACCTACTCCTTAATGAATAATGAGATAGACTTTAAAATAATTTTTGATGTCTAAAATATATGAAAGAATTATAGTGGCAGAATGTTTTAGTTCAAGATAGAAGACTAACTAGATAGAAATTTCCCACATGGTGGAGGCCATGTTTGAAATCAACTAATCAATTAGATGTGTTTTGAATGCCTGCTCTGTGTCCATTAGGTGTTAAAATAAAAATATCAGTTGATACTATGGTCTCTCCCTTCAAAAAATTATAATCTAATTAAGAAGATACATGAAACAATAATGAAAAAAGCCATTTTGTCATTATGTACTAAATCATACAATCCAGGATATGATTGCTATTGATTTCTTTAAATTTTTAAAACTTTTATTCTAAACTTAAGAAGTAAAATAAGAATTTGCATAGCATAGTGGAATAGAACAAAACCAGATAATTGCAAATCTGTTATATTTAACTTGCTATTCCTTTTAAATAAATAGTAAAGTTATTACGTAATTTTTTTCCCTCTCCCCAACCTTAGAGATGGCTACCATTAGACAAAAACATGTGTGTATGTAGATAGACAAATATTGATATTGATATAAATAGATATAGATTACAGATAAATACACATATATAGATATAAATATGGATGTGCATATATCCACATACATTATGAATGAAAAATCATTCTATTCCTGTTTCTATTCATCATTTCTTTCCCTGGATACAAATAGCATCTTCAAAGTCATTCATAAAACAATATTGCTGTTACTGTATACAATATTCTCTTGGTTCTGATTATTTTGCTCTTCATTGTTTTATGGAAGTCTATCTATGGTTTTCCAAGATCATTGAACTCATCATTTCTTATACAAAGTAGTATTCTATTGAATTGTAAAAGTTGATAGCTAAATGAAAATTGATTTGTCCAGGGAAACTTGTATGGATTTAGAGTTAGATTTTACTGAATATGTAGAATGTAGAGATGTAGGGGAGAACAGTATTTTGTTTTTTTGTGTGTGTGAAAAGAAGAGGATGAAAACTTTTAAAAAACCAAAGTACTAAAACTTCAAGAATATTTATATAAAACCTTTATAGAAGAAAGAACTCTACCACTTATTTTAGTTTTAGTTTTTCTAAACATTTCAATATATTTAAATTGAAAAGTTTACAGTAGTATTGAATGTAGTTATTCTAGAAAATAAAAATTCCAACATCACAAAATAAACTTAAATTTGGAAAATAGAAAAAAATATTTCAAACTGTAATTATGTATGCGTAAGTATATATATATATATATATGTACATATAATAAGCAAAATCAAAGAAAGGTAATTGGATAAAATCTGTCAAGATTCAGTGAAAAATAACCTGAAAAAAACCAATATTTTTTTTACAAATAATATAAGAAAAATACCTGAAAATATTGATCACAACTAAAAAATAAAGATAAGAAATGGGAGAGAAAAGTTAAAGAAGAGAAAGTATAGTTTATTAAATAAGTATTTTCCACTGTTTATAGTATACTTAGCACCTAAAGTTTTATATAATGCACGTGTGCTATGACATAATTTATTTGACTTTAGAATGGCTGGGGTGTTTATGAAATTTCATGAAGTCATGATGTAAGTGTAGATCTATTGCTTTACATTGTTGACACCAATTTCAAACTGTAAGTAAATGCTATAAATTTTTCCTCCTTATCTTTTTATTCTCTTTAATGGTCAGAATATATAAGAATTTGTGACAGAACTAAAATACATAAGAATTAAACTATCATCCAAAAGTCCATGCCAATATTTCAAGGAAGATGATATTAAAAAAAAAAGTAGTATAATTTCAGGGGATGGTAAAGAAAAGAGGGAATGTTATTAGGTTAATTCCAAGTCAATAAACCTGTACACATAAAATCTGTCAAAGTTTAGTCAATTCATTTCACCATTTTTGGAATTCATTTGAAAAGGGAGGAGGTTGGACTTAATATTCACTAAAATGTCTTACAGATCTGTGATATTATAATGATATTTCTATATGATCCTTGGTTGAGAATCTTATCTCAAGGAATCTCTCAATAAGTGGGGTTATAATCACCGTCAGCAGAAGCAGCAACTTCAATAACAACAAATACATATTAAATATGTATTACCTGGCTTAGACTATATTTGCAACTAGAGATACAAAGGAAAAAACAAACAAATAAGCAAAAAAAAGTTCTTGCCCTTGAAGAGGTTGTACTCTAAGTAGGAAAATTATATCACATATGGAGGTAAAAGTTACAAAAAAAACTACATAAAGTAACCTTAGAGGGAGATACATTATAAGCTTGAGTAATCAAGAATTGTGTCATGGAGCAGGTATGGTTTATCTTAGTCTTGAGTGAAAAAAATGGACTTCAAGAGGCAAATATGAGGAAGGAGAGTAGTCTAGGTAGCTGCAGCATAGTGAAATGGGATCAGGATTGGACCTGGAGTAATGTTTGTAAGGGAAAAAAATGGGGCCAGTATGGTTGGAATGGGGAGGAAAGCAATGCAAGGGAGCAATGTGTGAGAAAGCTTAAAGGTAAGATGGGGTCAGATTGTGAAGTCCTTCAAATTACAAACAGAACAATTTATATTTAATTTAAAGGTAATAGGCAGCCATTGGATTTTATGTATGTGTGTGGGAGGGAGAAGGACATGGTCAGACCTATTCTTCAGGGAAATCTCTTTGATAGTGTTGTTAATGATGAATTGGAATGGGGAAGAAAGAGTTAAAGCAAAGGTGACTGAGAAGGCACAGCCAGATAGGTAGAAGGACATTCATGTGAGTATAGAGTGACAAAAAATCAGAGGGAAAAGGATCTCATGGAGGAGATGAGAAGAGTATCAAATGTTACAGAAGTCAAGAAGGATGAACTAAGTACTGAATTCTTTCAGAAAAGGGGGACAATGTTACCTAGAAGCTAGTAGAGAATAACCAGCATGATGTGAATTAAGCAATACATTTTGATACAGTGAACTTAAAAAAGAGGAGACATTGATAAATGATGATAATTTAAAAAAAGAATCAGGATGTGGCAGTGAGAAGCAAGGGGTGTCTTGATTACTTCTGTAGGCAACTCCATTTTTTTTTCTCTCAGAAAAAAATGTTGTTTTCTTTATTATTAATTTCATTCTTGAGAGCCTTGTATTCCTTCTAGGGAGAATTGTCTGTTAGCATATTAGACGAAGAAATTACAATTATCCTTCCTTTGAAACCCTTTGAAATCTGTTTTCTTAAAATTTATATCCTCATTCAATCAATATCTTTGGTTTTTAAGTATATGAATATAAACTTTATCCAAATCATAGATTAGAACATGGTAGGCCTAAGTTCTCTTCTTATCCCCAACTGCCAACAATTAGACTATGATTTTCATTAAATGATTTTAGATTTTCTGGGACACAGCTTCCTTATCTAGAGTATAAAAAATGTCTCTTCTATTATTAAATAACTATGATTTACTGACTGTAGATATGATTCTATTTCTCTGTATCAAATTCAATCAAATATTTAGATTAGTTGAATGAAACACCTAGATCATGCAAAAGTTTCCTTTCTTGCTTGCACTTTTGGTGTTCTCAGTGATTCACTAACCACAGTTTTGTTAAAGTTCTTAAATTTTTTATGTGTCTTAATAGAGGAAAATGTTATAGTGTGGAAGAATTTCTATTACAATCCTGGGCCCTCTTTTCTCTTCCTTCTATACTACCTCACTTGGTGATCTCATCAATAACAATGGATTAATTTATACATTCTCAAATCTACTTATCAAATCTCTAACCTCTCTACTGACCTCCAGTTTATTTTCTCCAACCTTGCAATTCAAGCTATTCAATCAACTTTAGTGGCTTTCCCTCATCTTTTTGATCAAATACAAAATTATTTGACATTCAAAGCCCTTTATAACCTAGATTCCTCTAAATTTTCTCTAACTAGATATAGACATCTGAAACTAAACTTGATGTATCTAAAAGGAACTCAATCTAGATACCCTTAAACCCTTTTCTCCTCCTATTTTCATTTTCACTAAAGAGGGTAACACTACCCTCTCGGTCCTTCAGGTTGGCAACCTTGGTGTCATCCTCAATTCCTCCCTATCTCTCACCCTAATATATCCTTGTGCTGTGAAGACTTGTTGATTTCATATTTGTAGCTTCTCTCAAATTCATCCCCTTCTCTCCTCTGATACTGCCATTACTCTGACATGACAGTGGCCCTCATCACCTCATGCTTGGACTATTGCAAAACCCCACAGGTGTGTTTGCCTGATGCAAGTCTCTTCTCCAATACATCCTCTTTTCAGCCACAAAAATGATCTTCATAAAACATAGGTGCAACCATGTTATCATACTACTCAATAAACTTCTGTGGCTCCTGTCACATCTGGGATCAAATACAGTATCTTTTGTGAAGCATTCAAATCCCTTTTTAATGTAGACACCCTCAAATCACTCCAGTCTTCTTACACCTTACTCCCAACAAATATCCTTTGATCCAGTAAGACTGATCTTGCTCTTTTGTGAACAAAGCATTCCATCTCTTGGGTACAAGCATTTAGTCTTCCTGTCCCCCATGTCTGGAATGTTTACCCTCTTCAGCTTTACCTACTGGCTTCTGTGAAGTCCCAACTGAAATTCTATCACCTATAGGAAGCCTTTCTCACTCCCTTTTAATTCTAATACCTTCCCTCTCTTAATTATTTCCTATTTATCCTGTGTATAGCTTATTTGTACATGTTTGGTTTATTGTTTTCCATTAGAGTATGATCTCCTTGAAGACAGAGATTGTCTTTTGCTTCTTGTTATATCCTCAGGCCTGGCACATAGTCCTTAATAATGTACCTAATAAATATAATAATATAACAATATAATATAATAATGACCTTATTAATACTTAATAAATGTTAAGTACTTAAATATTTATTCACTGACTGATTACAGTGCAGAAATGTATAAAGGTTCCTCTGAATAGCATATCTAATATTTCTTACGGAAGAGCTTGAGGAAATTAAATTAAATGAGGAATCCATAGCATCTATGATCTCATCTTATCTCATTATGTCAGGGTTTCTTGAGATGAACAAATATCCTGATAATTTATGAAACATAGAACTTAAAAGTTCCAAAGTTACAAAAAAGAAAGAAAAGAGAGAAAAAATGCTTACTTTTCTAGAAAAGATATTTTTCAGGAGGCTTTTTTGGAGTGATTTATTTTTCCACCCCCAAATATCAATAATTTTTCTACCAACTTATAATTTTAAAGTAGGTCATATTTCAAGTCTAATTAAAGTGCCCTTTTGTGTTGCTTCAGTAGACACTCCTGTGACTAATTAATATAGTAGTGCATCTCATACTTCACTTGTTTTGTACTGTTAGACAAGTGAAGCATTTGAAATGTAAGGCGAGAAATTAACTTAAAAATACTTGAAACAGTTTGGCAGACTTAAAGATTAAAATATTCTTATCATTAAAATCTATGCCTAATCTCCTTATTTAATTGGAATATTAGCATTTTAAATTTATAAAGTAATTTGCAGCCATTGAGTCCTATACTCTTTTGAGCTATGGGAAAGACAAGCATTATCATTATCTTTACCATCATAAAGTTGGGAGAAGTTACCACCCTGTCACCTCCTAAAGCTCCAATATTGACTCTTTCTCTCTGTCTCTCTCTCTATATTTCTCTCTCTTTGTCTGTCTCTCACTCTATCTCTTTATCTCTGTGTGTCTCTGTCTCTTCCTCTTCCCTTGATTTCTTCTCATATTCCTAGATATATGCCAATGTCCCTGTAATCTAATAAATAAATAAATAAAAGTAGAAACCTTTTCTCTAAGTTTTCTACCTCATGAAGCAAGAACAACCATATCAATTCTCTCTTTCCAACTTCATTGTGAAATTTTTTAATAAATCTGTCCAGACTGACTTTTCCCCTTCTTCACCACTACTCTTCAAAATCTCTCACTGTAACTTCTCTCACTGTAACTTCTTTCAGATATTATCTCTGCTTCCTTTCTCCCTTCTTCCCTCCCTCTGTCCCTTTCTCCCTCCTTCTGTTCCTTCCTTCCTCTCAGATCTGTATTTTTTTTATGTAGAGAAATCTCTGTTTATTGATGGGTAATTATTGGTGAAGACAACTCACTAGCAATTTTGATTGACAAGTTGACTTTGCAACTTATGTTTCTGCTGCCCAGTCTTTGAGACTGCCCAGGATGATACAGTCAATATGGGTCAGAATGAGAATTTGAATTCAAGTCTTCCTGATTCCTAGGAACTTTTTATTCACTAAAGAATGCTAACTATGACAAAAACTACCTACCTTGACCTTTATAGAAGTTTTGCCATTATTGATTACTCCCTTCTTCCATATTTTCTTTTGCCTTAGGTTCTAGGATGCTACATTCTCTTGGTTCTTTCCCTCCCTTTCTAAATGATGTTTCTCTGAATTCTTTAATTCATCATCTTCTTGACTGACCTTTTTGGCTGGGTGTCTCCCAATATCATTGTCCTTGGTCCTACTCCTCTTCTCCTCTATATTCTCTTCTTTGAACATCTTATTGACTACCATGCCTTTAATTATGCCTTCTATACAGATCATTCCCAGATTGTTCTGTCTAGCCCTGATTATTCTGCTAAGTTTTAGGTATGTGTGCTCAATTACCAATATGTGATCTTCCAAAATGCCCCATCAGCATCTCACACTAATATTCAAAAATATTATTTTCCCCTAAAATATAATTTTCTTACAACTTTAATATTACTTTCAGTAGCACCACCATTTATACAATTTTCCATATTCTTAATCTTGGTATTGCCTTGGACTTCTATCACCATCACCTCTTATTACTTTAATTACCAATAATATTTCTTTTCTGACTATATTTCTGAAATATATTTCACCTTCTTTATCCCCACCATTTCTACTTTTTATAGTCTTTCATTAACAACTTCTTAGTTGTTTATAATTGCCTCTTTTGTAGAAACATGGTTAATGTGTAGAAATATGACATTAATTGATACTTTTTGTCTAGATCACATTTGTTACTACTACTCCACTATATATTATACTATTCCATGTGACAAAGAGAAACAAAGAAATTCATGGAACACATTGAGTGTGAATAAACTATTCTGTCTTATTGGTCACCCACTTCTCTCCTATGAAGAGGGAGATATCTTTCACTGCCTCTGTTCCAGCAATGAATGAAAAAAAAATCTTAATCAAAATTATTTAGATTTCAACTTCCTTTTAGTGATCTCTTGTAATAGTCTCTTAACAAATATTCCTGCTTCCTCTTTATTTCTCCTTCAAACTATTCTGTTTGCCTCTACCAGAATAATCTTTATTCCTTCATCTTGCCCAAAATATTGTGCTTCTTTATTACCTGAGCAATGACCATAGTTCTCCATGACATTCAAAGCTTTCCAAATCTGGCATCATAATATAATATCAATCTTTTACTACTCTTACTCTATGTTCTAGTCAATCTCAATAGCAGGTTGTTCCAACTACAGGCTATGTGCTCTCCTATCTCCAATCCTTTTCCTCATATTGGTCTTTATTTTTAGTATTATCCTCTTATTCAAGGTGATTAACTTCCCTGGAAGTGTTACCTATTCTTTAATGCCCAATTTGAATTTTACCTTTTCCAGGTAGTCTTTTCTAATCTATTCCCACCCCTCCTGCCCAATATTATGATCTTTCTTCCCTTAGACTATAGTATATCATAAATTTTTTTTTCTTGTGAACAGTTTGCTCATGGTTTTTCATTATACTTATTTGCATGTCACATTATCTCATTACATTCTAAACACTTAGAGGACAAGGTCCATCTCTTAGTGCCTTAGGTAAATTTTGTTTCTGACCCAGCACCTAGAACAATACTTTGACCCTTAATAAGCAACTGGGAAATGTGCTCAATTGATTTAATATTTTCTATATATGGTCAGTAAAATGCTAGTGTCTGTACTGAATAATTTGCCATCTGCACAACCAGATTGGCTATGAGTAATAAACATCAAAACTTAAAGTTGTAAAAATAATCATATCGCTCATGCCACATTCTTGTCATTTTACATATATAAGCAAGATTTGACATTAGCCAATAGCTTTCCCCTAATTCTCATTTATTTTTGTATTTATTTCTCTGATGATAATAACTTCATAGATCCCAAAATTCACTGAAAAATTAAAATTTTCCTTTCCAGAGTTTAAAAAAAGTCTGTGTATAATAAGCTAAGTAATAGTACAATGTGTTGTTGTTCATCCTTCATTTTCAAAGAAGAACAATGACATCAGAAGGATGATGTCTTTCAACCTGTCCCTTCATGTTGAAATAACTTAATCTCATATTGGAACATAGGTATTTAGCTTTGTATTTTAAAATGAACAATACTACAAGGCATATTTGATTTATCAGTGTTAAGGAAGATAAAGAGATGTTTCAGTTTTATAGGAATTTATTCATTCAATAAGCATTTATTAAATTTCTATGTAATGGTAATATTACTATGTAATAGTAGTCATTAAATGATCATTGCTACACACTATACTACATGTAGAAAAAAGTGCTCATTTGTATAATTAAATTGTTTCATGGCACACTTAATCCACCATTAAAAAAATTACTATTTTGCACTGGAAATACTATTTCCAAAATTACAAATATACAAACAGTACATTTAAATTCACTGAATTTTGAGAATGATTGATTACTTATATTTTATGCATGATATATATTGATTAAAATATGTCCTATGTATTAGGCTGAATTCTTTTCTTTTCTTTAATGCCTGATTCATCATATACTGTCTTTTCACTGACTACAATCCATTATCTAAATTACCTAGACTTGGCTGACTTTTGAGAAAAAAGATGAATTGAGAACAGAAAAGGTAAAATTTGTTTTGAGGACATTGTTTTTAATGGATTCATGATTGCATCAGTGTGGGCACTCTCACCACTTTGAAAATTTCAATTCATTGATGCCTACACATTCTGTGATTTTTTTCATGTTCTTTAATAAATATTCCATATATCACCTACATATGTAGTGGATACCAGTGTAACATTTACACTGTCTACTTGTTAGTTATCCCTAGATCTCATTAAATAATTGGTCCACTTCATTTTCCAATCATACATTTCATTTGCTATATGTTTCTTGCCTACCAGGAATCACTGGTCATGTGTTATAAGCTACATAAAACTCCTATTTTCTTTCCATTATCCATTTAGTGAATATGAGATCAAAGTGGAGTAGAGTATGGACCAAAGTGGGGAGATACTTGAGTCAAGGAAGCCAAGCTAATGTCTGTTTCAAGAATGCTTATGTGAGGTGATGAAAATCTGGACCAGGATGGTGGTAGTGTTGAAGGAAAGAAGGGTGTGAGTTATAAAAGTAAAATCTATAACATTTAGAAACATATTTTATAAGGAGAGTAACAGAAATTGATGAGTCAGGATATCACCTAAAGAATAAGCTTGGGTACCTGGAACAGTGGTGCTATACTGAACTATAAAAGAGAAAACCAGAAGTCTTGTTGGTTTAGTGTGTGTGTGGGCAAATATGAGTTAAGTTTTGGAAATGTTGTGTTTGAGATATCTAGAAGATATCCAGTTGTCTAAAAGACATTTAGAAATGTGACTTTAGAGGTAAGGAGAGATGTTAGTACAGGAAAATTAGATCTGATATTCATTTGCATAGCAATGATAATTGAATTTAGGGAGCTGATGTGATTACCAAGGGAAATAATGTAGATGAAGAAGACAGGTGGACTGAGGGCAAACCTTGATAAACATGCAAGGTTGGTTAGTAAGACTGAATAAAGATCCAGGAAAGGATACTAAGGGGTGGTCTCACAGGTAGGAAGAGAACATGGAAAGAATAATGTCATGAAAACCTGAAAAAAAACAAAGAGAAGAGGTAACAGTAAGTTTCAAATCCTCCAGACAGATCGAGAAGTATGAGAATGGAAGAAAAAACATTAGACTGGCATAAGAGATTATTGTTAACTGTGAAGCGAGTACTTTTATTCAATAATCAGATCAGAAGTCAGACTATTGAGAGTTAAGAGGAAAGCAAGAGGTAAAGAAGTGAAGGTGTTAATTACATCCAGCCTGCTCAAGAATCTGGTCATAAAAGTGAGGAGAAACATATATAGGGCAATAACTATAGTAAATGGACAGGGAAGTGAGTGTTTTTGTTTGTTTTGGGGGTGTTTTTTTTTAGATATAGTTTTATTTGGTGGCAGCAAGGAAATAGATGACAGGGAGAGATTGAAGATAAATAAGACAGTGAGAATGATAAGAGAGAGAAATCTCCTTGAGAAGACTAGATAAATGGGATCACCTATTTACATAGAGGGTTTCACCTTGGCAAGGAGAAGGGCCAAGAGGAGATAGTAGTAGAAGGCTTCTGAGCAATTTATGTTGAGGAGGGGAAAAGGGGAAATTCTTAGAACATGATTCCAATTTTTTTTAATTAAAATATGACACAAGATTCTCAGCCTGAGAGGGTATACCCAGCTGAGCAAAGTTTGGGAGGTTTGTGAAGGATTAAAAAAAAAACAAGCTTGGAAAAGCCACGATGTTGGGCACAATAGCGAATTGATTAAGGAGGTACTATGTGGCATATACTACATATAGGATGGAATATAGTATAATACATAGTATAGAATAATCAAATGTGTGTATGTAAACACACATGCACATATAGTATGTATTATAGCATGTAATGTAGTATAGAATATAGTTTGTAGTATAGTATAATACAGCATAGTTTAATATATTATATAGTAGTATAGAGTACACTACAATATTATATAATATATTATATATTACTAAAAATCATGTGAAACATACCAGACTATATATTATGGTTTAGAATACCATATGCTATACTGTATATACATATGTGATATGTGCTATCTAATACACAAAACTATATTATAAACTGTATTGTTTATTATGCAGAATATATATTATGTATATAGTAATTTATACTATATAGTATATGTACAGACACATATATACTATTCATAGTATAGCATATACTATAACATATTCTCTAGACTGAAGGATATAATATATAATATTAATATAGTATATTAAAATATAGTACCTAGTTTGTTTATATTTTGGTATAATGCATGGTATACTACATACTATAGTAGTATAATATATATTTATATATATATGTACACTGTATACTATACTACATAGTATAATATACTAATAAATATATTCCATTTTACGTATTATACTATACCTTTTAGTGTACTATGCAAAGAAGAGTATAATATAGAAGGTAACATCAAATATATAGAGAGTATGCCATATTGCATCTATATAGCATATATAATATAATATATATTATATATAAATGTGACATACATTTTATATATTATACTATATATTGCTTTGTATGTATATAGTATATTCTATTTTTGGTCTGAAGTCACTGTATCCTGGGCCATTGCCAGTCATCCTGACTTTTGTCTTGCCACTAAACTTCAATGACTCAAGAAGAGAGAATGAGATTGATAACTCTGTGTAATTCTGCCTCACTCAAATGCAATTCATGAACAAGATAAGACATCACTTTGTGATGTCATTGGTCCTCCTAGAAAACTAAAAAGTAGAACAATAACAACAATTTGGAAAATATAAAAAGATTGCTTTACCTTAATGAAAGTCAAGTTGAGGTGTTGTAACATAAATTCTTGATAGACATAGTCAACATAGTTTCATGTTTTGTTGTTGTTTTATATCTTCGCTTTTTTTTCAGCTCCATTCTGTAGCACATGAATAGAAGCAAAAACAAAGGATGGTTCAAAGCTGGGACTTGGCATAGCAAAAACAGTGATACTATGGTGGGATGAAAATGAAAAAGGAAGGTGACTATACCCAGAGCAGGGTTAATTCTCTGGGGAACTGAAGGGTAAAGGGATAAGAGAATATAGGGAGGATAAACAACAGTTTTTATTGTTGCAAAGCTGAGCAATCAATGGGATCAGACATCCGATTATAATCTAATAAAACAACTTCAGAGTTCACAAACATGAAAGTGGTACATGTGTGAGTAATGGCATGATCAAGGACATGATTTGTCTGTGTGTTACTGAGATGGTGAAGAGTCACAAGAGGAAATGAGAAAGTTGAGAGTTATGAGGTTCCCCCTAATTAAAGGTCTACAAGCAGAGGTTGGGCAACCACCTTCTGGGTAGATAATGTGGGAGATTCCTTCAATGTACACATTGCAATATATGGCCACTGATATCTCTTTGAAAGATATATTAAAAAAAAAAAACTTGGGGGAGGAAGGAGGGTGTATAAATGTTTCATAAAGAAGAAAGGTTAAAAACTTGATGGGAAATAAGGCATCCTAAGGAAAAAACTGAGGAGCTAGGCATAACCATTTGCACAGATATTCGGAGAGATGAGATAGAAAGTTAAGAGCAAAAGACAAACCAATAGGCCAATTTACCTATAACCTAGAATAGATAAAGGGGAACACTGAGAAGTAAAGTTTGAAATAGAGATTAATTTGGATTATGTATTACTTTCATTTGAGTTTGGATTCTCTTCTATAGGCAATTGGGAATTATAGTGGACCTTTGAGCTGGGAAGTGAATTGCTTAGACTTATATTTTCAGAAAATAATTCTGGCACCTAAATGAAGGCAATAGATTGACTGAGAAGACATTTAAAATGGAAGGGATATATAAATGAATAACATGGATTTTAGGTACAATTAAGATGTTAAGAACATTGAAGATGTAAAATTGAAATTTGTGTATTGAATGTTCAAAGCTCACCATGATAGATCACATTATGTGAAGTTGTTAGCATTTTTCTTTGCCATTCAATTTTATCCAGGTGATCAAATTTACTTTCTCCCTTATGAGGTTAGGCAGTTTTCTGCAATAATCAACTATTCTAGAGATTCTTAAACTTAATGAAAAATGGAACCACTCAAAGGAATCTCATTTCCCTGATTTTTGTGGTTTCATTTCCATAACTGAAGTGATGACTACTAGCCCCACTTTATTAGAAGTGTTAATATCATAATTTCTGGCCAAGAAAATATTTCACAACCTGAAATTTAAAAAAAAGTTACAATCTGAAAATAAGATTTCATATTTGCTTTAGAGCATTTTGTTTCCTTAAGGATGTATACTTTTTCAAGGCTAGCCCAAGCAAATATTATGTGTCCTATTATAGCTTATATTTTATTTTGTACTTATTCATATTGGATTTAAATTAGTCATAAATTTCCATATTCATTTAAGGCACAAAATTTCAATTTGGAAGGAACCTAAGAGCCTAAGTATCCCTTCTACAACTGCTTCAATGAGTTATCGCTCAGAATATACTTGAAGACCTCCACTGCCTCTCAAGGCAGTCCATTTTCTAGTTGCATATTTTTATAGTTACATTTTTTCCCTTTATTTGAAGACTAAACATTTCCTCTCAAATTTCTTCCACATTAATGAATAAACAAATATTAACCACTTTGTGTCAGTCTAAACCCTTGGGATGTAAATGTAGAAAGCAAGGTATTCCCTATCTTCAAGAAGTCATATTCCAACAAGCAAGACAATATAAAGAGTGATGTAGTGGCTAGAGAAGAATATTTTGATCTGGGAATCCACAAAATTAATGAGTAAAGTTGCAGCCAACAAACAATTATCAAGAGGTTACTATGTTCTTTGCACACAGATAAACACTCAGGATACAAAAAAGACAAAGTCTCCCTGAGTCTGGAATGAAGCCAACTGGATTAGGGGAGACAGGTTTGGGGAGACAGCCCATGAAAAGCCCCAAGTTTGGGGGATATACTGCCTGTTCAAGGCACACCAAGAAGACTGGTGTGGCTAGATAATAGTATAAATACAGTGAATAAAGTGTAAAAAGACTGAGAAAGTAAGAGAGGCCTTTAAATGCCAAATAAAGCACTCTATATTTGATCCCAAAGGTACTACAAAGTTACTGGAATAATAGAAAAGGGGGTAAACTGGTAAGACTTATATGTTAAAAATTAAATCTGACAGCTTAGTTGAGAATGGACTAGAGTGAGGAGAGATGAGACAAGGAGACCAACCAGAAATCTATAGCAGTAGTCAGGGTGTTGACTGTGTGAGTGTAAAAAAAGGATATTTTTAATTGTAAATGAAATTGTAAAAGGAGAAACAAGACATGGCAACAGAGTAGACATGGGCAGTGAATATGACAATGAATAAAAGGATGACGCTGAAGTTGTAAACCTGAGTGACTGAGAAGAGGAGAGTTTCTGGACTATACTAATGAAGTTCAGAACAGTAGAGAGGTTCAGAATAGAGAAATGCTTGGGTCTAGAAGTGGCTAGATGTGGTAAATCATAACCATTCATTTCTTCATAGTAAATGCATATTATTATTATTATTATTATTATTTTTTAATTCCTTTCTTTGAACAAGGCTGATACCTTTCTCTGGATATTATTCATTTTTAAGCAAGACTAATATAATATTAGCTCCTTCCAGAATGGTATTTCACACTGTTTTAGAATTATAGAATTTTGAAGTTGGGTGGAAAATCAGAGACTATCTAGTTCAACCTATACCCCAAAAGCGAGACTCAATATAACATAGGTACTTAATCTAGGCATTTTAAAGCCCCTTCTGTATGACAGCTATTGTTTTCTCTGTGAAACACACCTAAATTTTCTTTTGAAAATTGTAGTCATTGCTCATGTTTGACTCATTTTGACACAGAAGTTCACAGAAAACCCTGAATTATTTCAGAAAAACTACTGTCTAATCATCCGTCCCGTTCATTGTGTTTTTGAATCTGATTTTTTTGAATTTAGGCTTGACATCTCTATTTTTGTCTGTTCAATTTCTTCTAATTAAAATCACCCTGATATTTTAAACTGTCCACAATATTCTGCCTCTTAATTCACTTTGTCATCCACCATATTAATTATCCTCCTATGTTTGTGTCTTCTTAAAATTCTTGAATTCATTGAGACAAATGTTAAAAGTATTGGACAAAGCCCATATCCTTGGGAGACTTTACCAAATGCGTCAGTACAAGTTTGCACTGACCCAGTCACTTGACCATTTCAAAATCCACCTGACACTACAATCATCTAACTTCTATTTCTTCATCTTTCCCAAAGAATAGTATGGACAAATTTGCCAAATTTCTTTATGAAATAAAAATTAAACTATCCCTATTGCAATCCCCTTATCTACCAGTCTAGCAACTCTGTTAAAAGAAAAATAAGGAAATAAGATAAGTTTGGCATGACCTGTTCTTGATAAAGCTAGGCTGACTCTTTGTAATAGCTATTTTCTCTTTTATCTGTTCAGTAAGAATCACTTTGACATTATGATCTGGAATTGTTCCAGGAGTTAAGTCAAGCTCACTATACTATAGTTTGCATATTTTCCTCTCTTAACTTTTTTAAAAGTTTACATAACCTTTAGGTAGATAAGCTTTATTATGTGTTCTCCAAGGAGCTCTCTAATAAGCAAATGCACAAGAGAATTATTATTATTTTTTTTTTGGCTAGGCAATGGGGTTAAGTGACTTGCCCAGGGTCACACAGCTAGTAAGTACTATGTGTCTGAGGCCAGATTTGAACTCAAGTCCTCCATGAATCCAGGGCTGGTGCTCTATCCGCTGCACCACCTGGTTGCTCCCACAAGAGAATTATTAATAGATATTTCTCCATTTTTCTCCCTGTATCCTTTAGACAGAGAGATAAATATATTCTGAGTGAAAAAAATAATGTTATTACAATTGTGATTTTAAGGAAGTTCATAAGATGATATTATCATGATAATATGAGATAGTCTAGTTGATTCAATCTAAAGAACATTAATTGTACTAATCAAAGTGACATGTAGGAGAGTATTTGGCACAAAAGAATGTGTAGGAGTCAAATGCCGAAATCACTTCTAATTGTGTCATAATGTGAAATTTTTTTTCATTATTTTCCCTTCTGGGAACAACTGGGAGTCTTATGTAAGATATATCTAGGGAAGGTGTGGTTTTCTGTACCGTTCATATATACCACCAATACTATGTTGGCAATTTTCTTCTCAACAAGGTCTGGAAGTTATCCTATTGCTATGTTAGGTTATTATATAATGAAAACAGGATAAATACTGGGAAATTCCCATTGCTGTTTCTACATATCCTCTTTAATGTGTCATCAAAATCCTCATCCCTGGACTCCTTCGCACCCTGCCTACCACCATCATTACCCCTTATGCCTTCCAGATTAAAGAAAAACTTCAAATCTTAAAAAAGCTATCCATATGTACTCTTTACCTTTGTTTCCATAACTATTTCCAAAGAGATTTAAGAATATCACTCAGTTCTAGGGAGATTCTAGAGTAAATTCCTAAACATTTTGATTTGGTTTGATTATTAGTTTATTAATTTTAATTGACAAGACTGAACTAGAGTATTATACTGTTTTATTTCTATGAAATTAACAATATGTCCAATATAGTATTGAAAGCAGAAGGTTACAACATTATGGGGATTATAAAACTGTATATTCCATTATACTTTAAGCAAATTTAGGAATCCACTTTAGGCAAAACGTATTTTTAGGATACATGCATAGCATTTTGATTTTATTGGATCAAGATCTAGAGGGGAAAAAGGTCTCTGATAAATTTGGGTCAGGGGCTCAGCTTTATAGTTACAACTTCCATGTTTACATTTATTAGATTTATATGGATGGAAGTTCAATGTAGCAAATCACCTAAGGTTTTAGAATGAACCAGGTTCTAAAGTCTACCTCTGATGTGTCATGTCTATGTGGCCACTGACAAGTACAGGAACTTATTGGTGTCCTAGGCAGCTGACATACTTTAAAACTATGATTTACCAAATATTTGTATTCTGAATAAATGGTGATAATTTCCTAAAATGGGAATTTCCAATATGGGTTAAAACACAGATCACAGGTCTAAGCACACCTATATACACATACACACATATGTGTATGTGCTATAGAAGACTTTATTTTTACCCCAATTTGTGTGTTTTGAAAAATCCTTCAGGGGCCCTGATTACTAGATCAATTAAGTTGCCCAATGGTCAGAGTATTGAACTTGGATTCTGGAAGATCTAAGTTAAAATACTGCCTCAGACACTTTATAGCTATGTGACCCTGGCAAGTCATTTAACTTCTGACTGCTTTAATTTCCTCAACTATAAAATGAAAATAATAACAATACTTTCTTCAAAGTATTTCAAGGATCAAATAAGATAATATATGCTAAGTTCTTTGCACATCTTAAAGCACTATATAATTGCTAGCTCTTATTAATGCCAAGACTTTAACTTGTGCACTAATCTTCAGTGAATTGAATTAAAGGAAATTGAGTGGTTAAAATATTTGTGATTTCTACTCTCTTTAACCGACAATCTCTTAGATCACTTTCTTTTTCATAATCCTAAAGAACTTGGTCTATTTTGTTACCTAATTGGTCTTAGGTGGAATCATTTTTTTGTTTGCTTTTTGTCTTTCTTATCAAATGAGGACTATAGAGAGATCATATACTGAGCCTTGAGGCTGGCACCATCATCATTATGTCTTCTGATTAATTTTCCTAAGACATCTACAAGCCCCAGGAGAATTGCAAATCTAATAAGTTTGAAGTCTTCCTACTTTTTTAGTATGCCTAGGGGAAATAAGCATCAGTGATCTTAGCCTCAATGTGTGCCAATACAAATCTCATTGATTAAATATTAATGCTTATAATAATTAATGACTAAAAATCTTGAAGTGCTTAATTAAAGTTATGTATTACAAAATGTGAATATACACATGACTTCAAGATTAATGAATATTTAAATATTTGTGGTAGCTTTAGGGGAAAAACAGTTGCGCAAACTATATCTTGCTGGGCAGGTAGTTTATAATTATGGGAATATGTGGATTTTTGGATTCCATATAACCCTTGTGTTTATAGAGATGTTTCAGCCAACAATAGGGGTACATTACATGTAAATTACCTGTAACTACTGCCAAATGTCTTAATTGTAAAGTAATTTGATATTGTGAATTGTGTTATATTGTAAGTATGAATCACTTCATGAAATGCAAGTGGTTCAAGAAGTTTTGTTAATCAATCAAATAATGAACATTTATTAAATACTTAAAAAGTTCCAGGCACTGTGATAGGCACTGGGGATAGAGAGAAAGACAAAAATTTCTCTGTCCTGTCTCTGTCCATATTCTAAACAGGAGAAAAAATGCCAACAACTATGTACATATGAGGTACATACAGAATAAATATAAGGTAATCTCAGTGGGAAGGCACTACATTTGACCAGGACCGAGGAAAATTTCTTGCAAAAAGTGATATATTAACTGAGACTGAAAGAAAGTCAAGAATGGAGATTAAGAAGGAGAGCGTACCAGACAAGGTGTGTGTGTGGGGGGGAGGGGAGACCATCAATGACAATGCAGACAGTCAGAAAATGGAGTGTCTTGCATGAGGAACTGCAAGAAGAACAGTGTCACTAATGGTAGAGTATTTTGAGGGTAGTAAATATGAGAAGATGGAAAAAGGTAGAAAGGGTTCAGGTTATGAAGGGATTGTAAAGACAAACAAAATATTTTATGTATGATTCAAGAGGTAGTAGGGAGCCACTGTACTTCACTGAGTGCATAACATGGTCACACCTAAGTTTTAGGAAGATCAATTTGACAGCTGAGTAGAGGATAAACTGTAGTAGAGAGAAAATTGAGGCAGGGAGACCAACCAGCAAGCTATTGTAAGAGCCTGGGTAAAAAGTGATAATGGTCTGCATCAGAGCAGTGGCAGTATCAGAGGAGAAAAGGAAGTTGTTTATGAGTAATACTACAAGGGTAGAATGAACAAAGCTTATTAGCTGAAAAGTGGAATGGGTGGTGAAAGAAAATTAAGAGCAGAGGATGATAGGGCTTGAATTTTTATGCTGGAATAATTGTAGCTCCCTTAATAGTAATAGAAAAATTAGGAAGAAGGGGAGGGTTTGAGGAAAAGGTAATTAATTCCATTTTGAACATGTTGACTTTGAGATGTCTCTAGGATATCTAGTTTTAAATGTTCAATAAGTACTTGGAAATAGGAAAGTAGGTGTTAGAATAGAGATTAGCTATGATAAATAAATCTAAGAATCCTCAGCAGAGATATAATTGAATCCACAGGTGCTGATGAGATCACTAAAGGGAATAGCATACAGGAAGAAGAGAAGAGGTTCCAAGATAGAGCCTTGCCTCATTCATGTTTCATGAGGATCACCTGAATGAAGATCTAGCAAAAGAGGCTGAGAAGGAGCAATCACATAGGTGGGGAGAGAACAGAAAAAAAAAGAATAGTGCCAAAAAACAATCTAGAGATAAGTATCAAGGAGAATAAGGTGATTAACTCTGTTAAAGGCTGTAGAGAGATCAAGAGGGCTGAGGACTAAGAAAATACTCTTAGATTTCCAAGTAGATTATTGGTAATTTTGGAGAAAAGAAAACACTAGCTTTGGTAGAACGATAAGGTCAGAAGCCAGACTGAAAAGTTAAGAAGTGAGTGAGAGGAAAGAAAGTGAAGGCACTGATTGTAAATAGAAAACTCAGGAAGCAGGAGCTGGTGACTAGAGGAAGTGTGGTCTGGAAGTAGCCATAGTTGCACTAGAGAAGGCTTTGAGCTCAAAGGTAGAAGTTAACAACATTGATTCCATACTAAAGTAGGACACTTTGGGAAGGCTTAGTAGCAGGGGAGACAACAGATAAGAAGGCTGGTGAAACTAGAGGACAAAAGTTAGCAGATTGAATCTAGGGCTGCCTCAGAATTCCCAGGGGTGAAGACAGAGGTCACAAATTGGCCAAGGCAACATCCTAGTGAATCAGCAAACCCTGGGAAGTCTTGAATGCACAAGAGAGGCTATAGTTGGGGGATGGAAGAGGGCAAGAGCATAATAAAATGAATTTTCATGAAAAAATATTCCTTTGACTGCTATTATAAAATTTGTTAATCATTGTTATTAAAACAAAACCCTCCTTTAGAATTTGATTGAAATGTTAGCAAATGTGTGTTGAGGAGGGTAAATGTGAGATAATGTCTAGGTGGCTCAGTGAATACAGTACCAGACTTAACCTCTTAAAACTTAGAACTCTTAAACTCTTAAAAAAGAGCCTCACATGACTCTAGCACCACCCCAAGCTATCATATTTTTAAGAACATTTCTCTGCCTTTTCATAGCTAAAATCCCTAAAAATAAGTTTACATTTGTTGTCTATATTTCTGCTCTCATTTTATCATCATCCCCTTTCAATATGGTCTCCTATCTCATCATTTAACTGAAATTGCTCTCTCAAAAGTATTCAGTAATCTCTCTTTAATTGACAAACCAAATAACCCTTTATCAATCATCTACCTTCTTTACTTCTCTGTATCATTTGAACTATTGGTAAACCTCTCCTGGATGTTCAGCTCTCTTGAGGTCTTTGAGATTTTCCTCTTGGTTATCTTTTTGCTTGTCTGGCTACCACTTTTTAGTTTCCTGTGATGGATCATACTCTAAAATTGGCCCTTAAGTTTTGGTTTATGCATGAAGGCTTTACTGTTTCCCTTCCTCCAAAAAAGCAAAACACAACAAATACATACATATATGCATTAAGGTGTATATACCTGCAGAGAGACACACATAGAAATACTTCATCTGATAGAATGTAAGCTACTATGACAAATAATTATTCTTCTTTTTTTTTGTCTTTCTGTCCCCAGCAACTAGCACAGTGAGTAGTATACCAAAGCAGACAATTAATAAGTTACTTAGTGACTAATTGACATCTTGGTGATGCCAGGATAATAGCAGTGTGATGTTAGGCAGTAAACTGGAGTGAACAGAACTCCTGGGACCTGGACCATGTGGCCAAGGATGAATGGAACTTAGCTAAGATTAAGGGTGGGAAATGGCCCAGGGCCATAGGGGGTCAAACAATGGACAACTAGGCTAGGTTAAGGGTAACAGAATTGGGAGATTGGGTGTAGTTGCAATGAAAGGCCAGTTGATAGTATTATAGCTTCAGGGGAAAGTCAGAGATTTGGCCATGTAGGAAAGTTCAGGGTTTTTCCTTTCTGGGGTCTAGATCCCAACCCAATCATTCCCCCCTCAAACAAATGGGACCCAAATTCTTTTGGGGTAATGGGTGAAGGTCTTGGCTTCTGAAACTGCTTCCCACTGGAAAGGGGCTTAGAGCTGTCCCTGCCTCAAGGGGTTCCCAAAGAGGAGGTTGACTGGAACTGAGCATAGGTTGCATCCGAGGAGCCATAGGGTGGGGGTGGGGGGGATTGGCTGGTACCAGTTGTTTGCTATCAATTGTAGATGAATGGCCTGTGGTCTGGAAAACACAAATCTGACAGAAAAAACTGAAGGACCCAGATATGACAAGATAAAACATCCTTAGCTTTGTTTGGATTCAGATAATTCAGTTTTCCAACCATCAAATCCACCTCATAGCCAGACTCAGGAATAGCCAGGTGGGTACAATTCCTTTTGAAAGGAACCTAATGGGGAAACTGAGCCAGGAGGATCCATCTTAGACTGAGACTAAAACTGTCCTCTCAGTTTTTGCCAATGCTGACTTCCTACTCTCTAAGTAGCTTGTGGCATTTCTCAGATGGTGGATTATTGATTTATTGATGGATTATTATGATCCATTGGACAACTCAAAATAAAATCATGAGCCTTTACCTTAAACAGGAGTTTCACTATCACAGCTTAGGAAAAACTTTTCCAGGATTTACATCTCAAACTTAAATTTGTCCTGGTATTAAAAAGCCAATCATTAGAGATTATTCCTATATAATTGCAAATTCTTAGCAAGACAAAACCTAAACAAGCTTTTTGGCTAGTTTACACATTAAAACAATAACTAACAATATAGCCAAAGTGTTTTAGCTGTAACCAAATTATGAAATTTGAAACTTGAAACAAAGCCATTACCAATCAGGTGACTTCAGTTTTGTTAAATGCATTTCCAAATTACTTTACACAGAGAATCAACATCTCATCATTAACAGTTAAAAAGAGTGTGCTTACCCAAGTTCAGAGGCCAGCTTTTTTACCTTAAGAAGGATGTGCTGAACCTGGGTGATGCTTCCAGGCAAAGGTTGCCCCAGGGCCCAAAGCCATTGCAGGTGGGGCCCAAGCTGTAGCAGCTGCTCCTCCCTACTCCTTCTTTTCTCCAGGTGGGAGAGGGCAAAATCAAAGGTGAGGAGGAAAGGATGAAACTCTCTACTCCTATGAGAGGGGTTAACAGAGTGACCAGGGTTGTAAGGAGGTGTTTCAAAACTCCTTAATGATCAATCACAAAACCTCCAGAATTTGCCAAAATATTGTTAGCTGTTCTAACTTTTCCCTGTAACCTCCATGAAGGAGGATTCAGAGGTGTAGCAGGAAGGGAAGTAAGCCTCAGGAAACCAAAAAGCAACTGTAGTTTTTCCCAATTCCCTAGCACTGAGAGAATTGACAGAATTGAACATACACTTCCAGATAGGGCATCCATTCTTGTCCTCTATGCTGCAGAATGTGTACCCAGGTCCATGGCCTGAAACCGACCCAGTAGACCAAGAGCCTGTGAGTGTCAGTCTGACTGCGAGACAGCCTTGTAGCTGTCTGCCTGAAAAGTACCTCCAAGCCTTGGTGCTTGGAGAATGACCCCAACTGCAGAGCAAGAAAGGGGGGAGGGGGCTTACATATCTTCCAGTCTTGGCTGGAGAAGAACTTAGGGTTAGGCAGTTCCATGTACAGGCCCCCAAAATGTTGAGGTTTAGGGGTGGGACCCCAAAATCACAACAAGTGGGTCCTGCCTGAAAGAATTCAACCCAAACCTTCTTTCAACCAGACAAGATTTATTAAAGAACCACCATATTGGGCAAACTCTTAAGGAGTCTGAATGTTAGTGAGCTATTGGCTAGATTGTAAGATTTTGCGCCTATGTCTAGATTTTAAGAATCTAAGCTGAGGCAATTTTTTTTTTACAGGAGGAAAGCAAAACTATCTGTAAGCATATGAAAAATACTCTAAATCACTGATACTTTTAGAAACACAAATAAAAGCATCTCTAAGGAGCCACCTCATATCCATCAGATGGGCCAATAGGACAGAAAAGGAAAATGCAAATATAGAGGGGATTTGGGAAAACAGATATACTAATACACTATTAGTGAAGCTGTGAACTAATCCAACCATTCTGGAAAGCAATTTGAAGCCATACCCAAAAGGCTTTTAAATTGTGTTTAGTCATTTATTCAGAAATACTACTACTAGAGAAATGCCACAAAGAGATCAAGGAAAAAGGAAACACACACACACACACACACACACACACACACACACAAATATTTATAGCTCTTTTGGACTCACAGGGAATTATAAAATGGGGGGAGGGAGAGCCCTCTAATTGGGGAATCTTTGAACATATAGCACAAACAGTTCTTTCTCCTAGTAAGTAGACTGTTCTTCAGACCTATATTTATAGCATTTTTTATGTAATGTGAATATGCCCCTACCCATCCCCTTTACTTAGCCTATGTAACAAACACACACACAAGATGTAAATACCTTTATTCAAGTCATAAAATGTATTAAAATGTAGACATTAAATACTGTACCATGTTAATAAACAGAATTAAGAAATGAAAGGTAATATTAATGATAAAATAGGTATAGTACTATACAATAAAGTTAACATAGGTATTGCCCCATTCACTACCCATTGAACCTAACCTTTATCGCTAGTGGGTGGCTGTTCAATTTTTTTTTTTAATGAAGCTAGCAAGAGATGCTTGAACAACAGTTCTCTTTTTTCCCCCTTTTATACCTGATGATAACAAGTAATGTTATTCTCAACTAGTCTTTAAACTTATAAAATATTAGTGTATTTGGATCTTTTCAATATATGGAAAAAATTACTCAAATTGTCCAATGCTTCTGCCAGCTGTTTTGTTGTGAACCTTTTTTGGTTCAACTTTGGGTTCCTGGGGGCAGCTAGGTTGCACAGTGGTTAGTGCACTTGCCCTGGAGTCAGGAGGACTTGAGCTAAAATCTGGCCTCATACACTTGACATTAACTACCTATGTGACCCTGGACAAGTCACTTAACCCCAATTGCCTCAAAAAAAAAATCTTTGGGTTCCAAAGCTTCCTTTTCATCTTCTACAATCTTTGCAGCTAGCAGCTCAATCACATCCTCATTCAACAGTTCTTCTCCATGAGACTCAATCAACTCCTCCACATCATTCTCATCTACTTCTAGCTCACATGTGTTAATTTTACAATCTTGTTACTCACCACTTCTAAGGCTTTATCTTTGTCAAATCCACAAAAATCCAGAATGAACTGTGGGCATGCTTTTTTACAACTTCTCTTATATGTTTATGTTACATCTTCCCATGCTGTAGCAATATACCGAATTGCATGGTAAATATTATAGGATTTGCAGAAATCTCTCAATGTCAAGTCCTTATCTGAATCTAAATTTGCATTACCTGGGCAAATGTAACACACAAATGAAGGTAACCTAAGGTAACCTAACAAAATAAATAGAATCTTGAAAGGGATTCTCTTATTACAAAACTTAACAACTTTGGAAGGAACCAGTGCATAAACCATTGTTAAAAGGTGATAATGAGTGTCCATGCTTTGGTTAGTGAAAAAAAAATGCATAGGTAGTGTTGCCTTGCTAATTTCTTTAAATGCTCTGTGATTTCCTGAGTGGTATAGGAGAACATGTTTTAATTTGCAAGTTCCAGATGCATTCCCTCCAAGCAGAAGAGAAATTCTTTTTTTTTTTTTTGAACTTTAGGCCCCAACATAGTTTTTTCCTCTCCTGAGATAAAGATTCAAGATGTTTGTTTTTTTTTAATAAAATAGACTGATGCTGTCCACATTAAAGATTTACTCTAACAAATAGACCTTTGTCCATTATTTTTTGCAGGGACTCTGGGAATTTCTTTGCTGCTACAGTATCTGCACTAGTAGCCTCTCCTGACACATGCACATTATAGAGTCCTGCACAATTTTTAAATCATGCAACCAACCATTGCTTGCTGTAATTATCTGTGTTCCTTCAGCATATTTTGCTCTTAAATCTTCAAAGAGACTTAGAGCCTTGGCTTGAATTGCCATCAAGCTTACAAGAATATTCTTCTGAGTCTGGTCCTCTATCCACAGAGTTAATAGTTCCTCTGTCTCTAAGATAGCACCTTTTCTTTATTTCAACAGACAAGGGGACTTCACGCAAGCACTGACTTTTATATGCTCCTTTACCCAGGCAGCATCTTCACTATGGTGTTCACAGCCAACCCTGCAAGATTAAATTCACTTGCTGTCAATGGTAATTTTTGTCCTATTCTATATTTTCTAATTATTTTCATTTTATTTCCAAGTATATTAGCTTTATGTTCACAAGATGGTTCACTTTCCTCCTCAAGAGCATGTTTGCAATGAACCATGGTGAAAATATAAGGATTACTGTTGAACATGGGAGAGGCAAAGAAACTCACTTAGAGATGCTTCTCAGCTTCCCACCACCATTTATGCTGTGCTTATCATGCAGTGTCTTATAATTCAATTTTATAATTTTTTGAAATATGAATTTCTTTCATAATTCTTTATGTAAAGTTAAATTTTCATAATGTGAATTTTCATAAGAAATGTCTGTATATGTATGTGATGGAATACTATTGTGCTGTAACAAATTATGAAGGGAATAGTTTCAGAAAGACCTGGGAAGACTTATTTGAACTAATGCAAAGTGAAGTGAGCAGAACTAGGAGAACAAGTTACACAGTAACTATATTGTAAAGATAATCAACTGCGAAAGACTTACTAACTCTGATCAATGCAATGAACCACCAAAATTCCAAAGGATTCATGATGAAAAATACTATCTACTTTCAAATAGAGAACTGATGGATTCAGATAGCAAATTAAAGTATTTTTTCTTCATCTTTGTTTTTACTTTTTAAAAAATTTTTTGGAACATGGCTAATGTAGCAATTTGTTTTACATGACTTTGTATTTTTAGTAGGTTTTGTGTTTCTTGCCTTCTTAGTGCGTAGAAGAAAGGGTTGGGGAGGAACAGAATTTGGAAGTGTAAATAAAATATAATTGATATAAAAAGAAAGTTTGCCCCAGAAGTTTTATTTTTATTACACTGCACAGTTTGTACTCCAAAGAAATCAAAGGAACAGCAAAAGGACTTATATGTACAAAAATATTTATAAAAGCTCTTTCATTGATGCAAAGATCTGGAAACTTAGAATGTGTCCAACATTTGGGGAATAGCTAAAAAAAGTCTATCTGAATGAAACACATTGCTTTTAAATCATTTATTATTCTGAAATATATTTTAAATATCTGATTTTTCTCAAGGCTATAGGGGAAATAAATGCTTTAATTCAGTCCACTCAAAAGAAATCTTTGGTTTCCCCAAAGTGTCAAATGTTTCTTCTGAAAAATTGCAAAAAATACCCCTCCAGCATATTTTATGTTTGTTTCATAAACACTGTCATGGAACATTTTCTTCATTAAGCCAGAATCCTTGAGCTAAATATAGGAATCTGAATATTCACAAAGCTATTATTTTAAAGGTTCCCATCACTTGAAATAACAATATTGATGAATAGGTTCAAAAAGTAGAATTTGAGCAAGGTTCAAAAATACTTTCAGTATATATATATATATGTGTGTGTGTGTATATATATATATATACACACACACACACATAGGTACCTTATTCTCTCCTTGTGTATAATGTGTGCTTGATATCATTTTGCTGAATTATTGATAAATACTGTTTATTTTTATTTAGTTAATTCTCTCAATTTTTTTTTGGGGGGGGGGCAGGATATAGACAGCCAACCAGTCAATAAAAATCTATTAAGCCAGAAACTATGCTAAACACTGGGAATACGAAAAAAACGACAAAAACAGTTTCTGCTTTCAAGGGGCTTATGGGATTGGCAACAATCAAATTATTATACATAGAAAAAATAGAAAAGTATTAAAAGAGAGAAGACATTTAAAGAAATGCCTCCTGTAGAGGATGAGTTTTAATTTGGGACTTGAAGGAAGCCAGAGAAGCCAGTAGACAGAGATGAGGAGAGAGGGCATTCCAGTGAAACAGTAAGTCTACATGCATTTCTGTTTAAAAGAATATTTAAAAAATATTTGGGTTGTTTGTAAACATCCAAGGAACATCTAAAATAATAGGTTTTAATAAGTAACTTCCAAGGTGTCATATGTATAACAAAATGATTTCCATTAAAATCCAACTTTGATGCCTTAGACTCTGCTTCTTCAATTGAGGAGCCATGCACCTGCACAACTCATCTCATGGAGTAACAATCCAAAACCCCAAAATTACACACCCCATTTCTAACTTCCAGAAATATGAACTATTTAAACATTATTACAGTTAATTTTGATAAAAAAGTATGCAACAGTTATCTTCCTACTGTTTTGTTTGCTCCTCACTTTTGGTCTTCCAAACATGCCTAAAGGTGAAATTAACACTCCTTTATCCAGTAATTCCAGTCCTATTCTGTTTTCTTCCACTCTTCTACAGTCTCATTATAAGTGAAATAATGTATTATATACCTAAATTTGTTGTACTCCTTGGATACTCAACTTTGTTGTCCAAAATTTATGAAACATCCTGAAATTTCCAAACAACTTTCCTTCCATCATTTTGCTTTAACTCTAGTACCTTTCTTGCAAACACCATATAACCTGCAAACTTCTCTGATAGCCTCTCTTCATACTTCCATTGATTCACAAGTCTGAGAAAATGGGGAATATTATGCTTCTCCTACTATATTTCCCAATCATATCTCTAGCAGTATTCCTCAATAATTTTTTTCTTCTTTTAAGAGCTCTAAGTTCTGTGAATTGAAGTTCAACTTGTCTGTCCATCGACTTCACCTAAACTGCAAAACAATCATCCCTGGGTGAATCCCACCATGCATTTTTTCCTACTTTTGCTCTAAAGTTGTTGAATGATATAGAATTTTTAATGACAAAATCTACCAATATTTATCCAATAAAATTTGCAGTATATAACTATAGTCATGCCTTCACTACAACTCAATAATGCCTCGAATTTATCTTTATTTCAAACATTTATATTTGTAACCTTATTGGTGTGGGTATGCCCTCCAAAGTCACAAACTGCAAATCATCCTTGCCTGTGTATCTTGTGTGATTTTTGTTCATAGCTTCCCATAATTTTTTTAAATAAAGTTTATGTCTGTGCTTGGGAGCTTTTTTTGCTTACTTCATTATTTTTACATAACTTTTCCTCTTCTTGTTCTGATCATTTACTTTCTAGATTAGACCACTTCTTGTAGTCGAGTCATCATTGGTAATATGCCACAGCCTACTTAAATTCACCGTGCATGTCCATTGGATCACCTGTAATATTGATTCTTTGGAGACTAATGTTTTTGAGTCATGGTCATATCACATCTACCCTTATTGTATCCTTATCTCATTCCACACAGTAACTTCCAAATCTTTTCCCTTTACTTCACTTTCCATGTTGATGAATCAACATCCTACTTCATTAGTAAGACTCATATACTCTATGATCTTTCTCAGCTCCTCTTTTTTTATTTCTGAAATATTTGTGTCTGTCTGATCAATCCCTCTTTCATTATCTCTGCTCTAACCACACTATTCTCTAAGGTTAATGTCCTACTTTAACCCTTGACTCATTTCTTCTTGTCTACTGAATTATCTTTTTCTACCTTTGAAAAATCTATACTCTCTTATCTGTCATCTCATCTTGCTTATGCTAATTTCTGACTGTACACCAAGAAAACTGAAATTTGCATCAGCTTCTTAGGAGCATTGGCAAGGATATTACAAATAAGCCAATGATAAGAAAAGTCATTCATACCTGGCTTAGAACAATTTCTTTAATAACTGGTGTTTTTACCTTCTCCTTTCACTATTCAGTTCAGCTGTTTTAGTTAACATTGTCTCCAGAGAAGCTGTTTTCAATGTTACATTCACCATGTTAATGCAATTTCTAAGTGAAATAACCCTTGAAGTGGTCTCATTAAAACTAATATCTCATAATTACTATATTTAACTTACATAGAAAATATACCAGTCATGTCAATCATCTTCAATATTTCACTTTGAAAATAATAGGAAATTAGCTACATTTCCTCCTTAACACTTAATGGGAAAAATTGAATCAAATCTTTCTCTCATCACCTATTTCTTTTCTTATCAGTTCTCCTTACTGAAATTGGTAAAATTCATTTGCAAAGATTTACTATGCACCCAATCAATACCTGATATACTTCAGATTTCTTGTCAGGCATCATTTAGATAAAATTTTCAGTAATCATAGTTGTCTCAGGTAATAAATGCATTCTGTGTTTTGTCCATTTATTTGTTTGACATATTTATGATGGAAAATTATTTGTATGACCTGGTAAGAAGGCTCCCAATCTTACTCTGGTGCTACTACATATTACATTATATAAAGTTATTGAAATAAACTCAGTTTTGCACATCATTTTATATGCGCACATACATGCACGCAGGTGTGTATATATATATTACATATATATATGTATAATGTGTGTATGTATATGTGTCTATGTATGTATATGTGTGTGTCTATGGGCAAGTCATCAGATCATTCACATAGAAAAAAATATTCAATGTCAATGGCTCAAATTTCACAGTCCTTGGTATGTATAATCAGAAATCTACCCTAGAAAATAACATCAAATTTAATGTGTACCACTACTACAGAGATGTGTCTCCAATTAACTATTAGTGACAATTTAATATGCCATTTTAAGCAGTTCAACACCTATAAATGATAAAATAAGTTAAATTAGAATGATATTCTAACTCAATTATCTGTAATTAAATTCTCAACCCACCAAACATGTAATGAACAAAATTGGGTTTGTAAAAGAAATACTATTGATAAATTCATAAAATCATAGATTTTTGAGTTGGAAGGGACCTTCAATATAATCTAGACTCTCAACACATTAATTTTGCTAATGAGGAACTAAGGTCCAGATTATTGAAGTGACTCGCCCATAATGACTCAGGTAGGAAGTGGCACTGCTAATATTATAACCAAGTTTATGTGACTCCCAACCTAATGCTCTTTTCACTGTACCTTTCTCATTTTTATCAGCAAACATATATCATTCATGGAATTATTTGACACAATCAATTTAGGTGCTGAACATTATCACCACATGCTGCTTCTGCATAATAATCTACATGAACTGAAATGTAATCAGAAAGCCAATTAAATATCCATTTCAGAGTTTTGGTGAAGCACCAATACATTTATATTGTCATTCCTTATTGCTACTTTTTGGACAAATCCACTGGAATTTCAGGGAGACTTTCCCCTTGCTTTCATTGAAACATGATGTTTCTGAAATTGACCACTTTTAAAGATGTCTAATAAGGATTTTTAACTTCCCAGATTCTTTTCTGAAAACATAATATTGCCAATATATTTTGCCATATACATTTAACCAGAAGCATCAAAAAGAGGAATGTCCCTATAGATGTAGAAAATGATTTAATATTGAACTACAAAAGCTGTTGAAATGGACATTTGACTGGAGGTTGGTGCCAGGTTTCTCAAACAAAATATAAAGCAAATTAAACATGGAAACCTCTTCACAGTCTGTGTCCTATTTTCCAAATAACTGTGAATATGATTTTATTCTCCCTAAGACATTTTTCCATCACCTGACAATCATCACCTGCTGTGGACTCTGAACCATGGCTTGCTATTGATGCCATGTACTTTCCAGTCCCAAATACACATTTCCTGACTTGTTTACCTTTCTGGTCATTCTTTTTTTAGTACAGCTACATGAGATTTAAGCTTGGAGATTTTTTTTTCATATTTTCTCCTATTATCAAATCACACTTGCAATGGTAATTCTAAGACTGTGTCTTTCAGTAGTAATTTTCTTTGTTTGTCCTTCTTGTAAGATTTTGTTTAAATGTTACTAACATATGTGCAAAATTTCCTCTTGTCAAAACCATATCTCCTCTGCTGGCAGACTACTAAAACTGTAGCAGAGGAATTTTATTTCCCTTTGAAAGAATAGCAAATTTATTTCTTAGGAATTTATGATAACCAAAGAAAGGAATCTTTTAAAGTTTCCAGTTTTGGTTCTATCCCAATTTGCCCTGAAAATATATACTAACATAATAGTATAGACTGTTTAATATACAACAGTCTCTCTGGGATGAAATTATATGTAAAACCTACTAAAGTGTTTTTTCCATTTTTTCCCCAGTAGGTAAAAGAAAGACTGGGCAATGTAGTATGGGTACAGATCCTCATGAAAGCAATATAATTCATTTCCTTATACAGTATACCTTTGGAAAAGAGAAACCAAGTTAAGATATTCATATATTTCCCCATAGATTAAACTAATGCACCATCCCAGACTTTTTTTTTTCCTAGAAAACATTTTTGACAAATGTCCTCAACAAACACAAGATAAAATAATTAATAGTTTTGGTGCTAAACCATGTGATTCAAATAACAATTTGAATTGCTTATTCAAATTGTTTGAATTGAATAACAAATGCATTATAAAAATAAGAAAAATCTAATGAGAAGGGTGAGTCTTCAGAAAGTCAGATGATAACAATAATATTTATAAATGAAAGTAGAAGAATAAAAAGAGAAGTAAAAAATCATGGGCATTTATGCCGTATCTTTTTTCTCATCCAAAATTGTGAAACCACCATATTTGACTTCAAGCACCTCATTACTCATGTACAGTTAAGATGAAGTACAAGTAGAACTTAAGATAAAGGAAGTAAAAAGTATATGAAAAAGAACAAACACATGTGAGAAAATTCATGTTTAAGTCAATAAAATTTGGAAGCACTAAAAGAACTAATATTTACAATATCTGAGGTAAAAAGAAAAGCAAGATAATATTGTGGGAAAAGCTTATGCTCTGAAATCAAAATAACTGGGTTCAATTCCTACCTCTGATGGTTAATGTTCATGTGACCTTGAGAAAATTATTAAATCTCTCTGGGCTTAGTTTTGTCATTTGTAAAATAGTGGAGTTGATTTAGATGGCACTTGTGGTCCTTTCTAGTTATAGATCTATATTGTTAAATTTCTTAAGGTAAAGAGAGGAATCACAAACAGTATCATCACAAAACATTAAGCAAATGAATAATTCACAATATTCATGCTTTTCACCTTTAGAAAATCTTCAAGAGGTATCTCATATACTTAGCCAGCATCCCAAGTGAAGATATGAAAAAGGAACAAGTAAGCTTTTCTAAATGATTTTCAATAGCAGACTTGCTTTCATAGCATAATGAAATGTTTAGAAAATATGACTCCCATATGTTTTTGATTGTGCTGTTGATTTTTACAAAACATTTGATCGAATATACCAAAAATTAATCCTTCATGATTCTCTTCAATATGAAATCTCCCATGCATTTAATAAGATCATATAAAGTTCTTTAACAGATGCAACCACAATTATACCTTTGATCAATGATAAGTGAAGCATAAACTAGGGAAATACATTATTGTGAATAGTGTTCCACAGTGACATGATGGAAGAATGGTGTATGAGTAAAAGATGCATTCATTATAGATAGCAGAGTAGACATTTATGTGGATTACATCAAACCCTAGAATACTTAGGGATTCCTCAGTTGCATTCATAGCCTATAAAATAAGATCAGCCTAATAGGTAGCATGAAGACAAGAAATTTCCATTGTACAAGGCCAATTAATTAGTCCATCAGTGGTATGGGAAATGAATAGAAGGAAAAGAGTGAGTTGGATTATTATCTATTGAACTGTTCAGCATTTCTTTCCCTCAAGTTACCTTTTGTTGTAGAAAGAAACAACACCTCTTTAATGTCAATATTGTCCTGATCATTCTTTATGTCAGTGAATCATGAACCCACAAAGAATCACAAATTTGAGTTCCACGTTATGGTAGACCTCAGTATGCTCTAACATTTTAACAAAGAATATTACACATAAGAAGTGAAGAGAGTGGTATAATCCAGCAACTATATGGCCAGAAAAGGAGGAATCATGAAAAGACATTGTGTTATCATTAAGAGAACACTTAATTGGGAGAGAGAAGACCCGTATTAATGGTTTAAATCTGATGCATAATATTTGTGTGCCTATGCAAAAGTAAATTCATGGAACCTCAGTTTCATCATGTCTAAATATCTGAAAATGGATAGTAACATTAAGAGGAAATATATGGACAGTTCTAAGGATGAGAACTACAAAAAGGCCTTTTACCTGTCAATTAGATCCACCATGGAGTGATTAAGAGATGTAACTGGCAAAAATCTCACAGAACTAGAAAGTATGATGAGTTATGATGGTGGGAATACCTATACTAATAGGAGATTGGACAAACCAATCATCTATTGAAGTACATTTTTTTAAAATCATTTATCCCCATGCTTCTTCCTGGAATTGACAAATTCTATAAAACACATTTTTGTTTTTAAAAATTATATCAGGTTGTTCACAATAATTCAATATTTTAATAGGAAAGATGTTTGAATTATAGGTAATTGTGACCATTATCTTTCCCAAATAAATATGAATATACCTGCAAAGGACTCCAAAAAGGTATATTTCTAGACTTGGTTCATTTTAATTAATTCATTGATGAAATTATACATAAATAATCCATTGATTGAATTAAATTATATATACATATAAATTACATATATAAATATATAAGGAGTGAAAACCCAGATTTAATGAAGTTGTACAATTATTGTCCACAACAAAAGGACGTTTATCAATTAAATTTGAAGTTAGGTTCAGTTTTAAAAATTATTATTGCTGATATGAATCTTATACTAAAAATGAAGGTAAAACTAATAGTAAGTGTTTGAGAACATTTTAGTGAAATTATAATAAAGAAAATTCACTTTATAAAACTCTTTTCCCAGAAATAGTTTTTTACAATGAATTTGCATTTAAAGTTAACAACTTTATGCATAAAATAGCTAAAATTTAATTACAGAAACAGAAATGTTGATCATCATTTATGCTTTTGTTGCATTAAGAATATTCTCTAGTTAACCACAGATGTTTGGTTATTTTTTAAAAATCATTATATTAAAACATTTGAATAAACATATGTGGTTGGTATTATAGGTCAGGGGAAAGTATCCTGGTATCAGAGAGATGATTAGACTTTTAATCATGACTGTAGTGAAACCACTGTAAATGAAACAATGCTTCAACACCTAACTCAACTGTGTCCTGATGAGCTTTGTTTAAGAATGTCATTTAATCAACCAAGCCCAGGTTAATTAAGGATGTAGGGATATAACTACTTGATGGTCTATGATGTGCTTACTTCTGCCTTCCACAATGAAAGGCATATATCAACCTATAGCATTTGAGGGATTTGTCAAATATATGGAACATGAACACAAGTTCACAGTCCCGTGTGTGTGTGTGTGTGTGTGTGTGATAAGAGTTAACAGCATTCATTTAGATCAAATTTACATCCCAATACAATTGGTTTTAAACCTATAAAATCAATTGAGCATAAGTGATACCATATAACTAATTTATGTGTTGGATTTGAAAATGTATCTTAAAATCAATGGATTCCATGACCACATCTTCATTTTATTCTATATATTATTGAACTCAGGTAAGCATTATCATTATCATCAAAAACAAGAATGAAAGGAAAGAAGTTAGAATGCTGCTTCTATTACAAAAGAGTCAATATGTAGCATACATGAATCTTCTATTAACAATTATATTTAAACAGACATTTTAAATGCCTACTCTGTGCATGGAACAATCTTCCCTTTCACCTCTGGCCTTCCATCTTTGGTTTTATATATCCCTTGAAGAGGAAGAGGAAAAGGGAAGAGGGAAAAAATGATGAAGAAGAAGACTTTTTTTTTTGGTCATATAATCACAATGTTTATTTTCCAGACAATTTTATTGAAATATACTAGAAGCCCAGGGGCAGGCAACACAAATGTGTGAACAGGAAAAAAAATCACACGTAAAATAATTTCAAAAAGTAAAGATTAATCTTGGAGATGGAGACTCCCCTCTCTGGAGACTTGCAGGGTTTCCATTATGATTAATCCTGTACTGAAACTAGTATTAGAAAAGGAATACAAGAACTTTTGCAAAAAAAAACAAAACAAAACAAAAACAAAAACAAAAACAAAAACAAAACCAAAACCAGTAGAAAGGAAAGGTGGGTGGGCTTTCTGCTTGCACCTCTTCCTTGGTGTGTAATTAGGAAGCATGCTGAGGAGTGGAGAAACTTAGCTTCAGGGTGTAGGGGTATGGACCATTTGGATTCTTCATCTGGTAATGGTTCAGAAAGACCAGGGTCTCCACTGCTCTTGGACTCTCCCTCCAATAGGCCTGAGGAGCTTATTTCACTTTTCTTTCTTGTTTTTTTTTTTCATCTCTTTTTGTCCAGGTTTAACTTCCCTCTTCCATTGCACCTTTGCTTGTAGCTCACCATCCAAACCACATCCCCTACCCCTACCAACTGATTACTTATATCTATCCTCTTCAACTTTCCCACCCCAAATTCTGACCAAATGTCTTCTATCCTTCCACTATGTCCTGTGGAATGCCTATTCTTTTTTTTCTTTTTTCTGGTGAGGCAATTGGGGTTAAGTGCCTTGACCAGAGTCACACAGCTAGTGAATATCATGGCCTCAAATCTGAGGCCAGATTTGAACTCACATCCTCCTGACTCCAGGGCTAGTGCTCTATCCACTGTGTCATCTACCTGCCCTGGAGATGCTTATTTTTTAGGCAATGAACTTACCTTCACCCATGATCTTTTGCTCTCCCACCCTTTCCATCTTTTAATTATCACTAAAACCTGGCTTCCTATTGACATAGCTTGCTGACCACCCTTTACATTACTGGCTGCACCTTCACTCATTGCCCTTGGCTCACTGGCTGAGGTGATGGAGTCAGAATACTCTTTGCTCCCCATTGCCACTACCAGGTTTTCCCCCTACCTCCATCAATCAGTAACTTCTAAATCACTCTCCTTCCTTTTTTTCAAACAATTTGGTACCTGACTGACAATATTTTTTTTTCTCCAACTTCTCTTATATTTGGGGACTTCAACATATGTTGAAACTCTCCCTCAAACACTTTACCCAAACAGTTTCTCAATGTACTCACTTCCAGTTAACTACTTCTCCACTCCACCTCACCCACACACAAAGGTGGTCCTATCTTAATCTTACATTAACCCACAAAGGCACCCCCTATATATCCAAAATTCCCTTGTGACTCTTTCCACCTCTCACTTTGCCTTCCCTTATCAAATCCTACTCTTTATCCACACCATAAGCTTCAAACCCTCAATCTCAGATTTTTTTCTTAGGCCATTTCCCCTACATTTGCCACTCTCTCCTCTTTTCCCTATCTTGACTTCTTGGTGAATCAGTCAAGCACTATGCTGTCCTCTTCTATTGAGTTCCTTGATGCCAAGCCTCAGCCTTGAAAAAGTACCACCACACATCATCTTCACCGCTATACACATGTTGCTGAACAACAGTAGATAAAACTATGTATCCATTCTGACTGCTCTGACAAATTTACAAATTTATGTTACCATCCTCAAATGAACCCTCAATGTTGTTATACAATTCTACTATACCTCATTTATTAACTCACTGTCCCATTCTCCACAATGACTTTTCCAAACCTTTTCACACCTCCTCAAATTTCTTTTTTCTCCTCTTCTCCCCACCTTTTTTATCTGGGAACCTTGTCTCATGTTTTATAGAAAACAAACAAACAAATTGAGGCAAGAACACTCTCTTTCCCCATCTTCCATATTTCATATTATTTATATGCTTTCTACCACTATTTCTTCTTTCACCTCTCATAAGGAGATAGCCTTATTGCTTGAAAAAGCTAATGCCTCTGCCTGCACAAGCAATGCCATTCCATTTCATGCCTTCCCAAAGATTGTGCCTTCTGCCACCCCCAGGCTATCACTTACCTTCAACCTCCCCCCTTTCTACTGGCTGCATCTAAATTGCCTACAAACATAATTCATGAGTTTTTCTTTCTCAAAAAATTTTAACTTGATCTTTCCATCCTAAATAACTAAGTTCTGCTCTCTGTGGATAAATTCCTTGGGAAAAAAAGCACTCTACAATAGGTACATTCACTTTATCTCCTCTTATTCTCCTCTTAATTCCCTTATAATTTGTCTTCTTACCTCAATATTTAACCAAAACTGTTCTCTCTGAAGATATCAATGGCTTTTGCTCAGTTTTCTTTCTCCTTGAACTCTCTGCAAACTTTGACACTGCTGGTTATCCTCTTATCCTTGATATTCTCTTGTCTTTAAGTTTTCAGAACAGCATGCTCTTATAATTTTCCTCCTATTTATCAGAGGGCCCCTTTTTAGTATCTTTTCTTGGATCTTCATCTAAGAAATCATACTCTCTAACTCTAGGTGACTGTCAAGTCTCTGTCCTGGGCCTTATTTTCTTCTTCCTCTATAAAACTTCACTTGGTGACCTAATAAGCCCCTAAAGATTTAATTTTTATTTCTATGCTAGTGAATTTCAAATCCACTTATCCTACCCTAACAGCTCTGCTAACCTCCAATCTTTCATCTCCAACTTCCTTTCAGACATCTTGAACTGGATATTTAATAAACATCTTAAATTCAATATGTCCAAAACTAAATTTATTTTCTTTCCCCCAATCCTCACCCTTTGAAACATCTTTGCTTCTATTGAAGGCAACGTCATTGTTTCATTACTCTCCTTCATAAAGTTTTTGTAGAGCACCAGGCAATATGCTCCATGCTAGAGATACAAAGAAATGCTGACATACATCTCCTACCCCCAAGCATCTTACATTCTTTATTTTACTTTTAATTTATGGAATAAAATAAAGATTCCCATAATAGTACAATAAAAAAGATGATTGTACATGAAACTGCAAATCTACTTAGCACAAGTTGCTATTCTTTTCAAATATACAATAAAATTTTCTTGTAAGTGTCTTTGCTTTTTTTTTCCCTCCCCATCCATGCCCCAGAGATGGCTATCATTAGACATAAATATGCATATATGTGTATATATATATATATATATATACATATATATAATATATTTGTGTGTGTGTGTTTCTCTGTGTGTGTCTGTGTAAAATTGTTCTATACATACTTCTATTAGTTCTTTTCTGGATGCAGGTTGTGTCTTCCTTCATATGCCCTTTATAGTTAATTGGGGTATTTATAATAGACAAAGGAACTTATTCACTCAAAGTAATTCTTAAAACAATATTTTTGTTACTGCATACAATGTTCTTTTGGTCCTGCTAATATCACTCTTCATTATTTCATGCAAGTCTTCCCATGTTATTTTTTTTCTCCAAAATCATTGAGCTCATCAGTTCTTATAGCACAGTAGCATTCCATCACAATCATATACCACAACTCATTAAGCCATTCCCCAATTGATGGGCATCCCTACAATTTCCAGTTCTTTACCAGCACAAAGACAGCTGCTAAAAACATTTTTGAACATATTAATTCTTTTCCTTTTTCCCTAATCATCTTTGGAAGTAGACCAAGTAGTGGTATGGCTGAGCCAAAGAATAAAGATAGTTTAATACCTCTTTAGGAATAATTTCAGATTGCTCTCCAAAATGGTTAGATCATTTAACAATTCCACAAACAATGAGTTAGTATCCCAATTTTTCCATATCCTTTCCAACATTTGTAACTTTCTCCTTCTATAATTTTATAGCTAATCTAGTAGGTGTACAATGATATCTCAAAGTTGTTTTAATCAGTATTTTTCTGATCAATAGTGATTTATAGCATTATTATGTGACTATAAATTGTTTTTATTTCTTCACTAGAAAACTGCCTTTCTTAACCTTTGACCATTTATCAATTGGGGAATGACTCTTATTCTTATAGGTTTGATAAAAGTTATAATTACTGTTTGTGCATTTTCTTCCATCTTAAAAATTATTTTATAAAGCTAGAAAAAATAGCAAAATTCATCCAGAGAAACAAAATTTCAAGAATGTCAAGGAAATTGATGAACAAATTGGGAGGAAAAGGGATCTAGCAACAACAGATTTCAAATTATTTTACAAAAGTGAAATCATTAAAACAATTTGTTACTATCCAAGAAATAGAGATGTTGATCAGTGGAACAGATTAAGCACACAATATATAGGGGTAAATTAGCACAGTAACCTATTATTTAATAAGCCCAAGTATCTCAGCTATTGAAGGGAAAAACCTTATTATTCATCAAAAGCTATTGGAGAGATTGGAAAGGAATCTGACAGAAAATCTCTGTAGTAAAATATCTCATTCTGTATACCGAGACAAACTCAAAATATAATTTAGACATAAAGGTGACATCACAAAGAAGTTAGTAGAACATGGAAGAAATTATGTCTTAAATCTATACGTAGGAGAAAATGAATGACCAAGCAAGAGCTTCATGTATATAAGGTAAAGATATATGTGTGTGTATACACATACATATATACATGTGTGTATATATATATATGTATATACATATATACACACACACACACATATACATATATCACATACAAACATATATATGTTTATACATATATACACACACACACACATACAATTGTGTGTATACAACTTTGTGTGTGTATGGAACTGAATTCAATTTAAAAGTTGTCCTTTTTGTGGTGGTAAAGAATTGGAAACTGAGGGGATACTCATCAACTTGGAAATGGTTGAACATATTATCATATATGAATGTGATTGAATACTACTGCACTAGAGGAAATGATGAATAGGGTGGCTTCCAAAAGACCTGGAAAGTCTTTTACAAACTGACATAAAGTGAATTGAGCAAAATCAGAAGTGCAACATATACAATAACAACAGTATTATAAAGATAATAATTTTGATCAACAAAATTACAAACTGCATGTCTGTACATGCTTTTGATGGGTTTTGTTTTTCATGACTTCTCAATAGATGGGGGAAAGGAAGGAGAAAGGGAAAGAATTTGGAATTGAAAAAATAAAATTGAATTTAAAAAGTAAATGAAATGCATTATTTTGTATATTAATTTTTGTAAATAACACTACAAACACTGCAATTACTGGTGATTTACTGAGCACTTATGATATGCAAAGCAATATATAAAGTGCTGGGGTAATCACAAAAGTACGATGTGATCCTTCACCTCAGAGTATTTATAATCTTTTTAAAGAAGATAAGATGTAATAGTGTAACTGTAATATTTATGAGTGAGATGAACCATTCAAATGCATCAAGTCAAAAAACAAAGGAGGAAGGGATCTTATATACTAGAATATTCTATTTTACTTCACTAGTAACTGGTCTTTTTCCTCATTACTTTCTTTCTTCCCTTACATAGTTTTTCATTGACAAGACCGTGTTGGCATTAACAGGTCAAATCAAGCCAAGAATTCCATTTCATCACTTCTCTTATTAGTTACTTTAACCTTTCTTTTATTCACCCATTCTGTTTAATGGGCTTTAAAGACACTAAGTCTAATTGAAGACTCATTGCCACAAAATTAAACAGTACCATTTTGGCTATAACACTTTTTAAACACTTTCTTCAAGTTCAGTATAATTGGATTTAGGTGCAAATCTGCTAAAGTAACATTATGGTCCACAAATTTGTCATTATTCTATGAATTTTCTTATATATTTATTTTTATTATTAAATAACATTCTATAAAAGTGATTAGATATTGATTTTCAGGTAAAACACTGATCTTTAAATCCCTAAAATTGTTTCTTATGTGTCAAAAAACATCTGAATACTGAGTAAGAATTAGCTCATATAAGAATGGAGGTTAAAGGACTTGTGGATTTGAGGAATATTTATGAACACTATGGAGAAGGGTCATAATCCCATAAATCTTAGTGTTTTTATTTTTTTTTGCAGCCAAAAACAAGGTTTATTGAAGATTAGCCATATTAGCTAGACTCTTAAGGAATCTGAGCATCTATGGCCTATTGGCTAGATTCTAAGAATCAGAGCATCTTAATGGAAACAAGATGGACCTTACATAAAGATTGTGGGAGGGATCTAGAAGTGCCCAAGTAGTCCATGAGGTAATAGAATTACCAAGAGTGGGAAGTGGCCTGGGGCCATAGGGAGGCAAGACTATGGAGAAGATATTGGGTGTAGCCACAGTGAAAGACCAGTTGAAGAGATTATAGCCTCAGGTGAACACCAGAGATTTGACCATGTGGGAAAGTCCAGGGTTTTTCCTTTCTGGGGCCCAGATCCCAACCCCATCGTTCCCCCCTCAAACAAATGGGACCCAAATTCTTTTGGAGTAAGGGGCGAAGGTCTCAGCTTCTGAAATTTCTTCTTGCTGGCAAGGGGCATAGAGCTGTCCCTGCCTTGAGGGGATCCCAAAGAGGAGGTTGAGTGGAACCAAGCACAGGCTGCATCCAGGGAATGATGGGGGACAGTGACTGGTACCCACTGCTTATTACCAACTGTAGGTGAATGGCCTGTAGCCTGGAAGACATAAATCTAACAGAAAAAAAAAAAACACAACTTCAGGGCCCAGATATAAAGCAGGGACTAGATTTGGGGCTCAACTTTGAGGATAAACCATCCTTAGCTCTGTTTGGATCCAGATAATTCAGTTTTCCAATCATGCAGTATCAAATCCACCTCATAGCCAGACTCAGGAATAGCCAGGTGGGTAACATTCCCTTTCAAAACAATATAATGGGGAAACCAAGCCAGGAGGATCCCATCTTAGACTGAGGCTAAAATTGTCCTCTCAGCTTTTCCCAGTGATGACTTCCTACCAGTATCACCTTCTCTGAGTAGCTTGTGGCATTTCTCTCAGATCGTGGATTATTGATTATCAATGGATTCTGACCCATCAGACAACTCAAAATAAAATCCTATGAGAAGTTTTACTAATCACAGCTTAGGAAAAACTTTTCCAAGATTTACATCTCAAACTTAAATTTGTCCTGGTGTAAAAAGCCAATCATTAGAGACTTTTATACAAAACCCAAACAAGTTTTTGGCAAGTTTGCACATTAAAACAATAACCTACAATAGCTAAATTATTTTAGTGGTAACCAAATTTTGACAAGTTGCTTGACATAATTCCCTGATGCCAAAAAATTTAGCTCAACTGTCTCTCACACTTCTGGGGAACATGAGGAGGTCTGAGGCACAGAGGGAAAAGGGAGATAGGAGATTTAACTAGAGAAGATTGGCTCCCCAAATTCACCATCAGGTTCCTTCCCAACAAAGGGGCAGGACAAAAGGAGAGCATAAAGAGGGAGTGTTTAAACAACAGATACTCAAGTAGGCAAGGGAGAGGGTATGTCCCCTCAATGCCCATGCCCCAACAGGTAGAGGGGCAAGTATGGCCAAAATAGGACAGAGAACATAGCAAAGATAAAGTGGGTAACCTTACCTTCGATTTTGCCCAAGGCTCAGGGAGAGAGATGGAGAAAGTGAGAGTGCTACCAAGCCCCAGGCTCCCTTGTCATTCCTAGTCTTGAGAAGACTGGAGGATGGGTTACTGAGGGGCAACTCCACCATTTTTCCAACCTCGAGGACAATCCTTCCTCCAATGTCCCTCCTGGTCACATCTTGGGCACAGTCCCAGAGGCATTGGTCAGGGGGGCTCCCTCTGGGGGGGGACCCTGGAGGGGCATTCCTTGGACCAGCAGGCCTCCTTTTGGCCCTCACTGCCTGATATGATGAGCTTCCTCTGAGGGTACGCCCTGGAGGGGCACTCCTTGGACCAGTGCCTTTCCTGGTGGCATCGAAAGCAGGTTTTCCCACTGCCAGAGTTGCCAGGAGCACCCTTGGTCTTTTCCTGGCCATGGCAGCAGCCAAGAATTGAGCATGTTCTCTGTCTCTAACCCTTTCTCTTCTTTTTCTTTCTTCCATTGCTACTAAGTCTCTATTGTTAAAAACTCCAAAGCCCATCTCCAGTAATTGGGCCTGAGGTGCTTGGGGTCCCATTGCCAATTTCTTCAATTTCCTACTAATATCTGGGGCAGACTGATTAATGAAATACATGCTAAGGATTGTTGCCCGTTCTATAGAGTTGAGATCTAAATTCATATCTACTAGCCTGTCTTGGAAAAGGGCAGGGTTTTCCTTTTGTCCCTGGGTAATTTCCTTAATTTTTTGAAAATTTACTTGCTTTTGGAATGCAGTTCTTAGTCCTTCTAACAGGCAAATTACCATGTGATCTCTCCTTGCCCTATCCTCACTCTTCTGATAATCCCATCCTGGGTCAGTAGTGGGACCAGCAGCTGTTCCTGGGGGGTATTTTGTAGGGTCATAGGTAGCAAAATGATCCCCAAATTTTTGGATATGTTCCCAGATTCTCCTCTTCTCTTCAGTGGTATAACAGGTGGAGAAAAGGATATGCAAATCACCCCAAGAAAGCTCAAATTGTAGGGACATGTCCCTAAAACCCTCAGTAAACTTAGTTGGATCTTCTGAGTATCACCCCAGTTTCTCTTTGACCTGAATGAGGTCTGACATGGAGAATGGAACATGCACCCTAATTGTCCCATTAGGGGAGACAGGAACTTCCCTTAGGGAAAAAGCCCTGAAGGCACTGTGGGAACTGGGGCTAGAGATGTAGGGAGATAGAAAGTCCCACTTCTTGTGAGTGAGGGACTGGGGACTGGTCTGCAAAGCCAGGGGATCTGACTGGCAAGGGGAAAAATCAGCTGACACTGGAGGAGGGGGAGGGGTCAAGGGAGGAAATACCACTGAGGCTGGGGCTGAGGTCAAGGTCTGGGTGGTCCTTGCCTCAGGGTAAAGGGCCTGGGGAGGAGGTGTTGCCAAAACCTGAGCAGGGGTTGCCTCCTGAGTAGGGGTCACCTCCTGAGCAGGGGTCTGAGGAGAAATTGCAGGTTGGGAAGGGGGTTGGGATGGAGGAAAAGGGGAGGAAAAGCAAGGGAAAGCGGGGTTAGGCAAGGAGGGAGGGGGATGAGGAACAGGGGGCAAGGGAAAATGGGGAGAATAGGGAGGGGGTAGGGACTGGGGAGGTGCTATAGCCCTGAGAGCCATGAAAAGAGAGTTGTCCAAAAAATCTAGTTGATCCCCATTCCCCGTTTGTGGGGTGGCTGTAGCTATGAGCATCCTACAATCTTTTCTGAGAATGAGGTCCCGAGAAAGTTGGACAAAAGTCATTATGTAGGCAATCTCCACCCATTTTCCTTCTCTGCTACAATATCATTTTAACTCTGAGAGTGTATTTTGCTATAATGTCCCCAAAATGGGCCACAGCTCATAATTTTCCAGATGATACTGAGGCCAAATGGTGTTGCAAAAGAACACCAGCCTTGTCTTTTTTAGTTCTTTAGAGCAACTAAATTTTTTTCCAATTTTGTAAAAGACAGCCCAAAGGTGAATCTTCAGGAATTGAAGAGGATTGACCCTTTGCAGGTGTGGGGACTGAAAGTCCCTCCCTCCTTAAAAGAAGATTTAGGAATAAGACTAGGGAAACAGACAAAAAATTCAAAAACTCAAAGAAGTAAGTTAAGTTTTCCCAAGTCCCTGGTGCTGTGAGAATTGACAGGATTGGGCCTACGATTCTGCCCATGTCCATGGTCTTGAACAGAACCACTGGACCTAGAGCCTGAGAGCAAAGGCAAAAGTAAAATAGTTCTTGGACTCAAGGAGCTTACATCTTCTTGAAAGCAGACAATACATAAATATATAGGCATATGTAAAACACATACAAAGTGTACACAAACTGTTAATTGGACAGAATTTCATGTTTTAAAAGATGGAAGCACCACTAAGGAGAAATTATCTTTTGGATTAGATTCTCATTAATGAAGAGGAATTGATCTGGGTTGGAAATGATGGAAAATCTGGGAGGAACTTATCATTGAATTCTGAAATTTATGTTAGAAAAGAGCAAGTCCAAGAAGATTCTGATATCAATCCATGATTTTGAGAAAACAGATTTCAAAGAGTTCAGAAGAAAGATGGGAGGATTTTGTAGAGCAAAATAGTTCAATGGAAATCAGCCCAAAGGACATGGGAGATAATCGAGAATGAAATTCTCAAGATATATAGTGAAGCAAAGCCAAAAGTAGGGAGAATGAGATCTGCCTGAAAAGATAGATGTGGATGCCAAGGAGTTTACCAACCAAATTACATTTTTTTTAAAGAAAAATAAGAAGAGTAGCTAGCATTTACATAGCAATTTAAGGTTTGTAAATAACTTTATAAATGCTGTATCACTTGATCATCAGAACAACTCTGGGAAGTAGGTTATTATCCCTTTTCTACAATTGAGGAAACTGGGGGGAAAGGAAGTAAAATGGCTTTCCTAGGGTAACTCAACTAAAGTTTGTCCTGGAGAAAGATTCAAATTCATAACCCTAACTCAAAATCCAACACTCTATGTCCCATGATATTTAAAGGCACAGAATATGAAAATGAGGTCAGGCAATAGAGAATGAGTATAAGAAGGTGGTGGTGTCTTGTAAAAGACATCAGGAATGATAACATTAAGAATAATTTTAGTTTGGCAATGGAAATAAATTAATTGAGGTTAACAAAAGTGATGTTTTGCTTTTTTTTTTCTAAAGTTACATTTGAAGAAAAATAGGAATCAGTGGAAGGAAAGACATGTTGTGGTTGGGACAATGATAAAAAAGATGATGATGGAAGAACTGATCAATTCTTATTTTCTTTCTAAAAGTGTTGGAACAAAAATACTAATAAGTAGTATATACCCAAGATAAGTATGAAGTCATCAACTGATATGGCCCAGATGAATGATATCTGTGGGTTATGAAATAACTGGAATATGTGACGGGAAAGTGCCTATGAGTGATGGTTGAAACTAGGTAGGAAAGTGATGATTACAAAATGTTCCTATCTGAGGATAACATTGTCCTGATTTCTAACATTATCCTATCTGAGGATAACATTGTCCTGATTCTAACATTAGAATATTTGCAGTACTAATGAGGAGGCGGTGAGATAAGGAGACTTTTGAAAGTTGTCATTGTTCTTTTTTTGTTTCATTTTTTCCACTTATTAGTATTTTCTTTTTTCCGATTACATGAAAAGAGAGTTTTCAGCATTCGTTTTTGTAAGATTTTGAGTTCCAAATTTTTCTCTCTTCCCCTCCCCCTCCCTAAGAGAGAAAACAATCTGATATAGATCATACATGTATCATTATGTTAAACATATTTCCACATTAGTCATGTTGTGAAAGAAGAAACAGAACAAAAGGGAAAAAAAGAAACATGAGAAAAAAAACAAAAAAATGAAAATAGTATGCTTTGATCTACATTCAGACTCCATAGTTCTTTCTCTGGATGTGGATAGCATTTCTATTATGAGTCTTTTGGAATTGTCTTAGATCATTGTATTGCTGAGAAGAGCTAAATCTATCATAGTTGATTATCATACAATGTGGCTGTTACTGTGTACAACGTTCTCCTGCTTCTGCTCACTTTACTCAACATAAGTTCATGTAAGTCTTTCTAGGTTTTTATGAAATCTATCTGCTCATTATTTCTTATAGCACAGTAGTATTCTGTTGCATTCATATACCACAACTTTTTCAGCCATTCCCCAATTGATGGGCATCCCCATAATTTGAAATTCTTGGCCACCACAAAAAGAGCTGCTATAAATATTTTTGTGTATGTGGGTCCTTTTCTCTTTTCTATTATCTCTTTGGAATACAGACCTAGTGGTGATATTGCTGGATCAAAGGGTATGCACAATTTTACTGCCCACTGGTCATAGTTCCAAATTGCTCTGCAAAATATTTGGGTCAGTTCACAACTCCACCAACAGTGCATCAGTGTTCTAATTTTCCTACATCTTCTCCAACATTAATTATTTTCCTTTTCTGTCACATTAGACAAGCTGACAGGTGTGAGGCAGTACCTCAGAGTTGTTTTAATTTGTATGTCTCTAATGAATAGAGATTTTGAGCATTTTTCATATGTCTATAGATAGCCCTAATTTCTTCATCTGAAAACTGCTTATTAATATCCTTTGACCATTTATCCACTAGGGAATAACTTGTATTCTTATAAATTTGACTTAGTTCTCTATAAATTTTAGAAAGGAGGTCTTTATCAGAAACGCTGGCTATAAAAATTGCCTCCCAGTTTTCTGCTTTCCTTCTAATCTTGGTGGTACTGGCTTTGTTTTTGTTTAATGTAATCACAATTACCCATTTCATATTTAATAATGTTCTCTAACCCTTGTTGTTTCATAATTTCTTCCCTTCTCCATAGATCTGACAGGTAAACTATTTCTTCCTCTCCTAATTTGCTCTCCTAATCACCCTTTATGTCTAAATCATGTACAGATTTTGGCAGCGAGGTGGTGCAGTGGATAGAGCACTGGACCTGACATCAGGAGGACCTCAGTTCAAATCCGGGTTCAGACCAAACACTTGACATTTACTAGCTGTGTGACCCTGGTAAGTCACTTAACTCCAATTGCCTAAAAAAAAGAAATCATGTACCCATTTAAACATCATCTTGGTATACAGTGTTAGATGTTAGTTTATGCCTAGCTTTTGCCCTATTGTTTTCCAGTCAGCTCAGCAGTTTTGGTCAAATAATGAGTGCTTATACCAGAATCTGGAGTCTTTGGGTTTATCAAATGATAGATTACTATAGTCATCTATTACTTTTTCTTGTGTACGTAGCCTGTTCCACAGATCAGCCATTCTATTTCCTATCCAGTACCAAATAATTTTGGTGATTACAGCTTTATAATGTAGTTTTAGATCTTTAGATCTGGTATGACTAGAACACCTTCCTTTCCTTTTTTTTTCATTAATTCCCATGACATTCTCAAACTTCTGTTCTTCCAGATGAATTGTTATTGTTTTTTCTAGCTCTATAGTATATATATATATTTTTCATAGCTGCATTGGTATGGCACCGAATAAGTAAGTTAATTTAGAAAGAATTGTCATTTTTATTATATTAGATTTTTTTTCTGATTGTTTACATCTAACTATCTGCATGAAAAATGTTTTGTGGCAGGTTGACTGCCAAGTATTTTATATTGTCTATAGTCATTTTATACAGAATTTCTCCTTCTATCTCTTGCTGCTGAGATATTTTTTGGTAATATGGAGAATGGCTGATGATTCATGTTTATTTTATATCCTGAAACTTTGTTAAAGTTGTTAATTATTTCAAGCCTTTTTTTTAATTGATTCTCTAGAATTCTCTAAGTATACCGTCACATCATCTACAAAGAGTAATAGTTTTGTTTCTTCACTGCCTATTCTATTTCCTTACATTTCTTTTTCTTCTCTTATTCTTAAAGCTAACATTTCTAGTACAATATTGAATAATAGTAATGATGATGGACATTCTTGCTTCACCCCTGATCTTATTGGGAAGGCTTTTAGTTTATCCCATTACATATAATGCTTGCTGATGATTTTATATAGATATTTCTTATCATTTTAAGGAAAACTCCATTTATTCTTATGTTCTCTAGTGTTTTTAATAGAAATGGGTTCTGTGTTTTGTCAAAAGCTTTTTCTGCATCAATTGTGATAACCATATGATTTCTGTTACTTTTGTTATGGATATCATCAATTATGATGATAGTTTTCCTAGTATTGAATTGGCCTTGTATTTCTGGTATAAATTCCACCTGGTTATAGTGTATTACCCTCTTGATAAATTGCTATAATCTCTCTATTATCATTTTATTTAAATTTTTTTGCATTAATATTCATTAGGGAAATTGGTCTATGACTTGCTTTCTCTGTTTTGGCCCTTTCAGTTTTAGGTATCAACCCCATATTTATTTCATAAAAAGAATTTGGTAGGACTCTTTCTTTGCCTATTTTTCCAGATAGTTTATATAATATTGAAATTATTTTTTCTTAAAATGTTTGGTAGAATTCACTTGTAAATCCATGTGGCTGTGGATATGTTTTTATTAGGCACTTCATTGATAGTTTGTTAAAATTATTTTTTTCTAAAATGCAGTTATTTAAGTATTTTATTCCCTCTTCTGTTAATCTTGGCAATTTTTATTTTTGTATACATTCATGCATTTCACTTAGATTCTCAGATTTATTGGTGTAAATTTGGTGGAAATGGTTTCTAATTATGGCTTTAACTTCCTCTTCATTGGTGGAGAAATCAGACTTTTCATTTTTGATAATATTAATTTGTTTTTCTTATATTTAAAAAAATCAAATTAACCCAAAAATTATGTATTTTATTTTTATACAACCAGTTCTTAGTTTTATTTATTAGTTCAATAGTTTTCTGCTTTAATTTTATTAATCTCTCCTTTCATTTTCAGAATTTCTAATTTGGTGTTTAATTGGGGATTTTTTTTTTATTTTTCTAACTTTTTTATTGCATCCTAATTCATTGATCTGCTCTTTCTTTGTTTTATTCATATAAACATTTATAGATATAAAATTCCCCCTAAGAATTACTTTGGGTGCATCCCATAAATTTTGGTATGTTGTCTCATTATTGTCATTCTCTTTGTTGAAATTATAGATTATTTCTATGATTTGTTGTTTTACCCATTCATTCTTTAGAATTAGATTACTTAGTTTCCAATTAATTTTAATCTATCTTCCCATGGCCCTTTATTACATGTATTTTTATTGCATCATGATCTGAAATGGATACATTTAATATTTCTGCATTTGATTGTGAGGTTATTATGTCCTAATACATGGTAAATTTTTATGTAGATATTATGGACCTCTGAGACAAGCTATGTTCTTTTCTATCCCCATTCAATTTTCTCCAGAGTTCTATCATATCTAACTTTTCTAAAATTCTATTTATCTCCTTAATTTCTTTCTTATTTATTTTGGAGTTAGATTTATCTAATTCTGAAAGGGGGAGGATGAGTTTCCCCACTAGTATAGTTTTGCTACCTATTTCTTCCTGTAACTCACTTACCTTCTTCTCTAAGAATTTCAATGTTATATCGCTTGGTGCATATATGTTTAGCATATGTAGTTTCGCAAGATGTAGTTTCCTTCCTTACCTCTTTCAATTAGATTTATTTTTGCTTTTGCATTATCTGAGATAAGGGTTTGCACCCCTGCTGTTTTGTTTTATTTTTTAACTTCAGCTGAACCATAATATATTCTGTTCCAGACTTTTTTCTTTATTCTGTATGCATCTCTCAGCTTCAAGTGGGTTTCTTGTAAACAACATATTGTGGGATTCTGGTTTTTAATGCACTCTGCTATCCACTTAAGTTTTTTGGAAGAGTTCATCCTATTCACATGTATTTCTCTCCATCCAATGTTTCCCTGTTTATACTTTTCTCTCTCTTTTCACTCTGTCCCTCTTCACCAGTGTTTTGCTTCTGACCACCACATCTCTCAATCTGTGCTCACTTCTTTCAGCACTCCATTTTTTTTCTTTCCCCTTTCCCCCTTCCCTATAGGGTAAGACAAATTCCTATTCCTAGTTAAGTGTATATCCCCTTTTGGGCATAATCCGATGAAAGTAATGTTCAAACAATGCTTAGCCCCTCTCTTCTTTCTCTGTTCTGTAATAGGTCATTTGTGCCTCTTCATGTGATGTAATTTACCCCATTCTACCTCTCCCTTTCCTCTTCTCACAGTACAATCCTTTTTTTCACCCCATATTTTTATATCATTACATGACAGTCAACTTATACCCACACCCTCTGTCTATCTATACTTCTTCTAACTGCCCTACTAGGAATACAGTTCTCATGAGTTACAAGTATCATCTTCCTATGTAGAGATGTAAGTAGTTTAACCTTATTGAATAATATGCTTTTCCTCCATGTTTACCTTTTTATGCATCTCTTTGAGTGTGGTATTTAAAGATCAAATTTTTTGCTCAGATCTGGCCTTTTCATCAGGAAATTTTGAAAGTTCCCTATTTCAATAAATGTACATTTTTTCCCCTGAAAAATTATGATCAGTTTTGCTGGGTAATTGATTCTTGGTTGTCATCCAAACTCCTTTGCCTTCCAAAATATCATATTCTAAGCCCTCCAGTTCTTTAATTTTGAAACTTCCAATTCCTGTATAATCCTAACTATGTATTCTTGGTATCATGTTTGGTCATGGCTTCCCAGAAGTCCAATAATTCTTAAATTATCTCTCCTGGATCTATTTTCCATGTCTGTTGTTGTTTTTTTTTTCTGAGATGTTTCAAATTTTCTTCTCTTTCATTCATTCTTTTGACTTGGTTGGACTGATTCTTGATGATGATTCTTGATACATATATGTATATATGTCAGCAATCAGTAATAATAAATGTAATTATTTATGAAATCAAGTTAAATACATTATGACTAAGTTGATTTCATGTGAAAGGCAAAGCAAGTTCAGAAAAAGATAACAATTCCATCTATTTTATGATGTATCTTACTTTTATATTTTTAAATAAAAATATTCATGGGGTCCCTACTGGGGAAAAACCATAGTACACAGTAAGAAGTGAAAAGTCATTAACTTAAACTCTGTATAAAGTGGAATCCTAGACATGGTGACTTCTCAAAAAATCATAATTTAGATTCTGACTCATAGCTTAGATACTGTGACTGGTACATGACCAGTGCATGATCAGTACCCACCCTTGAGTGTCTGGGCATTTACCCAACAGCATTGGGCAATTGCCTAGATGTCTGGGAACCAGGATCAATACTAAATATAAACTAAAACATTAGCCAAAACATTAACTAAGCAGAAAAACCCCAAATATCCACCAATCCACAGAAGAACACCCTATGGCTCCTCCTCTCTTTGTCTGATTTCTATAATTACTATGGAGATTTTGGGGGGTCTTTGCAGAAATCCAACCTATAGTCTGGCTGCTGCCCCAGACTGATGGCTATCAAAATCTTGGCAAGGATCCATTATACTGCCCCAATGTAAGTACCTAATTGATTAAACTACTACCTATAAACAATCTGGATTTCTTTGGCCTCTTCCTTTGGTATTGAACTTGTCCCACTATTTTGGTTGGGAGATACAGAGTTCCATAGGTGGGGGAATTCTGGGCCCTACAATATTTTACTCTTTATACCTTAACATAAGCCACACTTTGCTCTCACCAGACTTTGAAATAATTTCTTCTTCACATGAGAAGGGAGTATCAAGTTTGTTTTCAATTAATTGTGATTGGGTGATATAGTGAAATAAAAGCCTGATAAATTATCATAGCTATTAAAGATATTTTATGATAAATATATCTACGTGCTTTCAGAATGATAATCTTACAATTATGAAAACTACTGTAATTTACTTAAAATTCAGAAGTCATAAAATTGATCTGGTTACAGTAGCTATAATTATAAAAAGGCTATGTGGTATCAGATAGAATGTTGAATTAACTTAGTAAAGAATAAATCTTGAGCTGAGGCAAATCATCTATATTTGAACAAACTATTCATTCTGTACTTTTCAGGATAGTATTTTACACATGTAAATTTAACGTTTGATTGATTGTTATCATTTAATAGAAGTATATATCAAGTCCTGCGCCAGAAATATAGTAAAATGTCATTTTAAAGAAATCCTAAAATACATATCTTGACTTTAAGAATAGGATTTAGTCTTTAAAACAAGGTTAAAAAATGAGCTGACCATTTTTCTTCATAGCTTCTACCATAGCTTCAGATAAAAAATAGCAGAGCAGCTGTTGTTACTAACACTATTTTTTTTCTAATTAGATATTCTAAAGAAAGATCAACCTGATTTCAGTAACATCATGAAAATAATCTGAAATGAAACATTAGCCCATAGAAGAGAAAGAATGACAGCACACTTAAAAACATAGGTAAAAATTACCTAAGAACACAACCAATGTATAAATGAAAGATATGAGAGTGCTGAGTATGGAATGAGCTACACTGGGAATCAAACTTTACTCTGAATTTTGCCAAATATGTGAACCCTCAAAAAATGCTCAATTTTTCTGAGCCTTGGGCAACTATCTAATGTTATAAACATAAAAACCCAATACTTAATTCTTGATATAAATCAACACAACTATTTTCCCAGATTGCCTTTTTACTCAATGTAATCTAGATAATTTAATACATTCTAAAGATTTAATCATAAATCCAGGCATCAGAGCCAAGATAATAGAGGCAGCAGCCAAGCCAAATTCTCCCAGCATTCTCCTTCAAACAACTTTAAAATAATCTCTCAAAAGAATTTTAGAATGGCATAGTCAACAAAAGGTGAAGGTAACACATTTTTTCAGCATAAGACAACTTAGGAAGTTGGCAAGAGAAGTCTGTGACACTGTGTTGGGGGCTGGACTGGAGTGTATGCTGTGGCAACATGAACGGTGAACCTTAGAATTGATTGCAACAGCAACAACAGCAGCTTCAGGAGCTCTGAGCCCAAAGATAATAAACAAATTTGACAACTCATCAGAAAGATATCACAGGGGACTCTTTGCTGGCAATGCATAAAGAACCTGGCTCTGATTGGCAACTCTACTGCACATATACAATTCTGGTCACAGTTCCATGGCAGAAAAGAGCACTTGTGGTTGGACACATGGGAACAGGGGACATGTTCACTGTTCTAAGAGGAAAACTTCCACTTGTAGTTCAAGGAAAGCACTAAGTCTTTCATGGGTAAAGATCAGAGCAGAGACCAAGAAAGCAGTAATCACACCTCTCTCCGCATCCCACTAATTTAAAAGAACCTAAAATTTGCAGATTCCCAGAGCTAGCTCTGAGAATAGCAGCACAAAAAAGGCTAAATTTTCGGACAGTGTGACTCCATGAAAAGTTGAGCAAAGCCCAAAATTAAAATAAAGTTCAAAGTCAAAAAATAGGCTGGAAAAGTGAGTAAAAAATAACAAAAAAGAACTTGATCAATAAAAATTACTATGGTGGCAGGGAAGATCAAGATAAAAGTCAGAAGAAGATGGCAATGTGAAAACAGCTGCAAATAAAGCTTCAAACAAAAAATGTTAATTGGACACAAGTTTAAAAATAATTTCTAGAATGTTAAAGAAAGAGGTAAGAATGGTAGAGAAAAAAATGGAGGAAAATGAGAGAGATACAAAATAAATTATGAAAAAAAGATTTAACAGCTTTGGGAAATAAATGCAGAAAAATATTGAAGAAAATAACAACTTTAAAAAATGACTAAATGATAAAAAAAGACACAAAAATTCATCCAAGAAAAGAACTTGTTAAAAAGCAGAATAGGTTAAATTGAAAAGGAGGTACAAAGATTCACTACAGAAAAAAAAAAAAACTTCTTAAAAAGCTGAATTGCCCAAACTGGAAAAAAAAGAGATAAAAAAGCTCACTGAAGGAAATAATTCCTTCAAAATTAGAACTGTGCAAGTAGAAGCTAATTACTCCATAAGCCATCAAAGAAAAAAAAAAAACTAAAAGTCAAAAGAATGAAAAAAAAGAACAAAATGTGACAATAATGGACCTGTAAAGTAAATCAAGGAGAGATAATTCAAGAATTACTGGATTGAGGGGACAGTAAAGTGGCACAGTGGATAGAGCACTGGCCCTGTAGTCAGAAGGACCTGGATACAAATCTGGCCTCAGACACATAATATTTACTAGCTGTGTGACTCTGAGCAAGTCACTTAACCCTGATTGCTGAGAGAGGGAAAAAGAGAAAAAGAGAGAGAGGGAGAGAGAGAGAGAGAGAGAGAGAGAGAGAGAGAGAGAGAGAGAGAG
>NW_020954569.1:16032290-16037902 GCF_900497805.2 Vombatus ursinus
AGAGAGAGAGAGAGAGAGAGAGAGAGAGAGAGAGAGAGAGAGAGAGAATTATTGGACTGTTTGACAGCAATGATACAGAAAAGATCCAGACTTCATATTTCAAGAAATTATAAAGGAAAACTTCCTCAACATCTTAATTCAGAAGGCATAATAGAAATTGAAAGAATGCTCTCATAACCTCCTGAAAGAGATCCCACAGTGAAAACTCCCAGTAATATTATAGCCAAATTTCAGAGCTCCCAGGTCAAGGTGAAAACATTTTAAGCAACCAGAAAGAAGCAATTCAAGTACCATGGAGTAATAGTCAGTATCACATAAGATTTAGTAGCTTCCACATTCAAGGAGAAAAGAACTTGGAATATAATACCCCAGAAGGCACAGGAAGTAGAATTACAACCAAGAATAACCAATCCAGCAAAACTGAGTATAATCCTTCAGGGTAAAAATGTTTATTTAATGAAATAGAGAATTTTCAAGCATTCCTGATGAAAAGACAAGAGCTGAATAGAAAATCTGATATTCAAATGCAAGACTAAATAAAAACAAAGAAAGGTAAACATGAAAGAAAATTAATAAGAGACTCATTGAGGTTAAACTGTTTGTATTATGATATGGAAGATGATACATTTATCTACTAAGAATTTCATTATTATAGAAGTTAGAAGGAGTCTACATAGACAAGGGGCATAGGTATGAGTTGATTATGTCGGGATTAACTTAAAAGAATGAAGGGGTAAAAAAAAGAGGAAAACACTGGGAGAAGGAGGAAGGGAGAAGAATAGGAAAATCATCTTACATAAAAGGAAGAGGTTGTACACTGGAGAAGAAAATGTGGGAGAGGCAGGCCATGCTTGAATCTCACTTTCATCGGAATTGTTTCAGAAGTAAGAATATATATGCACACTCAGTTGGGCATAAAAATCTATCTTACCCAACAGGGAAGTAAGAGAGGAAGGGGATAATAGAAACAGCTGTGATGAAAGGGAAGGAAAATAGGGGAAGCAGTGGTCAGAAGCAAAACAGTCTTTTGAGGAAGGACAGGGTAAAAAAAGAGAGGTGGGAATAAGAGAAGAAAAATAGGATAGGGGAAAACATACAACTAGTAATAATAATTGTGTATATCATTGGGATGAATTCACCCACAAAATAGAAGTGGATAGAAGAATGGAATTGAAACCAGAATCCAATAATATGTTTTTATAAGAGATATTTGAAACAGAAAGACTCACAGAGATAAAATAAAGGGCTGGAGCAGAACTAATATGCTTTAGCTGAAGTTAAAAAAAAAAGCAGGGGTAGCAAATATGATCTCAGACAAAGCAAAAACAAAAATAGACCCAATTAAAGAGATAACCAGGGAAACTACATTATGCTAAAGGGTACCATAGACAATGAAGTAACATCAAAACTTTGTACAGCAAGTTTCTCTGATAAAGGCTTCAGTTCTCAAATATAGTGAGAATTATATCAAATTTAGAGAAATAAGATCCATTACCCACTTGATAACCTATCAAAGGATATGAACAGGGAGTTTTCAGAAAAAAATATCAAAGCTATCTATAGCCATAAGAGAAAATGCTCCAAATTACTACTGATTAGAGAAATGTAAATTAAAATAAACTTGAGGTATCACCTCATACCTATCAGAAATAACAAATGCTGGAGGGAATGTGGGAAAATAGATACACTAATGAACTGTTGGTAGAGTTGTGAACTGTTCCAATCAGTTGAACAATCAATTGTTCTGGCTAATAATTTGTAACTATTCCCAAAGAGCTATAAAACTTTGCACACCCCTTAAGCCAGCAATACCACTACTAGGTCTATATACCAAAGAGGTCAAAGAAAAGGGAAAACGACCTATTTGCACAAAAAGAAATATAGCAACTCTTTTTGTGGTGAGAAATAATTGGAAATTGAGGGGATGCTCATTAATTGAGAAATGGATGAACAAGTTGTTGTATATAATTATGATGGGATATTATGCTATAAGAATATAAGAAATGTGAAGGGGTGGTTTCAGACAAAAAACAAACAAACTGAACAAACTGAACAAACAAACTGAAGGTAAACAAAACTGAAAGACCTATATGAACTGATGCAAAGTGAAGGGAGCACAACCAGAAGAACATTGTATACAGTGACAGCAAAATTGCAATAATGATCAATGTTGAAAGATTTAGTTACCCTTATTATTACAATGATCCTAGACAAGTCCTAAGGATTCATGATGAAATATGCTATTCAATTCCAGAGAGAGAACTGATGAGTCCTGAGTGCAAACTGAAACATAATTTTCTAAAAAGCAAACAAACAAAAAGTAAACATTGGCAAATCAGCATACTAATAACCTAGAAAAAAATAGATTAGGAAGGAAATAAACATTTATTAAGACCATAATATGTACCAGGCATTGTGCTTTTCTAATACCTCATTTTTTCCTTGGAACAACCATGGAGGCAGTTCTTTATTTTGTCTCATTTTACAATTGAGGAAACTGGGAAAAAGGAGGGCTAGTGACTTGCTTAAGGTCTAATATCATGTAAATGTTTCAGGCTGGATTTGATCCCTGGCTCCATACTCTATATACTGCATCACCTAGCTACTTCTAAATCAGTGAATTATTAAGAAGAAAGAAAAAAATAATTAAAAATTGAAGACAGTAAGACAAATTCAGTATTGAGTTTCAACAGGAAATGAGGATAATAAGATAGAAATAAACCCCAGTGAATAAGGAGTGTCTTATTATGTCTTCAATTTCTTTTAAATCATTATGAATGAATTATAACTTCAAGAAGAAAAGAAAAAAAAACTATATCAAAAGAGTTGACAGCAAGGAATCACTCTGGAAAAGGAAACAGAAAGGAAAATATAGATACACCTAGTTCCTTTACTCTGTAATGATACATGAAAATGGGGAAAAGATATCTGAAGATCAAAGTTGGTCATTTTAAATATTAGGGGGAAAGAATCTAATTAATTGGTGAGAGAAATATGTTAGCTCTACTTTCCAAGGGAAAACATAGATATTCATGCTGTAGCTGTCAACATTTAAGCTTTTCATTACTGCAACATGGTGTGAAAGTGTAAGAAATAACAGTAAACCAGTGTTTTAAATTAGATAAAAAGTGCTGAGCTATAAATACTTCTACCTTTCTTCTCAGCTCCCAACTCATGAGCATTAAACACATTACTTACATGATTTGTCAGCTAACCCAAAAAGTGAAATATGAGATGAATTCATTTTTTCATTTTTATTTTATAAGACATATTTTTGGATGTTTTTTACCTAATAAAAATAAAAGTAAAGGTGTTTTAAAAGTAGTACTTTGTCTAATAAGAATTCTGCCTTATGGTTATGTTTTGAAGATCTGTTACCATTGGAGGGCATATTTTAAAGAGAAAATTGAAGTATAAACAGATATTTCAATATGTAAACTGTGTGGTCATACTTCATTTGTCTAGAAGGCTAGTAAAGCATGTCCTGGTCATCAAATTAGCTATTGAACCTTTCTATTACAAACAGTAATCTGAAATCTTGAGTGATTCCTAAAATACAAATTTGTAAAACCACTCAAGCTATTTTTTTATTCATAATAATCATGTTGTGAAAGAAAACATAGACAAGAAATTTTTTTTGAATGAAGAAAGTAAAAAAAAAAGTATGCTTCAATCTGTGTTCAGAAACCATCAGTTCTTTCTCTGGAGAAGGATAGCATTTTTCATCATAAGTCCTTCAGAATTGTCTTGGATCATTGTATTGCTGAGAATAGCTAAGTCATTCATGACTGATCATCTTACAGTATTGCATTTTGCATCAGCTAGTACAAGTCTTTTCAGGTTTTTCTAAGAGCATTCTGCTCATCATTTCTTATAGTTCGATAGTATTCCATCATAATCACTTACCACAACTTGTTCAGCTGTTCCCCACTGTCCATATGTACTCCTTCTAACTACCCTAATAATGAGAAAAAGTCTTATGAATTGCAAATATCATGTTCCCATGTAGGAATGTAAACATTTTAACCTTATTAACTCCCTTATGATTTCCCTTTCTTGTTTACCTTTTTATGCTTCTCTTGAGTGTCGTATTTGAAAGTCAAATTTTCTATTCAACACTGGTCTTTTCATCAAGAATGCTTGACAGTCCTCTATCTCATTGAATTTCAATTTTTCCCCTGAAGAATTATACACAGGTTTTGCTGGGTAGGTGATTCTTGATTGTAATTCTAGCTCCTTTGCCCTCCATAATATCATGTTCCTATCCTTTAAGGTAGAATCTGCTAAATCTTGTGTTATTCTGACTGTGGCTCCACCATATGTGCACTATTTCTTTCTGGCTGCTTGCCATGTTTTCTCCTTGATCTATGAACTCTGGAATTTGGCTATAATATTCCTAGGAGTTTTCCTTTGGGGATCTCTTTCAGGAAGTGATCACTGGATTGTTTCAATTTCTATTTTACCTTCTGGTTCTAGAATATCAGGGAAGTTTTCCTTGAAAATTTTTAGAAAGTTGTTTTCTAACAAATTTTTTTTTTATCATGGCTTTCATGTATTCCACAAATTTTTAAATTATCTCTCCTTGATCTATTTTCCAGGTCAATTGTTTTTTTCCAATAAGACATTTCACATTGTCTTCTATTTTTTCATTCTTTTGTTTTTACTTTATTATTTCTTGATTTCTCATAAAGCCATTAGCTTCCTTTTTCTACATTCTAATTTTTAAAAAATTATTTTCTTCAGTGAGTTTTTGGACTTACTCTTTTCCATTTGGCCAATTCTACCTTTTAAGGCATTCTTCTCCTCATTGTTTTTGTTTGTTTGTTTGTTTGTTTCACATTTGGCCTAGTCTGTTTTTAAGGCATTATTTTCTTCAGTAGTTTTTTGTGTCTTCTTTATCAAGCTGTTGACTAGTTTATCATGATTTTCTTGCATCACTCTCATTTTCCTTCCCAATTTTCCCTCTACCTTTCTTATTTGATTTTCAAAATATTTTTGGAACTCTTCCATGGCCTGAGAGCAAGTTATATTTTTCTTGATGGCTTGGATGTAGGAGTTTTGTTTGTTGTCTTCTGAGGAGTATTTTGAGCTTTCTTGTCACCATAGTAATTTTCAATAGTCAGAGTATTTTCAATGTTGTTTGTTCATTTCTCCAGCTTATTAGTTGACTTTCAAGTCTTTGTTAAAGTAGGACTCTGCTTCCAGGGTGGAGAGTGCCCTGTCAAGCAGCTGTTTTCAGAGTTACTTCTAGATACTTGTAAGTTTTCAGTTCTTCCAAGATGGTATGATCTAAGGAGAGGTGTTTACTATTCTCCTAGCCTGTGCTCTGGTCTGTAAGTGATCACAACCACTCTTTTGTGCCCCAGAATTGTGAGGAGAGTCCCCCCTTCCCTGTGACCACTAGCTCTGCTATGTTAGTGCTCCTCCTTGCCCTGGGACTCCCATCCAAGACTTTGATCTGAATATGGGCAAAGCAATAGAGCCCTGCCTCAGTACTAGCAAAAACAGAAAAGAAAAGAAAAGGAAAGGAAAAGAAAAGAAAAGAAAAGAAAAGAAAAGAAAAGAAAAGGAAAGGAAAGGAAAGGAAAGGAAAGGAAAGGAAAGGAAAGGAA
>NW_020954569.1:16037912-16042225 GCF_900497805.2 Vombatus ursinus
AACAACCCTGTAATCTCCTTCTCACCAGTTGTTCTACCCCCTCACTGTCTGTGGGCTGAGAATTCCAGAAGCAGTTGCTGCTGTTACTGCTGATTCAGTGGTTCTCAAGGCTTGCTCCTGGTTTGCTGTGGTCAGGGTTATGCAGGCATGGCCTGCACTGAACTGAGCTCCACTCTCACCTAGTTGCAAGAGACCTTTCCTGCTGATCTTCTAAGTTGTTTTTGGCATCTGTTATCTGAGAGGTGTAGAAGCTTCCACTGCTCTCATGATATCGATCACCTTGAGGCTTGTTGGATTTGCTGGGGCCTAATCTGCCCTGAAGTGACCTGTGCTGGACTGGGATCCTCTCTCACTCTGGTGCAACAGACCTTTCCTACCAACCTTCCAAGTTATCTTGGGCTGGAAATTTCTTTCACTCTAACTTTTAGTGGATTTTGCTGCTCTAGAATTTATTTAGAGTCACCTTTTAAAGTTAATTAGAGGGTTTGGGGGAGAGCTCAGGTGAATCCCTACCTCTACCATCTTGGCTCTGCCTCTCCATCTAAATTACATACAACATACTTTTCAACTCTGAATATATAAACAGTGATGTATTTTCACTTCAAAGAGCAGAATTATTCATTTTCTAGGATCTAATAGGCAACCCTAATTAGTTCTGTCCATGGATGGCAGTGTATTTACTTGACATTATCTCATGCACATAGTTAATTCCAGATGACTTTTATGCACATTATTAATGTGTAGTACACTTAAAACAAACAAAAAGACCCATTTCCCAGGACATTTACTTTTAGATAGTCATTTGGGCATATACCAAAAATAAAATAAAATAGCCATTAAAAATTGCCTTTTGGAAAGTCATTTTGTTTTGGTAAACATTCCAGTGCTTATGAACTATAACTTTAAAGCTCTAGTCTCAAAGGTCCCACTGGTGTGGGACTATCTTTTCATTGGTGGACATCAATGGGGCATGGTACAGGTAGTGAGAATGGGAGAGGGGAGTGCTCTTCAAGTCTTTTCAAGTCCCTTCAGTCTTCTCAGGCTTTTTGAGTCTCTTAGAGTTCTGCAGTGGTTACAGGCACTTCTGACTTCCAGCTTTAAAAGAGAAGATGTTTGATATCAAATTCTTCTTCTTTTCACTCTCAGAAAAAGATGGCATGAGAGGTGTTAAGAGCTTTTATTATGTCCCTATCTGTTATCAATAAAGACTTGAGGGAATTTCTTCTTTGGTGAGAGCTGAGATCATCACCCTTGGTTGAGCAGAGTTACCTTTCTTCCAATGGGAGAACTTCTTCACTCTGTATTGGCTGGTTATATTTTGTTAACTATACTTTCTCTGATTTCTGATTTGCTATAAACTTAGATAAATGAGTTTATTTTCTAAAAATAAAATAATAAATTTTAGAAATTAAAAAAGTCATTTGCAAACAACCAATAGTTTTAATTATCGACAATCTTTCCCAAAACATGGAATCAATTAAAATCTGATAACATTTTTTTCATTGCATCAGCAGAATAATAAAGTAAAAACAAGTTCTCAAAAGTTGGCGCAATTATCTTTATACTTAACAGTCAATGTATAGGGAAATCAACTCAAATTTATAGAACTCAAACTGCCAAAGTGATTGCATTTCTATTACATCCAAATGATTGCAGTTGTGTTGAGGAAGAAGCATTCTGTAATATGTCTTAAAGAATATAATCTACATGGACAAATGCAAAATACACAAAATAACTTTTTTGTCAATGAAAGACAACTAACTATACTCACCCCTCTTATGAAAAAAATAGAAAGAAAGAGAACTGCAGAAGATGAATCTACATATTCTCTTTCAAATGGGTTCACAGTTTTGGGAAGTTGTTAAGCATTATAATATTACCTATTACATCTAAAAGTCAGTGAAAGAAATACTTCATCTGTATGCAAGACTTGTCATTATAAGATATACCAGTAGACTACATGGGCTTAAAGTTGAAAAGAGAATCTAAATGGAACAGACTGAAATTAGTAGTGAAACATTTTAGCTGACAGTTATTTTCAAATTTTATTGTTTGTGGGCAACTGTGCTGATTCTAAAACTGCAACTTTCTGCCTAGCTTTTCTTTTCTCCTCATCGATAATAATGAGACAGAAAAGATAAAAGCTTTGGGTTTTTTAAAAGCCTTTACTTCAATCAGACTCTTGTTGACTAGTCAAAACTTCCTCATATTACAGTTTAAAGTGGTAAACAAAAAACACACAAACTTTTTTTGTGTTCTAAGATATAAACATATATATGTAAATATATATATACATATTTATATACCTATACATATACACATACACACATACTATATATATGTATGTATGTATATTCTTAAGACTATCTTTTCCCAGTAAGTATGCCTCAGTTTCCAATCTTGACAGCTTCAGATAAGGTGCATTCTAGTGTAAGAATTTTTTTTCAGTTCTGTCCATTGTAATGCAGCCCAGCTTTCTTAGCATAGCAATAATAGTCCTTGCCTCTAAACATATCAAAAGCAAGATCTAGTCTGCAAGCTACACACTTGCTCGCATATAGTTGGAGCTTTTGAGAATGTAACCCACATCTGTTTTGCGTTTTGGGGGAGACACATTTTGTTTTAAATAGCTCTAGTTTTCCTACCTTATTATTCCATAAAATGGGACAACTAGGTGGTGCAATAGATACGGGGCTGAGCCTGGAATCAGGCAGATCTGAATTCAAATGCAGTCTTATACACATACTAGCTGTGTGACCCTGGGCAAATTACATATCCCTGTTTGCCTCAATAACTCATCTGTAAAATGAGTTGGAGAAGGAAATGGCAAACCACCTCAGTATCTTTGCTAAGGAAATTCCAAGTGGTGCTAACAAAGAGTTGAACACAACTGATATGACTTAACAACCATTCAATGAAATCCAGCAACTCCCTTTCTCCTTCAATATCAAACAAAAAATCCTCTGCTTGCAGCTCAAGTTCTTCATAACCAGTCCTCCTCATATCTTTCCAGTCTTCTTCTACCTTTTCCTGCCCCTAACTCAACATCCTTCCTTCAACATACTCCCTCATATGTACTTTGCAATACAGTACACTGAATTCCTTTCTATTCTTTGAACAAGACATTTCATCTTCTAATTCTGGGGATTTTTATATATTGTTTCCCATATCTGGAATTCTCTCCCTCCTCATCTCTATCTCCTGGTTACCCTGGCTTCTGTCAAATATTATCTAAAAGTTTATGTTCTGCAATAAACTTTTCCTGATTCCCTCCCTCCTTAATGATAGTGTCTTCTGTCTAGAATTGTCTTCACTTTATCCTGTATTTAGCTTGTTTGTACATAATCATCTGCTTGTTACATTCCTCAATAGACTGGGAGTTCCTTGAGAGCAGAATCTGTGTGCTGGTTTTTTTTTTTTTGTTTGTTTGGTTTTTGTTTTTTGCTTTTTTTTAGAAGCCCCAGTATTTTAGTATAAATTTTGGCACATAATATGCACTTAATAGATGTTTGTTGAATGATAGCTGACTGTCAGGAAAGTTTCCCCCCTTAACATGTATAACAAGCATTTCTGGGAAATTGGTTGTCTGACTAAAACAATGATCTACTTTGAGACATACTTAATTATTTAAAACAACATTTTCACACAATCACCTTCACAGAATTCAATTTAATTTTGTTTTTAAAATCTGTCATATTACTACTTTTATGGAGTATTAATGAGGTTTTCTAAAGCAAGATAATTTTAAAAAATTGTCTTGAGGCATTTAAAAACACATTTCCTTCCTATATTCCTTCCTTCTTTCTTTCTATCCTTCCTTCTTCCTCTTTATTTTTTCTCTCTCTTCCTCCATTTCTCTTTCTTTCTTTTCTTCTTCCTCTTCCTTCTTTTTCTTATCCTCCTTTCCCTTCCCTCCACTTCCCTCCCCTCCCCTTCCCTTCCCTCATCTTCCCTTCCTTTCCATTTTATCTTCTTTCTTCTTGGCTTCCCTTCTCTCTCCTTACCTTTCCTTCCCTTCCTTTCTCTTCTTTTTCTCCCCTTCCTTCTTTTCATTTCCCTCTACTTCCCTCTTCTTTCTTTCTCTTATCTTCTTTTTTCTCCAGTTCCTTCCCTCCCTTTCTTTCCCTTCTTTTCCTTCCCTTTCCTTCTCTTTCCCTCCTTTTCCCCCTTTCCCTTTGCACCTCTTCCCTTCCTTTCCTTCTCCTTACCTCCTTTTCCTTTACCTTATTTTCCCTTCTCTTTCTTTTTTCTTCTCTTCTTCTTCTTCCTTCTCTCTCTCTCTCTCTCTCTCTCTCTCTCTCTCTCTCTCTCTC
>NW_020954569.1:16042325-16081136 GCF_900497805.2 Vombatus ursinus
CTCTCTCTCTCTCTCTCTCTCTCTCTCTCTCTCTCTCTCTCCCCCTGAAAAGGTACAATAAGTAAGCAGAGTTTTAGGTCCAATTCTAGATCATCATCAGTAAACCAGTGTAAATATTTGTAACTGGGTCAATGTAGTTGATTAAAATATCCTGATAACCATTAATTATTGAAAGTTGGGTCACATCAAATAAAAATAGACTGCATCAGTATCATAATTTTTTAGTTATAACCAAAGTTTGAAGAAATAAGTTTAGGTGCTATAAGTGAAGGTAAACAAAGAAAAGACAGCAGAAACATAAATGAGTATTCCCTAAGATTTGGGAGAAAAAAAGAGCAACAATCAAGAATATATATCTTGGGCTATCAATGCCATATCAGCACTTCAGGCAAACTTTAATTGAATATTGATCCCTTTGAAGACTTGCCCCAGGTATGAGCTTTAAGGAGAAAGAGAGAAATGTGCCCCCCTTGCTCAGCGTGAAGGGACAATGAGCTACCTGTAGTCTTCATGTGGATAGGGAAGAAACACAGCGGTATGTCACTTAAATGGTTCATGGAGATTGCTATATTTGGTTTATATTTATTGGAGCGAATACCCTAAGATAGCATATCTGCATTATTATTCAGCAGAGAGAGGGACCTCAATCAGTGTAAAACACTTTAGATGAATACAGTTACTTGGTATATGTGCAACAGAGGGAGAATTCTTATTCATAGAAAAATTTGCAGACACTGTGAGAGGGAACGAAACCACATGAACAACACATAATTTCTTTACTCTGTTCAAGAAGCATATTCTTTTGACTTCATTTCTAGAGCAGTAACATTGAAGCTTAAAGAATGAGAAATACTTTCTACTTGTTTGAAAGGAAGAAAAGAGCTGTTCTGGAGATTCTAGAATCACAGAATCTCAGAGTTATGAGACTTCAGAATGACCCAACCCGCCTATATCTAAGCAAACATGCCTTCTGCCACATCCTCTAGCCTCCACTGAAAGGGAACCTACTACTTGTCCTAATGAAGCTCAGATTCTAATTGTGGAGACAGCATGGAAATAATTATGTACCAACAAGATATACACAACAGCGGCACTCAAATAGAAGCGGTCCCTTTAGGTTGCATATTGATGTTATGAATTTAATGCATCTGATATACAGTATAATTTGGAGATTATCTCATAGGGAAGGCAATAATGTACAGGGAGTCCAAGAAAAGCTTCTTTAAGAAAGTAGGTTTTTGGTAATATTTTAAAGAAGCCAAGTTTAAAAAAACACAGAAAAATTAGAAAATAATAATTATTACTTATTATTGTCATTATTATTGTTATGGCCAGCACTATGTCACATAGATAGTAATTGTCTGAAGCCAAATTTGAACTCAGATGTTCCTGACTCCAGGTCCAGCACTCTGTATATGCTACCATGTGCCACAAACTAGAAATTTATTAGAAGAGTAGTTCTTTTTTTCCTTTTTTTTGGACAGGTTTAAAGGAAAGGAAGCCCCCAAAGAAAAGTCCAACCAGCTTAACTGAAGAATTCCAAGGGAGCAGCAGGAAGGAAAAATTAGTGAAGGCTACCTGGTCCATCGACTAGGACTACCACATCCAAAGTAAGGAAACCCAATTCCCTTGCCGTGGGGCAATACTGTCCCCACAAATAAAGGCAGTCCCTGAACACACTGATACTGAGGTTGGAACTAATACTTCTAAAATTAGAGACTGAGGTGGAGATAAAGAGTATAACCTAGAATGTTATGATGAACAGCCTCAGGCATACTGGTCTTAAAAGCATGCCAGGAAGACAAAAGAATATTCTGGGACATCAGGGTATACTCTTCTAGGAAGCTCACTCAATTCAGTCGTCATGACACCCCAGGTGTTTCTTAAGGTAGGAAGGGTTCCCACTTGGGAGGATTTGATTTATTTCCCATCCTGAGATCATTGGTACTCCCCCCCAGACACACCCATATGGGAACTATTTCTGATGTATATCTTTATATCTATAGAAATAAAGCTAGCTTTAAGATTTAACAGGTGGGTTTTATTTGGTTTCTCTCTCTCTCTCTCTCTCTCTCTCTCTGTCTCTCTGTCTCTCTGTCTCTCTCTCTTCTGGTGAGTGTTACAAGAAGCTTACCAACTTTAAGATAACATTTTTCCCCCAGTCATCCTCAGGATGATTATTAAATCCTATGCCAATCAATCAATCCACCCTGATTTGAGCCACCTCCCAAATTTACTGAGCAGGTGCCAACTTTAGTTTAATTAGGAGGAAATGCCTATTTACTGACCTTCCACACACGTAATAGCCACTTGTGTCATAGGCTGCTGAGGATATTGAATATGTGTCAAATGCAAGTTGCAATCATGAAGCTAGGCAATCATGAATTCAAAGTGACTCTCCATGATCTTATCCTTCAATATCTTGTAGATTTGTGCTAATCAAATAACAGATAAAAGAAAATATTATATTGATATGTGACATCATAATTAAGTTTGTTTTAATTATTAAAAGAAAGAGTAATTCAATCTCAAACCTCACACTAACAATGATTCATCACTGCTATTTTCTCCACATACATAAAAGCTGACAAAATAAGAAGGAAGTGTCAATGCAACACCATTAGAAGTAATTTCACTCCATGACCATTTTCCATTAACTTGGATCTTGTCTGGTGTGAAATGTGCTCTTATAAGTTTACCTTGAATATGGAAGTTATTTGTTAGACTCTGCCTACACTTTGGGTGTTTAGGAAGGACTAACACCTCTGGTTTGGGGGTTTACTGAGCCCTTTCCAGGGCTGCTTATCAACCTTTAGTGTCCACCTGCTACCTAACTTTCACTTGTGGTTGCAAGAAGCATGTTTAATGGTGACACCCTGGTAAACCATCTTTATAGAGGGACTAAATCAGGTTGAGAGTAATCAACAAGCCTCAAACTTATCAGTGAGGCAGATGGATGTCTACCCCAAGCAGGTGAAGACTTTCCCCTAGGGCAGGCCTGCACAACCTGCAGCCTGCAGGCTGCTTACTGCCTTCAGGCTGCCTGTAAGCAGGCCAAAGCATTTCAGAAGGCCCACAAAAATGTAGAGGAAAACATCTTTTGTATGTAGAGGAAATCTTTTGGCTTGTGGAAAGTGGCCCTCAGGCCCTAAGTGGCCAGTGGGCTGCAAGTTGTCCAGGCCTGCCTTAGAGGAATGGTTGGATAAGAACAATTTGTTCCAATAGTCATGAAGATGAGTGAAGCAGCTACTGTTGAGTACTTAGACCATGGTCAGATATTAAAGATGCCAAGGTCATCCGCTGCATCCCAGGCCATTACAGGCAATTGCCAGTCATCCTGACTTTTGTCTTACCACTGGATTTCAATGATTCAGGGAGAGTGTGGCTGACAACTTTGTGCAACTATGCCTCACATAAATCCAATTCATGTTCAAGTCAAGACATCATTCATGATGTAATTGGTCCTCCTTGAAAATGACGAATGAATAACACTTCTCAGTGATATGGCTATAACACTTAACTCATAGCCACCCATTTAGAGAGTAGTTGTTGCTAAACAGTAGGAAATAATGAGATAATCAATTGAATTTCTGAAATGAGCCCCTAAAATGGAGACGATTAATGAGTAAATAGGGTTAGGATCTGAATACATATCTTCTAAATCTGAATTCATTGTTCTTTCCACTATCCCATGCTGTTTACTCATGTTCAAGAGTACAATTAATTTATTAGAAATGACACGATATAGAAATGAGTATATTTAAATCAGAAGACTGGCAGGCACTTTTTTTTTAAGTTGACACTGATAATAAACAGTTATACTTTTAAGTATTTGTCTCTCTTTAAAAATAAAACACATGCCTGGAATTTTAATCACCTGCCACTACAAAGGTCTGAACTAACTGAAGCTTATGTTATTTTAATAAATGGTAGAGCAATTTGTGAAAATATGGAGAAGAATAAATAAAACAAATACAAACAATTAAGATTCATGTTTTGTAATAGTCATTTTAATTATCAGAAACCATCAGCAACAATTTTAATTAGTAGATAAGCAGAGCACGAGGCAAGAACCCCAGGTGATTATGAGAACTGAACTAGAAATGAAATCAAACAAATAATACCAATGTAGTAATAACAATACTTCTATGGTAAACTTTTCATTCCCAGGGGCTCAAAGAACTTCACAAATATTAATTAGAATGTGAAGGTAGCATAATATATGTTTTATAGATTGAAACTCGATGTGTTTTAACAACAACACAGAGCAAATGAAGACACAGGGCCTGGCAATAAATTCTTGGAAGTTGTATTTCAATCCCTTCCAGCTAACCATATCAAGGACTGATTTTTTTTTCCCTTAAAGACATTTTTTTTAATGAAAGTACAGTGCTGCTTCCCATCTGATCCCAACTTCCTTTCCTTCAAACAATCTCTTTAAGTGAATTTTAGCTTAGATCTTTGTTTTGTTTTTCTCCTTTTTGTTATCTAAATGGAAAGTGCTATCAGATTTTATGCTAACTTGAGCTGTTTTCTTCTTTAGGGACATGAAGATGAGTTATGTGGAGCAACCTTGAATAATCCTTGTTCCCAAAACTACTCTTGAAATAACTTGTCTTTTGAAGTTTGTACTATTTAAGCATAATAGTAATCATAAGTACAGATTTTCATTGCATGGTTTTATAAGGAAACTAAATCTATTCTATGTAAAATAAGCACAATGTCTTATCTTCTTTATATTGTTTTTGAGTTGTAGGTGAGACCGGAAAAAGAAAAGAACTAAGTTTAAAAAGAAACATTTTAATCTGAGAGTACAATAGCTAGCTTCCCTGAAACCACAACAATAATACCTTTATTCAATTTTTAGACATTTGTACCCAGAAAAACAACAGAAAAATTGGGAGCAAAACCTAAAAAAAAAAATTTAGTTTGAATCAAAATTGAATATTCTTTTTTCAAGTCAGTAGTTGTAAGAAAAAGTAGAAGTAGTTCTTATCTGAAAATATTACTATGCAAAACTAATTAGAACTCAAACATAAAGACTGATATTTGGACTCAATAAGGATGGAAATTCAGATTACAAAAATATATATAGGCAATGATATGGTACAATTGAGTTCCATTGGCATAGTGCTTGAAAATCGTATTCACAAACTATTTTATTTTTGTCTGAAGGAAACATCAAGGTGTGAGCAATGAGACAATAAGTAGAAGATGAGAGGAGGGGGAAGGTAGTTGCCAAAGAGTAATAATGGGGGAAAAGAAAAACTAGTGTTGCTGAGATTGGTTTAGATGATTAAAAAAAAAGATTGTAGCTCTTCTCAGCAATGCAAGGATCCAAGACATCTCCAAATCCCAAGACATTTCCAAAACTGTGGAAAGTGCTATCCATATCCAGAGAGGGAACTGTGGAGTCTGGATGCAGATTGAAGCATACTATTTGCTCTTTTTTTTTCTTCTGTTTTGTTTTGTTTCTTCTTTCTTGTGGTTTCTCCTATTGGTTCTAATTCTTCTTTATGACATGACTAATGTGAAAATATGCTTAGCAGGAATGTATATGTAGAGTCTAAATCAGATTGCACACTGTCATGGGGAGGTGGGAGGGAAGGGAAGGGAAGAAAAAAGGGAACTCAGAAGCTTATGGAGGTGAATGTTGAAAACTAAAAATTAATTAAAATAAAATTTAGAAAAAGATTTCATAAAGTATTGTGTCATTTAAAGCAGTTCTTTCAATATTTGAGTTTGAATACATAAAATATCTTGCATATATATTTTATAATTAACCAAAAAAGATGATTTAGGAATAATTTGTCCTTTAACTATACTAAATTACTGACATGATAAGAGTCTAGTTTCTTACCTACTGATGTCAAAAATTGGAGGAGAAGACGGTTAGCATAGAAATATGAATCTGAAATTATAAATTATAGTAGTGACTAATACATAATAAGCAAAAATGAAAACATTTCTTGTTATAAAGGAACTTATATTCTACCAGATCAAATTTAGGGAGTTACAAAAGGAAAGCAATTCAGTGACGAAGTAAAAAAAAAATCTTGAGGGTGATGGGGATTGTCAGATACCTGTGATGCAACATTTTATAGGTGTGATCAAAAAGTAATAATGATATTGGGAAGTTTAAATAGGAGAACAGGTTGGACCCACTTCATATTTCTCTGTTTTGCCCTTTTGATATCAAATTGTGAGAGGATATTTATCGTCCTGAAGACATTGATTATTATTGTGTAATACTGTAAATTAGAATGAAGATTAAGCAAGGTTAATGAAAAGAGATGTTGACCCCCAAATTCAATTAAATTCAGTAAGTTTTGATTTTGTCTAATGAATACTTACTATTCTTTATTACCTTTAGTAGGTCATTAGATAATTTCCACTGTTGCAATTTTATTCATAATCTGGTATCATTTTGGAGAATTGTGATCTAAGAGATCTAGGAATATATTATCTTTAAAACTGTGGACCTCATCTAAAGAATTCAGGTAGTCAACATTAATTTAAATAGAGTTGAACATACTTCAGGCTGGTTAGTGCAAAAACATTTTCATGAATAACTGATGAATGAAATCTGAATGTATATTGAAGCATATTATTTTTCACTTTTTTTCATTTTTTTGTTTTGATCTATGTCTTCTTTCACAAAATGATTAATATGGAAACATGCTTTGTATGATTGCACATGTACAACCTATGTTAAATTGCTTACCATGTCAGAGAGGGAAAAGGGAGGGCTGAAGGATAAAATTTGGAACTCAAAATTTAAAAAAAATTAATGTTAAAATTTTCTTTACATATAAAAGAAGGAAAAATTTAAAAACATATAACATTTTCGTGGCTTTAGGAAATGGAAAAGCACGATACATTTTTCTAGAGAATTGTATCTAGCCTCTCTTTTTCTCTCATAACATTTTGCATTGCATTATACTTCTCTTTGTGCATGTACTATTCCCCAAACCCTAGGCCCACTAGAATGTAAAGTTCTTAAGGGTTAATGACACTTTTTTTCCTTTATTTTTTAAAATTTCTAGCCTGTAAATTGTATCTTATATTTATTTAATGAGTATTTGGTAAATCTTTGTTGAATTAGTGGAGGCTGCATTTCCACTATTGTTAACACCTGGAGACAGTTAATTGATGGGAACCTTGCAAAGATGCAAGTGTTGGATGATCCTAGGATTAGGACAAAAAGGATTTTCCCAAAGCACCTAAGGAGAATAAATAATGTGTATATTTATCAATAATTTATGGCTCTATCTGGTATTAAGAATTTATGAGTCTTTGTAAGAGTATTGATTTCAAGTATGTGATGATACGCATTACTTAGAAAAAGACCAATAAAAACCTTCAAAATCAGAGATAAAAACAATTAGTACATACTACTTCAATGGTTATGACTTTCGAAGTACTGCAGAACTCAGTGATGATGCCATTCTTTGATCTGTTTTGGTATTCTTTGGATTTACAACCACTTGAGTCACAATATGTCTTGTCGTTTACTGGGATATAATCTATAACTCTGTGCCTTGCCCTGCCCCCTAAAATACATACATACATACTAACATACATATGCATATATACATTATACACACACATGCACACACACACACACATATATATATACACACAGAGACAGAGAGAGAGAGAGAGAGAGAAAACTATGGCTTTTACTTCAATGCATTCCCTTGATACTTATCATAATACAATGACACCAAGCAAAGAGGCACACATTCAGTGGGCTCTCAATAAATATTTCTTTATTAACTGGTTTTATTTTTTATCTAGAAATGCTAAAAAATGAATGGAGACTTAAGAATACATAAATATATGAAAGGTTTTTTTTTTTTTACCAGAATGATTGTGAAGTTGTTTTGTGTTCAATGAAAGGACAGAAGAAAGGACAGAAGGAAGGAAGGAAGGAAGGAAGGAAGGAAGGAAGGAAGGAAGGAAGGAAGGAAGGAAGGAAGGAAGGAAGGAAGGAAGGAAGGAAGGAAGGAAGGAAAAAAACTACATTATATGACCAGGAATAATAACTTAGCATAATTATTTTTAAGAAAAAAATAACTTGGCCATAAAAGTTGAAAATGTCAAATCGCCCTGCATTATCAAGGAGAGTTGAATCATCCTATTCTCTAAAAATTCTGAATATCAGAAAGATGATTATTGGTAAACTGTTTAGATTTAATCCAAATAAAAAAAGAAACATGCAATGGATAACTCTTTGAAGTGTTAGGTTGTAGTAGGTGCAATTCCCAACAGTAAACGAATATGCAAGATGAATAAGATTTGATCTTTACCCTTAGGCAATTTCTTCCTTCATTGGTTGATTTATCCAACAGATAACCTATTAAATGCCACCAGCTGCTCCTTTGTTGGATAACTAGAGGAATAAAAAAAAAAAGATTGGGTTCAGTCCCTGCCATTGCCCCTAAGAGAACTTGTAGTTCTAAGATGCTAAAGTGGGGAAGAACAAATTTCAAGCACCAGGCACATGAAATTCCCCAGGGAATGTAGAGTATATAACATAAAACAATATGTAATCATCCTATAAAAAGCTATTTTGTGGAAGGGTTTAATTACTATATTAACTTTGTATTTTATCCTATGAGTAGTGCAGAACCACTTAGGGCTCTTCAAAAGAAGAGTGATGTGGACAAGTCTATCCACTGGAAATATCTCTTTGGTTGCTTTTTGAAGGATGAATTGTAGAAGGGAGAAATTAGAAGCAGGAAGACTAGGAAGAGAGGATTTTAATAGTCCAGGCCTAAGGTGATGTGGGTCTGAATTAAGGTAGTTGTAGTGTAAGTGAAGAGAAGAGGATAGATTGAGTTATGTTTTATAGGTATGTTATGCAGATAAGATTTTGCAAATGTCTACATATAAAAGGTGAGGGAAAGGTAAAAAAAATCAAGCATGACTTTGCAATTGCAAGCCAGGGTAGCTATAAGAATGTTTAGCTCTTCTCAGAAATAAATTATCTAAGATAATTCTAAAAGACTCATGATGGAAAATGCTATCTACATTCAGAGAAAGACCTATGAAGTCTGAAAGCAGATTGAAGCATGCTATTTTCCTTTTTTTCTTTCCCATGATTTTTCTCTTTTGTTCTGATTCTTATTTCACACATGACTAATGTGGAAATATGTTTACTATGATTGTCAATGTATAGCCTATATCGGATTGAACAGTACCTTGGAGGGGGGAAGGTGAGGGAGGGAAAAAAATTTGAAACTCAAAATCTTAGAAAAGTGAATGTCAAAAAAATTTTTTTTCAAAAAAGAGAGAGATGGGTTTAGAAAGAACTGCCAACCTGACTAGGAAAGAAAGAATTTTATTGCATAAGTTTAATTTCTGTTGTGGAAAAAGAGGTCCCCAATAGTATAATGAAAGCATGAAATGTGTTTTTGAGGCCTATACTTTTTCAATGAAAGAAAATAATTTTTGTATTAAGTTATGTATTATATGTATATTTTGTATCACATAGCAAACTATTGACCCATGAATAAGATGGATCAGAAGGCTAATTCATTGAAGAGATTGATTTAAAAAAAAAAACATTTCTCTGTGAATTTTCTTTTACTCTTTCTGCAACTGAGGAATAATAGTTTTTGAAGAAATGTGATGTAATGCTGTGAGCCAAAGTGGGTTCTACAGTGGCAAAAGTGGTTGACTGGTTGCCACAAGGGCCAAATGTAGGAATATGTAGGATTTCCATAGAGTCAATTGACAATATCAATATTATAAGCTAGATGCATTTGGGTAATTTTTTTTACACCGATGACTTTACAAAAGGAACCTTATCATTGTGACCCCAAATAGCATGTCTTCAAACAATGTCACGCATAAGCTTATGAAGCTCCTGAAATGAAAACATTTTGTAACAAACTTGAAGATACTATAATGGAACTCATTGAATGTCAGTATCACTGTGATCTATAGAGCAATATTCATTTTCATATGACACAAAGGCTATAATTTCATTGTTCTAAAGATAAATACTATGTTTAGAAAAGTAATGAGTATAAATCAGGCATATGGAATGACTGAATCATTATAGGTTATATTTCATAAATGCCCTAGAAATCCAAGATGATTTAGTGTTATCATTCTCTCCCACAAGTGATTATAATCAGGGTCTCTGTGTTTGTATATACATGTGTGTGCAAAAATACATACTTTTTTCCAAATTAAAACAGAATGATGCATTTTTCCAATGAAATATTTGGAACAAATTATGCTTTTTATTTATAAGCTACACGTAAAGAAATACACACTTATATAATTGCTTAGTGTATGAGAAGGCATTGTAGGGCTGTGACCTACATTGCAGGAAGAATCATACATGCTTCTTCACAGATGAAATCACAGATGATCTAGAGCCTAAATCCAAAGGAACATACAAGTACAATAAGAAATAAGTATAACAGTAATAATAGTAGTATTTATTACTCTATTAACAATACTACTAAGGATAAAATGTGAGTTAAATGGATTATGACCAAGAAATCAACATAAACACTGTGGAAATTTTTGAAATGATGATCATTTATGTAATTCACAAGCTTTATTACCCAATCTAACTCTCTTTCACACTTATTCACTGAGCTCTTAACACTCTTCTACTTGAACATAAAGAAAACTTCTTTCAGAAAATCTTTTATAGAAATTGGTAATAAAATTAGAGATATAAAGGAGAAAGAATTTTACTTAGTTGAAAAATGTAAGTGAGTAGATTTTAGAAAGATCTACTCAGAGAGAGTGTGAAAGGGACACATTAATTTGATCTCAGATGAAATGAAGAAAGAACACTAGATTTGTAGTCAAAAGACATGTTCAAATACTGGCTCTGCTTTTTAGCATTTATTTGACCTTCACTTCACTTCCCTTGTGTCTCTATCTCTTTTCTTATATAGTTTTGTTAAGTGAAAAAATGAGAGTATTTGAACAAATTAGTTTTAAGGTTTGTTTGCATTATAAGCTGATGATGGAAATGAAATATGATATAGGAAAGAGTATATTCAGAGGGACAGAGCAGTTGGACTTTGATTATTTGAGTATCATTATTCATTTTACTATACATTTCACTGGAGTCTTATTTTCTAAATGAATATAATCATCATTTTGGGGATGTCCTTAGACCACTATTTAAATTTAGATATTATCTGGTTCTATTCTTCTTATATAAAGAAGTGGACAGGCAATGTGGAGGAGTTACAAATGATAAAATAATGTCAGAAAATTAACTAAGAAATTACTAAATAAATCAAAATAATCCAGTCCATGAAGAGAGGACCCAATAAATGTCTAAGTGACATTATGCACAGTTGAAGTTCTTTACCTTAAATTTGACCCTTTTGCTTGTAGAATTTACATGATTTTGTCAATTCATAATCAAACTGATATGCTAATGCCTAATCTCAAAACACTCTAAATAAATGATATCAGAACTAACTTAGCTATTTCTCTAAATTCCTATGATTCTTCCTGCCCATTTTGTCACACTATATTAGTCAAATAATTAGATTCTTCAAATGTAACTATTATTTTATTGTGACACTGAAGTATTGCCTTTCTTCACAACTTTATACAAGCCATGGGATTTTATTTCTTATAATATTCCAGAAATAGTACTGTTTTTAGCCATTTCGCTTAAAATTATTTTCTTTTTTCCCCTAATTCTTCTGGAGCTTGTTTTGAAATACAGATGTTAAAATTAATTCCTTGTTTTTTTTTCCTCCTGTGACTTCCTTTTTTATTAATTAGTTCCATTTACTCAGTATCATAATGAGAACAGTTATGTTTTGCTGGGGTGGGGAATAAAGATGGGTAGGATAGAATCATAGAATGTTAGAGCCTGAAAGTTCCTTAGGAATCATCTCATCTGGTCCCCTCATTTCAGAGTCAACCAATCAGCTAGAATTTGTTAAGGGCCCACTATGTGCGAGGTCCTGTGCTAAGCACCAGGGATTCAAAGAAAGAAAAAAAAATCCCTGCTGTCAAGGAGTTTATGATCTTATGAGACAGACAACATGCCAAAAAAAAACTATGTACAAATAGGATAAGTTGGAGGTAGTCCCAGAGGTGAGGCACTACATTAAGGAGTATCAGGAAAGCTCCTTGCAGAAGGTGGGAATTTAGTTGACACTTGAAGCACAGTGCTTGACCCATTGTGTTCAGTTCTTCTGTCATGTCTGACTCTTCATGACTCAGTAGACCAGCATGCCAGGCCCTTCTGTTCTTCACTAATGTCCAGGTTCATTGCTTCCATGACACTATCTATCCATCTCATCCTCTGTCATCCCCTTCTACTTTTGCCTTTAGTCTTTCCCAGCATCAGTCTTTTCCAATGAATTATATTTACTTATTATGTGGCCAAAATATATGAGCTTCAGCTTGATTTTTCAGTTTTTCTAAATAATAGAGTTAATTTCTGTAAGTATTAATTAATTTGATTTCCTTGCTGTCCAAGGACCTGTCACAAGTCTTTTCCAGCTCTACAATTCAAAAGCATCAAATCTCTGATGCTCAGCTTTCCTCAGTGTCCAACTCTTGCAGCCATACATTACCATTAGGAAAACCATAACTTTCAGTATATAGACCTTTGTCAGCAAAGTGATTTCTCTACTTTTTAGTATTTTGTAGAGATTTGCCATAGCTTTCCTTCAAAGGAGGAAGATGCTTTTAATTTCATGGCTGCATTTACCATCTGCAGTAATTTTTGAATCCATGAATATAAAATCTGAGACTGTTTTTTTCCCCTCTATTTTCCAGGAAGTCATGGGTCCAGTTGCCAAGATTTTAGGTTTTTTTTTTATATTAAGCTTTAAGCCAGCTTTTTAATTCTCCCATTTCACCCTCATCAAGAGGAATATTAATTGTTCCATATTATGATCATCAGAATGGTATCATCTGCTTATCCGAAATTGTTGATATTTCTTCCAGCAACCTTAATTCAGGTTTTTCATTCATACAGTCTGTCATTTCACATAACGTATTCTGCATGTGTTAAACAGATAAGGTAACAATATACAGACTTGTGTGACCCATGGCAAGCCACTTAACCTCAATTGCCTAAAAAAATAATAATTGGAATTACAGGTCAGTTTCACATTAGAGTGCAAAATGAAGCAGGGCAGAGACTAATGAAGACTCCTTTCCCATTCTTGAACCAATCAGTTTTTTCTTGTTCAGTTCTAACTGTTGCTTTGTGACCTGCCTATAAGTTTCTCCAGAGACAATATGATCTGGTATTTCTATCTCTTTGAGGACTTGTCACAATTTGTTGTGATCCATACAATCAAAGGCTTAAGTACAGTCAATGAAGCAAAAGTAGATTTTTTTTTTAGACTCTCTTGCTTTCTCCATTAGCCAGTAGATGTTGGCAATTTGGTCTCTGGTTCCTCTGCTTCTTTGAAAACCAACCTACACTTCTGGTAATTTTTAGCTCACATATTGCTGAAGCCTGGCTTGCACAATTTTAAACATAACCTTGCTGGTGTGTAAAATGAGCACAATTGCTTAATAGTTTGAACATTCTTTGGTATTACCGTTCTTTAAGATTGTGCTGTAACATGACCTTTTCTAATCCAGTGTCCACTGTGGAGTTTTCTAAATTAGCTGGTATATTGAGTGCAACTCTAACAGCATCATCTTTTCAGATTTTAAATAGTTCAGCTGGAATTCTGTCACCTCCACTAGCCTTATTGTTAACAATGCTTCTACTTGACTTCACTCTCCAGGATGTATGGTTCTCTATGTCCATAACCACATCATCATGGTTATCAATGATGTTAAGATCTTTCTTGTATAGTTTTTTTTCTTCTGCATATTCTTCTCAAAGGGGCAAGTAGCACAGTGGAAAGAGTGCCTAGCATGGAGTCAGGTGGACTTATTTTTCTGAGTTCAAATGTGGCCTTAGACACTCACTACCAATGTGACCCTGGGCAAGTCACTTAATCCTCTTTGATTTAGTTTCCTCATCTGTAAAATGAGTTGAAGAAGGAAATGGCAAAGCACTACAGTATCTTTGCAAAGAAAATCCTCTCTTGGGTCACAAAATGTTTAAAAAAACCTGAACAACAAAAATATTAGTCACTTCTATTTCCATTAATTCCCTACCATTTTTTTCTTTTATCATGCTTGTTTTTGCATGAAATGTTCAACTGATACCTCTAATTTTCCTCAGGAAATCTCTTGTCTTTCCCATTCTATTGTTTTCTTCTATTTCTTTGCTTGGTTCATTTAAGAAAACCTCCTTAATTCTCCTTGGTATTCTCTGGAATTCTGCATTCATTTGGGCATATCTTTACCTTTCATCTTCCTTCTTTCCTCAACTATTTGTAAAGCCTTATCAGACAGCCATTTTGCTTTCTTGCTCTTTTTTTTGGGGGGGGGAACATTTTTTGTTGCTATCTTCTCTACAATATTGTGAACCTCTGTACATAGTTCTTCAGGAACTCTATCTACCAGCTATAATCCCTTAAATCTTTTCATTAGCTCCACTACATATATATTCATAAGGAATGTTATTTAGGTCATACCTATAGGGTCTGATGATTTCCCCTACTTTCTTCAATTGAGTCTAAATTTTGCAATAAGAGGTTCATGATCTGAACCACACTCAGCTCCAGATATTGCTTTAACTGACTGTATAGAGCTTTTCAACTTTTGGCTACAAAGTGTGTAATTAATCTGATTTCAGTATTGATCTGGTGATGCCTTTTGTGTTGTTAAAAAAATGTTTTCTATAACCAGTGAGTCACTGAGGAGAAAAGAACAAAACTTTATTAGTCTCTGCCCTGCTTTATTTTGTACTCTAATGTGAAACTGACCTGTAATTCCAATTATTATTTTTTTTAGGCAATTGGGGTTAAGTGACTTGCCATGGGTCACACAGCTAGTAAGTGTCAAGTGTTTGGTCGAGGCCAGATTTAAACTCAGGTCCTCCTGACTTCAGGGCTGGTGCTCTATCGAGTGTGCCACCTAGCTGCCCCTCCAATTATCTTTTGATTTATTAATTTAGTATTCTAATTCACTATGATGAATGTGGCTTTTATTTTATTTCTAGAATATGTTGTAGGCCTTCATAGACAGAACTGAGCAACTTTGGCCTCTTCAGCATCAATTGTTGGTGAATAGACTTGTATTACTATGAGGCTGAATGATTTGCTTTGAATTTGAACAAAAATTATTCTGTAATTTTTTTTATATTATACCCCAGTACTGCTTTTTTCACCCTTTTATTGAGTATGAGGGCTACTTCATTTCTTCTAAAGGATTCTTGCTCACAATAGTATATGTAGTGATCACATCAACTAAATTCACCCATTCTGAACCTGTAAGTTCAGTGACATCCAAGATGTTTATGTTTAATTTTTCCATCTCCTGTTTGTTCTTATCCAGCTTACATTGGTTCATAGACCTTATATTCTAGGTTCTTTTGCAATATTGATCTTTACAATATCAGACTTGCCATTCATCACTAAACACATCCACAGCTGAACATCCTTTCAGTTTTGACCCAGCCACTTCACTCCATTTTGGAGCTATTTGTAGCATGATAGCTTGGTTCATAGTAGGTACTTAATCTTAAACAAGCTTAATTTATAACTTTTTCTTATTTGATAGTCCTTTATTTGGCAGCTAGATGGCCCAAATAATTAAAGCACTGGGCCTTGGGTCAGGAAGACATAAGTTCAAAGTCAGGCTTAGACACACTTACTGCCTGTGGGACCATGGACAAGTCACTTAACCTCTGTTTACTTAGAGACAGGTAAATGACTCAGTGGATGATCATTGGGCTTAGATTCAGGAAGACCTCAGTTCAGATCTGACCTCAAATACTCATTAGCTGTGTGACTCTGGACAAAGCATTTAGCCTTTGTTTGCCTTAATTCACTGGAGAAAGAAATAGTAAACCACTCAAGTATCTTTGCCAATAAAACCCCATACAAGGTCACAAAAAATCAGGCATGACTGAATGACTGAACAACAACCACTAAAAATAAGTCCCTCATTATATTCGTAGATAGTCTATTCCACTCCATCTTTCACTAGTTTATATTTTAATTTTTGGTTGTTATCAAATTTTTTCTCCTATGTCTTTTCTCACCAAATAGATTATAACTTTTAAGGAAGACAGCAATGGTTTTTGTGTATTCTAAAATACTCAGCATAATGTGATGGATACTTGTTGATTTAGTGAATACATTTGTAATGTACTTGGACCAAACTCATTTGAGCCTCTTAGAAATGAATTCTTCCATATACCACTATCCAAGATCTATATATATACATAGTCAAAATATCACATTAATTACCAAACAAAGCATATAACTTTACTAATTCTTACCTAACCTATGCAAAAGACTCATCACTTTCCCAAATTTTTCAGATTTAATCATAAGTTCCATGATCAGAAATATGTGAGATGCTTCAAGTTTCAATGTTTTCCTTTTCTTAGTGTTCTCAAACAAAAGTATCCATGTAATAATCTCTGATCCATTTTAAAAATGTGTGTCAAGCTTATATGGAAATAAGTTTTGTATGAATTCACATGCATAATCAATATCATATAGCTTGCCTTCTCAAGGAGTGTTTGGAACTCAGAATTTTAAAAATTGGATGTTAATTTTTAATGTAATTGGGAAATGTTTAACAAAATAAATGAAAATATATTAAATAAAAATTAATAATGAAGCTGAACCTACCAGAAAGTCATACACACAGATGCCTGTAGATATAGAGAGATCTATATCTATGTAATATACACACATATGCTTATATATTCCATGATCTAACTAAGGAATACAATTTTCTCTGCAATTTGTTTTCTCTTTTCCACTAATCTTCCAAATCCACTTCTGCTGTCCATCTTCTTGACACCAAAATCCCTCTTAATACCTACTTTAGCAAAATATTATAGCTCAACATTTATGATTATATTTATGCTCTGATTTAGACGATAGCCTCCTTATGGAAATCTTTCTGATTTTTTTTTTGTCACATTGCAAATGATGCATTGATTTGTATTTGTATTCTTCATTGATTATATATAAGAAAATTATTTGAATATGGTTTTAGAAGGGAATAAGCTACAAACAAGTAAAATATATCCATTGTTATTTACATTCAAACCTAGTTTTTCCTTTTATCTTCCCTTCTTTTCCATTTCTCTTCTCTTCTGCTCTTTTCTCTTTTCCTCTCTTCTCCTCTCCTTTCCCTTCTCCCTTTCCCTTTTGCTTCCCTTCCCTTCCTATCACACTTTTTTCCCTTCTCCCTTTCCTTCCATTCCTCATTCTCTTCCATTTTTCTTCTCTTCCCTTCTCTCTCCTCTTTTCCTTTCTTTTCTCTTCTCTTCCCTCTCCCTTCCCTTTCTCCTTTCCTCTGTTTCTTTCCCTTTCCTTCCCATTACACTTCCATTCATTCCCCCTTCCCTTCCTTTTTCTTCTCTTTCTTTTCCTTCCACTTTCTTTCTCTTCTCTTCCCTTTTATTCTCCTTTACCTTTCCTTTCCTTCCATTTCCTTCCTCTTTCCCTTCCTTCCCCTTCCTTTCCCTTTGAAAGTTGCTGCTTCAGAAGAGAAAAAGAAGCAAATAGCTGGTTAGGAACAAAGTGTTTGAGAAAATTATTTGAATTTCAGGATCATGGTTTGAGATTTGTTATTATGAACTATTTGTCTAGGAATATAATAAATCAAATAAGCATTAATAAATCATATATCTACCTATTGACTTCAAAGAAAGTGTCCAAGGAAGTGGCCATCTCTAAACCTATTTTTTGACCTCAAAACCCTCAACATATCAAAATAAGAAATTTGTCTAGAGAAACAAAGAAAGAACTAAGAGAAGGGAAAGTAAATATATCCTCACTAGAAAAGTTTCATAGAAAAAAAAAACAGAACTCTTTTTGAAAGAAAGAATGAACAACCACAAAAAAATCTCTTGGTACAATTACAAAATACTACAAATTAATAGAAAATGAGGGATAATCTAGAAAAAAATATGGAAAGCATCTGTATTAACAATAAATAACCTGTAATAATAATCTATTCCTACCCCACAGTGATAATCCAAGTACTGTAAAAATCTCCAGATTGCTGAAGAAATAAAACAAAAGGGAAGCTATACAGATGTAAATTATTAGCTCCCTAAGAAGAAGTGGCTTGAGCATTAGCCAGGTCAGATTCAAGGGTTGGGAACTCAACAATATTTTTTTAGGGTCTTAATAATTTATTTGACTATGTCTTAATAAACATTTAACAACTTTGTGATAATAAAAATATTATGTACCCAATTAAATTAAATTAATCTCTTTATTATGTGCAATGCATTCTAAACTATAGAATTGATTTTTTTTCATATGGAATAGGGGCTAAGCAATATTTGATATTGACATAGTTCACTTTGTTTTCATTGTTAAGTTATAACAACATGAATAACAAAATATATGAGAATATATTGGACAAAACAATAAATGGCAATAGCTGATACAGGAGATTCACCTGATGAGACAAAAAGGTCGTGACAAGGAAATTAGAGGTCAGATTTTAAACTTAAAGGTCTTATTTGCATAAGCAAGATTTGTAATCAGCTCACTCATTTGATGTAAACACCGGGGACCTGCGACCCAAGAGAATCATGATGGTATATAAAGGAAGTTCCTTGGTGAGGCAGTGGGATCATACATAGACATTCAATAATTCCTCATGCTTGGCTAACTTTATACTAAAAGAGAGGCTCTCTAATTGGCTTTAGAGGCATTCAAAAAGGTCTGTTAGCTTCACCTGCTTCCTCTTTGATTTATGACACAAGAATTGGAATCTTAGCCAACACAGCATCAATGAACCAGGAACAAGGAGTGATTTTTTGGAGTGACCTTAAAGACCCCAGTCCAGTGGGGGGAAAATAAAACACATAGCAGTTGTGTTACAGCTATGAATTTAGTTAAATTGTAAATCTAACTGTCCTCGATCCCTCCCCTCTTCCCACCCTCTACTCTAGAAACTGAGGTTATATCAGGGAGATTATGTATCAAAGGATTTGTGATGGGGGGAAGAGGGGAGGACTTTTGTACATTTGTTTTTGCTATAACTGTGAAGTAAATATCTCTTTGTTAAAGGTACTTGATATTCTGTGGTTAAATGAAAGTGAGGCTGGCAGACATGGGTCCCTCAACTTTCTAGAAATTATAAACTCTTGATTTTGATAGTATACCTGGCTTCTCCTCAATTTGTCTTTTCATTTCTCTCCAAGCTACACCCTGGACCTCTACCATAACTCAGTGCTTTATCTTAAATCTCATTTAAGCCCTGAAATTCATACATTGGAAGTACCTTCTACTCATGCAGATTTCCTCTCTGATTGGATGGCTCCTCCCAGAGCTTCCATTTAAGGAAATCCCTCAGGCTACTCATTTCTCTTTCCTGTCCAAGATGTACACAAGATTTCCTCTACCATGCCTCTGATGCTCACTTTTCAGCATCCTTTTATATAGTTATCCCCCCTGTAGAATATAAGCTGCTTGAGAGGAGGGATTGTCTTTTTTTCCCACTTGTATTTGTATTATCAATGCTTAGAACAGTGCTTAACACACTTTATTGTTGTTGTTGGGTCATTTCAGTTATACTAGACTCATTGTGACCCTGTTTGGAATTTTCTTGGCAAATATCCTAGAGTGGTTTTGACATTTCTTTCTCCAGGTTATTTTGTAGATGAGGAACTGAGGCAAGCATAATTAAATGACTTGCTAAAGATCACATAGCTAGTAAGTGTCTGAGACCAGATTTGAACTCATAAAAGATGAGTCTTCCTGACTCCAAGTAAGTACTTAATGAATGCTTGTTAACTGACTGATTGATTCTCGTACTTTGTATATACCTTGCTTGTATGTAAAATTCCTCTATGTGTGAGAGCAAATCCTCTATGTAGTTCCAGAGGTTCCCCCAACATAAAACAATTTTCAGGCTATTCTAATGAAAGAAAATATTTCTTGAAAATTGGAAATAATTCATTTTAACTAACCTTCCTAAAATTACATGTGCATGACTAATAATGATCATAAAATAATATACATATCTGGGTAAGATGTAAAACCAAACTTAACTCAAGATGTAGAATAAAATATACATAATTTCATTACTGAACTCAAACTGACTTCTCAGGCATGCCTATTACCTGCTAAAAGGTACAAGTGGTAGAAAAAATGTGAGAGAGACACATTCTCAAGATTGGAGAAAGAAGTTTGTATATATGTATTATGGGTGCTTAAGCATGACAATTTATACTTGACTACTTTCTCTTTTCAGTCTATGTTTCAGCCTTTAGATTGAAATATGTAATGCACAAAGAGATGTAAGATTTGACAAGTTTTCATTGATTGGGTAGGTAGGTGGTACAGTGGATAGAGGGCCAGGCCTAGAGTCAGGAAGACCTGAATTCGAATACCACCTGAGACATCTACTAGCTATATTACCTTGTGCAAATAATTTAACCCTGTTTGCCTTAGTTTTTTCATCTGTAAAACTACCTGGAGAATGAAATGGCAAAACCACTCCAGAATCTTTGTCAAAAACCCCAAATAATGTTGCAAAGAGTTGGACGTGACTGAAAAGCAACTCAACAACAACAAATATACTGGAATATCAACTGCAAAAGAAACATTGTTCATATTTGGGAAGGGGGAAATGGAATAACCATTTATACAGCACCTACTATATGTCAGGCAACAAGTGCTAAGTGCTTTTGCAATGTTATTATTATTATTAAAAAGATATCTAACTGATAGCACTACTCTGTGCTAAGTACTTTACAATTATTATCTCGTTTCATCCTCAAAACACAAGGTTCTATTATCATTCCTATTTTATGGCTGAAGAAACTGAGGCAAAAAAAATTAAATGACATGCTAAAAGCATGTAGCTACTAAGTGTGTATGGCTGGATTTAAACTCACATATTCCAACCTGACTACTCTAACCACTGTCCAGTCAGTTGCCTCCAATTACATTCTTTGTTACTCCCTATCACTAATATAGTGCTTTTCACACAGTGAAAGTGGTTAGATGATAATCAATTAAAGTATAAAGAAAGAAAAGTAAAATTATCTAAAATTTGATAATTAAGCCTGAGGAAAAGATAATGCTCTAGTTTTGAATTATATTATATTGATGTAGCACAGGCTCTGGAAGTACTCTCAGTTCACACTTGCAGATGAGTCCCTACAGTGTGGCTGCTAGGCTGCTAAATCCTTTCAAGTTCTAGGATTAGCCCCCAAATGGGATGGGGGGAAGGGTGCTAAAGCTATCAGCTCAAGCTGCCACCAATATGCTTTCTTCCATAATTGTCATCTGCAACAATACAAACAATTAGCTTTTAGAAACAGGAATTTATTGTACGAATATAGCTACGACAAAACATCCCACTACACCTAAAAGTCTGTGACACACTGCACCAAAATAAAATGGAAAGGTAGGGGGAAATAAGCATTTATTAAATGCCTCTATGTGCCAGGTACTCTACCAAGACCTTTACAAATATTATATAATTTCATCCACACAATTATTCTTGGAGTTAGGTGCTATTATTATTTCCTTTTCACAATTGATACAACGAGGCAGACAGAGGGTAACTGACTTGCCCAAGGTCACATAGCTTTTAAGTGAGGTAGAATTTGAACTCAAGTCTCCCCGACTTCAGGCCCAGTGTTTAATCCATTCTGCCACCTATTTACCTCTAAGTTCATTCAAATATACACGGAATTCAGAGGGAAGTGTGCTCAATCTTGTAGAGCCCATGGGACAAAGAAGATAAATCAAACTTACTGGTAGTTCTTTAGCTGGAGTCCTCAAGACATTCCTCTTAAGTATAGCATAGATTGCAATTCTCCTCCCCTGCCTTTTTGTAGAACCTTGAATCTTCATTGAGTTTGTCTTTGGATTCCAATGCTGACAGTTCTGACTACTGCCCCTATCCCAAGGATGGGAACACAAAAAGGAAGATGGAGAATTCTAAATATTCCAGATCTCTAAAGTTCACAGGATCTTCCTAAAATTGAGGGAGAGGAAAGAAGGAGACTGAGACTGAAGCTACAAGTGTACCTCCCTCACTGTTCCAAAATATTCCTTCTTAGGGAAACTGTGATGCTTTTTTCTCTCCATCATTAAATACTCTTAACCCTCAAATCCAGAACTAGTATAATGGTTTTATACTGCCCTATATGTCCTCACCATGTTAATATGTCTTCATTTTTTTCAAGACGTGCTATATCAACATTATTGTTCACATGTAGATAGATGGATTAAATAAAAGTTCTCACTTGACTAAAGTACAAATGCACACATACACACACATGTATGCACACATGTATATTCATATTTGTGCATACATATATATATATATACATATACACACATTGTGGTTGGCTAATCAATGGTCAAACCATCCCCCCCTTTACAATGATAGTTTTATCTTATGATCAGGTGTTTTATTTATTGTGAAAAATATAAACAGGGAAGATGAATAAACCAGTTAGAAGAATGTAACCGTTCACCTTGGTCACATAACTGATATGATCTTTGTGTGAAATTTGGGCAGTTGGACATAATCAGCGTTTTTTCTCCATTCAAAGGTAAGCTTATCTGCTTTCAGCAAGGGTCAGAAACTGTGGATCTTTGCTTTTAATATTTCTCCTACTTCATATATCCATGGGGTACCATTTTAATGTTTTGACATGATGGGCTAGAATTTTTCTAAAAAGGTAATTGCAAGCTCTAGAAGCTATGAAAGAGTATGTAAAGTACTCATACCCTCAAGCTAAATTTGGAAGAAGACAAAATGAGCTGAATGAGTTTTAAAATTCACTAGATTGAGGGTGCATAAATGTGCCCACAGCAGTTTGGCTGTTAAAAAAAAATGATTTGCTAGTGAATTATAGTACTTAATTGTGGAACCCAATTTCAGATGAAATTCTCACATAGTACTTTATAGAAATACTTTATCTTTCTTACTGGTATATAGCCTCAATAGGGAAAAGAACCTAGCTAATGTTATATAAATGTTATGTTACATACTTCAATTGCATTAGGCAAATTAGGAGATTAAATTCTATGTGGATGAGCACACCCATTTTTTCTCTAAAGATACCTTTAAGAATTAAAAAAAACACAAATAAAACAGAACTATGTAGCCCAAAATTCCCTCTTTATGTCCCAAAACAGCATTGTGAGATCAAAGTGAATGTCTTCTAAATAGCTATCTCACAGCACTGTTGTGAGTCATGAAATTTTGAAAATATACATTTTAATCTGTTTTGTAAATGTTAAAGTACTAGATAGGTTATCAGTATCATCATCATTACTATTGCTATCACTACTACTGTTTTTAATATTGAATGGAGTTCAGAAAGAAATTATTCTGGAATAAAATGTCATCTTACTGTGGTTCTTTTATCTTTAAAGTTAGGCAGGAGTATTGAAAAGGTGGATAAAATGAATGGGTTTTTTGTTACTTAAATGTTTTGGATATAAACTCATATTATTACTATAAGATTACTCTCATATTAATAAAAAATAAGAGGAAGAAGGAAAAGATGAGGGAGATGTGAAAGAATTTGGAGAAGGAAGGCAAATGGAGATGGTAAAAAAGAATGATGAGGAGAAGGAAAAGGAAAGGGAAGAGAAAGAGAAGGGAAAGGAAAAGGAGAAGAAAAAAGGGAGGTGGACAATGAAGAGGTGGTATTGCCACAATCTTTCAGTTGTCAATGAAAGGTGAAAGAGATCAGAAAATATTAATAAATGGTTCAAGATGGTGTTTCCTCCTAATTTAGGCTTTACCTTCAGTTTCTGGAACTGTTAATATCTTTTCCCTCTGGGCCATAAGAACATTTTTTATTCCACAGTACCATAATTCTACTACCTCTTTAAGAAACCTTTCAGAAATGACCATTCAATAAGTAACTTGAAATCTCATTTGTTTCCTCATCTATTTATTCAAATATAAGTTCATGTTTTCTATTTCATTACAATGTAAGCTCCTTCAGGGCAGAGATTATCCTCTTACAACTTAACACGGTTTCTATCATATAGTAAACACTTCATAAATGTTTGGTATTCATTGATACAGCACTATCCTTTTATAACTTTAAACTCATTAATCTAAATTTCACTGATACATTAAAGAAAGATATAATTTTCTCAGAAGCAGCATAAGATTATGAAGTATTCAAACTATGATACTCTATTAGAATGGAAAATCTAATCCTTTTTAAAATATGGTTTGATTCTTTTCAGATTGTTTAATTTTATTGTACTTTTAGGTGTTTTAAATTCAATTTTGTGTCTGGAGATTGAAGGTTATCAAATTTTTGTCTTTTGTTAGTTGTGTAAATAAATTTACCAAAAAAAAAAAAACAATTATTACTGAATAATGGATCTAATCACTACAGTTCAAGAGGACTTGGAATTAAGGCTCCATGAACAAATTTTGTTGTAATAATGACACAGAAATAATCAAGAAACACACTAATGTCACTGTCTGGTTGAACTGTCAGTTAGCATTAAGTCAGCCAGGGACAGATTTAATTGATTTTTATACCATGACTGAGTGGCCTGATGTTGACTGGCAGCTTGGTCAGCCAGTGACCAAAGAATGGAGGAACACTGAAGAATGTTGGATATTTCTTCTTCCTTATTTCTTCCTCCCTCCATCTACAATTCAACCATAGGGATAAGTGTAAATTATTACAGTTCAGTTCAAAAATTGAAGTACACAAATCCAAGTTTGGCTAGATTTTATAAGATATCCTGGAATATATATGTGAGTATATGTAAACTGAAAGTTCAATATGAGTAAGCATTATTATATGGAAATTGAACAAAGTTGATGAAAACTTTGGATGTATTAAAAGAGATAAAATATCCAGCACTACTGAGGAAATATTCCTACTGTAACTCTGAACATTTAGGAAAAATATTAAAAAGTTGGAGTATGTTCAGAGGATGGCATCCAGGAAGAGAAGGGTTTTGATATCCTGTCATATGAGAATATATTGAGGATGTTTAGGCTAAAGAATAGAAGCCTAGAATAGAAAAATAGAAGTGGGGGTATCCAATTTGTCTTCAAGTTTTTCAAGGGTTATTATGTGGAAGAAGGACTATACTTGCTCTTTTGGATCACAGAAGGCATAACTAAGAACTGTTGTTGGAAATTACAAAAAAAGCTTTGTTCTTAGCACTTAGAGCTATCCAAAGCTGGTGTGTGCTGCCTTCTTAGGCAGCCTTCACAGTCTTCATGTAAAAGCTAGAGGACCACATATCCACTCTGTTGTAGTGGAATCTAGTTGAGGTAAAGTTTGGACTAAAATTCTATGACTTAATTCTTACTTGACTTGAACGGTCTCTGTTATTTAAAGTATCCTATAGTGTAGTGAATAGATTAAAATTCATTCTGACCCCTTTTTCACTATTTCATATTCTAAGATATTTGCATCTGTAAGATGGTACAACAAAGTTAGAATAAACCCTACCACAATTAGGTGGCATGTGAAATGCAAGATTTAGACAAGATACTGTCATTCTTTACAGAATTCTTACCTGAATTTCATTTATTCTTATCCTGTGTGCTCTTTCAATTTCATAGTGTGTGCAAACTGATACAAAATTCTTTCTGTAGTCTTAAGCTTATGTGATAAAAAAAATGCATGTGTACTCCTACCATAATCAATGTAATAATAATGATGATTATTATAATGATGATGATAATAATAATAGTATGTAACATTGATATAGGACTTTCTATGTTACTGATATTGTGCTAAGCACTTTATTATTATTATATCATTTTATCCTCACATTACAGCTAAGGAAACATTCTATTCCAAGGTTTACCCAAGTTTAACCTATCTCTACCCCATCCATTATTCAGTACAACACACAAAAGTGCAATAATAAAATAAAACCTACCAAACTTTACTAGAAAATGTAAAGTTCCTCAAAAATATTTTATCAAAACAAAGCAAATCAACAACTGCACACATGTTAAACATACTTGCCAAAATTGTGGACTATGAAACAATACAATGTAGTTTGCATCTGTGTAAGACTCTTCCGTTCATATAAATAAGCACATCTATTTGCAAATTGGCAGATCCTGTGCAAACACACTTCATTTTGATTTTCTATTGTAGGAAAGTGGAATTGGAATTATTAGCAATCTCTTCAATTTAAAAATATTGTTCTTCGTGAAAAAGGTAAAAAATGTATTGCTCTAGGCTTATTACACTATGTGCTAGCAAAGCTGAGCAATTTTTAAATGATCTGAATATTTGCATATATTAATACTCAATCTATGCTCAGCTTTCCATGTCTAATTTATTTAACTAAAGAAAAACATATCAGAATGAGGAAGTTATCACTTATTTCTAGGTAGGTACTTGCATCATTGATAAGGTGCTTAGTATTACATAGGGCCTGCATATTGATGTAATGGCTAACTGTGTAATTTGATAAAGGAGGGTTATAAGAGTGTTCATGTTCTTACTACCACAGATAACATGATACAATAATGAGGAAAAAGAAGTGTCTAATGAATTATTATTAGTGAAGCATCTCTCAGTAGAATTTTATAAAGTTATCTTTCCTTCTGTTTCTCCTGACAATAGCTTACAGAAATCATCTATACAAAAGAAAATAGCACACTTTTCTGACACCTGTAGAGTTTTCAGCAGCTGTTTCGAAAGATAATGTTGTCAGGGCACAATAAGGCAGTTGTGATCTTGATAGCCCTGGGTAAATCACAATGTCACTTCATATGCAAAATTCTTCTTTATCAATAATTCTCTCCCTAGTTCAACTAAGAAGCATTTTTATAACTTATAAACTAGCAAAAACAAAAACAATAAAAGGTCTTCTATTTTATACATGAGTCTACTTTCCCTGGGGAGAATAACTTTATGCTAGGTAATGAATAGAATTTCAAGCTTATCATTTATATGGGACTAGGGAGATGATGGGCAAGTAAAAAAAATGGCATTCTAATTTTCCCATATTAAATTTATATAGATTTCTATCCATCTATTTATCTACTTGTCTAATTGATCATCAGCTGATCTTGGCTTTGCAACATAAGTCTCATTTTCCGGAATACCTCCTTCTTTTTATCATGTTAAAGTTCCAAAATGTAATCCTGAATTGTTGGTACAATCCACTAGAGATCACCACTGGTAAATAGGGGGCTAACATCTACTCTTTTCCACTTCTAAGCAGATAGTTTGTCATTAATATTGAGGTTATGAAAAGAATAAAGTACAATTATTACCACAGATGAAGGAGTAAAGAACAGTGGGATATCCAGAACTTCTAACATATGTCCATTCTTGATTCAAAAGTTGAAGATCATGACCAAAATGTAAATATGTTTTGCACGATTGCATATGTATAACCTATATCAAATTTCTTACTGTGTCAGGGAGGGGAGAGAAAAGGAAGGGGAAGAATTTGGAACCCAAAATTTTAAAAAAGAATGTTAAAATTGTTTTACATGTAATTATGAAGAATAAAATAGTATTCAAAAGTTGAAGATGTATATCTTTTTATGCATTAGGCAAATTATCATTCCTTTTCATCTGCTCTGACCAAACAATCAGAGTGATTGAAATTGTTGATAATCAGAGCAGCAAATGGAGGCAGCAAAAAAATAAAATTAAATAAATACATAGAATTATAGATTGATGGATAGTGATATGTATGTATATATGTATGTATTCATGTATATGTATATGTGCATACACACACATATACATATATGAAAAAGCTATAAACAAAATAAATAGGGAATAATTAAAAGAGGGAAGGTACTAGAATTAAGAGAGGTTGACAAAGGCTTCCAGGAGTACTCTCTCCTTTACCTAATCTCATAGTACTTTGTAGTCCCTTATATGTACTTACTATGATCTCATTTGATTTTTGTTTAGCTATATGCATGTGTTGGCCACTCTTTGAGGTTAAAAGTTTTTTTTTTTTTTAAGAAGAGATAGCTAGTATGTCTTATCCATAATTGCTTTCCCCATCTCAGAGCACACTGTATTACTCATACTTTAGTATTTGCTTTTTTCCCCTGAAAAACAATTTCATATTACTCCTCTAATGATGAGGTAAGGATACTCAAGGGAAGTAATAATAAGATATTATTTGAAATACAGTGTTTCCCTCCCCCTTAGAATTTGTGTAAAGGTAGTTTGCAGATAAATTCAGTAACTAAAATGATCAATACGTATCATGGCCACACAGACACATACACAGTTATGTGAATATATGTATCATTATATATAAACGTGGATAGGTAGATAGAGACAGACAGATAGATAGACAGATGGACAGACAGATAGATAGATGGACAGACAGACAAACATAGGCCTTTAAGGAGAAACATACCATTAAAAGGAATTTACTTGAACATCAAGTAGTGACTAGGTGGGAGGAAGGGGAAACAAGGGGACTAATTAGGCAACAGACCAGATGATCCTGCAGAAGCCTGTGAAAGTGAGGAAACGCCTATGCTCCAGAAAGCATAGTCAGCACCAGTATCTCTTCTCTTCACAAGAACTGTGAAGATATGCCCAGGACACTTCAATTCAGTGCAATTTATTTTCTTTTAAGTATTATTAATGCCTTTCCCTTTAATATCACATTCATTTCTAGATATATATTTTCCTCGCCTCCTTTCCAGAAGCCTTGTTTTGTAACAAAGGAAGAAAAATAAGTAAAACCAAATGAAATATTTAAGGATCAAATGATTCTGACAGCCTATGAAACCTTACATAATTATTCCCCCTACATTTCTCCCAATAGAAGGGAGGAGGCCCAAATCCCCATCTTGTTTTTGGTCTCATACCTCCAAACATCCATAAAATAGCTCCCCAAAACAAATTCTGGAACAGTAGAACCAGGAAAAAGAGGGGGTAAAAAATATTTTAGCCCAAGAAACTTGGAAAATTGGCAAGAAAGGTCTGTCATATTTGTATAAAAGGGGAACTCAGTCCAGGACAGGAAGTGTCTCAGTAAGCCAGCAGCAAACTCCACCTCAGCAAACCAGCAGAGATCCTGAGCCACAGTGCAGTGGAGCACACAAACTCCACCATCAGGACACTGCCCCCAACCCATGCTCATGTACTTCAGTATATTCAGGGGAATGGTCAGACTCCATCTCCAAGAACTGTCACATGCTTTAGCATAGCCCCAATCAAACAGGTAGACACTAACCCTATAGGTGCCTAAGCAAACAGGCATCCACTAGGGCTTCCCATGCCATGAGCTACAGCATCGCCGTGAGCAAACGAGCAGCCTCCAGCAGCCAGATCACCAAATGCAATAGTGTAGCCCTGGGGAAATTCAGAAATACCCCACAGGCCTCAGCTCAAGCCAGATACCAGCACTAAGAACCTGGCTCAACCCCACATAAAGTGCCAGACCCCTATGATTTCTAGCAGTGCTAGCCACCCCCCCCTTCCCACCCCTCAAAGCAGCACAAGGGTCTCCAGTGGGCCTCAGGGCAACATCGGTGAAGCACCAGATAAACAGCCAGGGCATGCAGTCCCTGGCACAAGCAGCCTAAGATAGTGCCCCTTCTACTCTGGCAACAGAGCTCAAATTTAAAAGAAAGGGAAAAGGACCAAAAAAAAAAAAAAAGATGAGCAAAAAACAACAAAAATCTCATCATAGAAAGTTATTATGGTGACAGGGAAGACCAAGAAACAAACTCAGAAGAGGACAGCACTGTCAAAATACCTATGGGGAAAACCCAAAGTAGAAATGGGAAGTAGTCTAAAGCCCAGAAAGAACTTATGGAAGAGCTTGAAAAGGAGCTGAAGAATCATGTGAGAGAGATAAAAGAAAAATTGGGAAAAGCATTGAGAGTGATGCAAGATAATTATGAAAAAAGAGTCAACAGCTTGGAAAAAAAAAAAAAACAAGTGCTTAAAAAGTGGAATTGGCCAAATGGAATAGGAGATACAAAAATCCACTGAAGAACATAACTCCTTAAAAAGGACAATTGGCAAATTGGAAATGGAAGTGTAAAACCTAACTGAGGAAAACAACTCCTAAAAAGTTAGGATTAGGCAAGTGGAAGCCAATAACTCTACGAGACATAACGAATCAACCAAACGAATTCAAAAGAATGAAAAAAAAATAGGAAAAAAAAAGTAAAATACCTCATTGGAAAAAGATCCTGGAAAGTAGATCCAGGAAAGATAATTTCAGAGTCTTTGACAGCCTGAAAGCCATAATCAAAAGGAGGAGCTAGACAGCATCTTTCAAGAAATTATCTAGGAAAACTGCCCTGATATCCTGGAACCAGAGGGCAAAACAGGCATTGAAAGAATCCACCTATCACCTCAGGAAAGAGATCCCAAAATAAAAATTCTAAAGAACAGTATTACCAAATTTCAGAACTATCAGGTCAAGGAAAAAATATTGTAAGTGGCCAGAAAGAAACAATTCTAATACCTGGGAGCCACCTTCAGGGTTACATAGGACTTCGCAGCTGCAACATTAAAGCACCAGAGGTCATGGAACATGAAATTCTGGAAGGCAAAGGAGCTAGGACTACAACCAAAAATCCCCTACTCAGGAGGCTCCAAGATGGAGGAGTAAAGTCAGAGACTCTCCTGAGTTCTCCCCCAAACCCCTCCCAATAACTTTTACAAATCACTTTAAAAAACTCTAGAGCAGCAGAATCCATAGAAAGACAGAGTCAAACACATTTCCAGCCCAAGACAACTTGGAAGGTCTGCAGGAAAGGTCTGTTGCTCCAGGCTGAGAGACGAGCGCAGTTCAATGTTCAGTACAGGCTGCACTAGTGCAGACCCAGCTCCAGCAAAGCCAGAGCAGGCCTCTGAGCACTGAATCACTCACAGCAGAGGCGGTTTTCAGCCCTCTCAGCCCACAGATGCTGAAGAAAACTTAGAAGGTCAGCAAAAAAGGTCCATCTCACATGTGTAACAGTGGTGTGCAGTTCAGTGCAATTCAGGTCAGCACAGCCCCTGCTCCAGCACAGGCATTGGGAGTGACAGAATCATTAGCAGCAGAGGCAGTGGCAGTGGAAAAGCTGCTTCCAGAGCACTCAGCTCACAGATGGTAAGGGAGTCTAACAACTGGTCAGAAGGAGATTACAAGGGTCTTTTTGCTAGCACTAAGTCAGGACCCTATTACTTTGCTTATACTCAGATCCGGGTCCTGGGTGGCTGTCTCAGGGTGAGGAAGTGTACTAGTATAGCAGAACTTGCAGCCACAGAAGAGAGGGAATCCTCTTCACTGTTTCAGAGCAGAAAAGAGTGGTCGCTCACAGACCAGAGAACAGGCCAGGAGAGCAATAAACACTTCTCTTTAAATCATACCATCTTAGAAAGACTGAAAACTTATAGGTTCCTAGAAATATCTCTTAAAACAGTTACACAAACCTCTTGAAACTTGGGAGAGTGCACTTTCCACCCTAGAAGCAGAGCTGTACTTTAACAAAGACTTAAAAGTCAACTAATAAGCTGGGAAAGTGAGTAAACAATGGGGGAAAAAAAAACAAAAATCCTCTGACTATTGAAAGTTACTATGATGACATGAAAAATCAAAACCCACACACAGAAAGCAACAAAGTCAAATTTCCTACATCCAAAACCTCTAAGAAAAATATAAAGTGTCTCAATCCATGGAGGTGCTCAAAAATTATTTTGAAAACCAAATAAGAGAGGAAGAGGAAAAACTGGGAAGAGAAATGAGAGTGATGCAAGAAAATAATGAAAAATGAGTCAACAGCTTTGTGAAGGAGACACACACACACACACACACACACGCATACACAAAATATTGAAGAAAATGACACCTTAAAAATAGACTAGGTCAAATGGTAAAAGAGATCCAAAAAGCCAATAAGAAGAAGAATGCCTTAAAAAGCAGAATTGGCCAAATGGAAAAAGAAGTCCAAAAGCTCAATGAAGAAAATAATTCCTCGAAAATCAGAATGGAGTAAATAGAAGCTAATGTCTTTATGAGAAATCAATAAACAATAAAACAAAACCAAAAGAATAAAAAACATAGAAGACAATGTGAAATATCTCAATGGAAAAACAACTGACCTGGAAAATAGATCCAGGAGAGATAATTAAAAAAAATTATTGAACTACCTAAAAGCCATGATAAAACAAAAAACCTAGACATCATCTTGCCAGAAATTATCAAGAAAAACTGCCCCAATATTTGGTAACCAGGGGGTAAAATAGAAATTGAAAAAATCTACCAATCAAATCCTGAAAGAAATCCCAAAATGAAAACTGCCAAGAATATTATAGCCAAATTCCAGAGATCCCAGGTCAAGGAGAAAATATTGCAAGCAGCCAAAAAGAAACAATTCAAGTATGGTGGAGTCACAGTCAAGGTAACATAATATTTAGCAACTTCTATATTTAAGGATCAGAGGTCTTGAAATATGATATTCTGGAAGGCAAAGCAGCTAGGATTCCAACCAAGAATCACCTACCCAGCAAAACTGAGTATAATCCTTCAGGCATAAAAATGGACATACAGTGAGATAGAGGACTTTCAAGCCATATAGATCAATAGGTATATATAAATAACACTGCTAGGTCTTTATCGCAAAAGAGATAAAAAAAAGGAAAATGACCTATATGTACAAAAATATTTATAGCAGCTGTTTTCTAGGGGTAAAGAATTAGAAGTTGAGGGGATACCCTTTGTTTGTGGAATGGCTAAGCAAGTTGTGGTAAGTGATTATGATGGAATACTATTGTCCTATAAGAAAAAATGCTCTCAGAAAAAAAAAAAAACTTGGAAAGACTTGCATGGTAAATGCAAAGTGAAATGTACTGTGTACAAAGTAACAGCAATATTGTAAGATGATCAGCCATGAATGATTTAGCTATTCTCACAATGCAATGATCCAAGACCACACACAACACACACACACAAAATAAAATTACCTGCCCAGTGAAATTTAGCATAATACTTCAAGGGAAAATGGTAATTCAATGATTCAGGATTTCAAGCTTTCATAAGGAGACCAGAATTGAACAAAAAAAAATTAATCTCCAAAATCAAGACCCCAGAGAAGCCTAAAAAAGGTACAAAGGCAAAAGAAAACATAACAGATTCAATGGACCTGAACTGTTCACATCCTTACATGGGAATATGATATTTGTAATTCTTAAAAATTGTGAGCATATGCATAGAGAGAGGGTACACGTATAAGTTGAACTTGAGGAATGACATAAAAAAACAGCAAAAGGATGAGAAAGAGGACCACATCGAGTACAGAAGGAAGGGAGAGTTACAATAGGGTAAATTATTTCATATGAAGGGTCATGAAAAACCTATACAGTAGAAGGAAAGATGGAAGAGTGAGTGACAGGCATCACTTGAACCCTACTCTCATTAGTATTGGCTAAAAGAGGGAATAATATACAAAATCGGTTGAATATAGAAATCTATCTTACTCAACAGGAAAGTAGGAGGGAAGAGGACTGACAGAAGATGGGTCAAAACAGGGCAGCAGTAGACAGAATCAAAACACTGTCAAGGAGGAAAAGGGTGAAAGAAGATAGAGGACAAACAGGAGAAAAAATATAATGGAGGGAAAATATAGTTAGTAATCATAACTGTGAATGTGCATGGGATGAAGTGTCCCATAAAATGGAAGCTGATAGAAAAGAGGATCAAAAACTAGAATCATATGATTTTTTTTTTCAAGAAATACACTTGAAGCAGAGAGACACACACAGAGTAAAGGTAAGGGACTGGAGCAGAATCTATTATGCTTCAGCTGAAGAAAACAACAACAACAACAGCAAAAACAAAACCAAAAAAAACAGAGTTAGCAATCCTGATCTCAGACAAGGCAAAAGCAAAAAATAGACCTAACTAATAGAGAGAAGGAATGAAACTACATCTTGCTAAAAGATACCATAGATAATGAAGTAATGTCAATAGTAAACATATATGCACCAAGTGGCATAGCATTCAAATTCTTAAAGGAGTGAGTTATAAGTTCATGACCAAATAAGAAAGAGAAAAAAAGAGAGATAAAGAGTGAGAGAGAGAGAGAGAGGGAGAGAGAGAGCATTTAAAATGTAAAAGAGATAATTTTTATTGTGTTAAATTAATGACCATTCGATCATTTGCACAAACAAAAATCAATGTAACCAAGAACAGAAGGAATGCCAAAAGCTGGGGGGGGGGCGATATTTATGGGGAAGAGTCTCTCATAAAATGCCTCCTTCCTCAAATATATAGAGCACTGAGTCAAATTGAGAACACAAGTCATTCCCCAATTGTAAATGGTCAATGAACAGGCAGTTTTCAGATGAAGAAATCAAAGCTATCTACAGACATATGAAGAAGTGCTCTACATCACTTTTGATTAAAGAAATGCAAATTAAAAGCTCTGAGATACCATTCACTCTATCAGATTGGCTAATATGACAAAAAAGGAAAACGATAAATGTTGGAAAAGATGTGGGAAAATTGGGAGAGTTAATGCACTGTTGGTTGAGTTGTGAACTAATCCAATCATTCTGTAGAGCAGTTTAGAACTATGCCTAAAGTGAAAATAAACTGTGACTCTTTGATCCAGTAATACCACTACTGGATCTCAAAGAGATTAGAAAAAGGGAGGGGGAAGGACCTACATGTGCAAAAACATTTATAGAAACCTTTTTTTTGTGGTGGCAAAATCTTGGAAATTGAGGGGATGCCCATCAATGGGGGAATCACTGAACAGGTTGTGTATATGAATGTAATAAATAATATTATGCAATAAGAAATGATGAACAGGAGATTTCACAAAAACCTGGAAAGACTTGTTCAGAGTAATTGAAAGTGAAATGAGCATAACCAGGAAAACACTGTACACGGTATCAGCAACATTGTGTGATGATCAACTATGAATGACTCAGCTCTTCTCAACAACACAATGATCCAAGACAAGTACAAAGGATTCATGAAGGAAAATGCTATCCACATCCAGATAAAGAACTGATGGACTCTGAATGCAGATCAAAGCACACCTTTTTTTTTTTTACTTTTCTTTTTTGGACTTTGTAATCTGTTTCTCCTTTCCTAACTGTGGATAATATGGAAATGTCTTTTATGTGACAGCACATGTATAACCTATATCAAATTGCCTACCATTTTAGGAAGGGGAAGGAGGGAGGGAGAAAAATTTGGAACTCAAAATATTGTAAAAATTAATACAGAAATGTCTTGACATGTAATTGGGAAAAAAATAAAATACTATTAAAATACTAAAATCCTAACATGATTTCATTTTAGAAAAAAATAGTTAATATCTAGCCTCATTGACAGCATGAGATCTCTTAAGCATACATCAGAAGTCATCTCCTGATATTATATATTGCACTTAAATAGACATTTAGGCAGTGATTGATAAATAGTCAAAGAATATCATGAATCAATGCTGTGTGACCCACTTAAATCTATCTAGAACAGCATTTCCCAAACTGACATTTCCAGATCCCTACTTCTATGTGGTTGGAATAGAGGTTTTCTGAGAATTTTGATGCCAGAGATATTTTCCTCACTCAACAGTAAATATAAAATCATATAAATATAAAATTGCTTACTACAAATGACATTTTCACTATGAAAATATGGTCATGCATTAACATATGTTACCCCGAAATTTTTCAGACCTCTTTCTTTGCTAGGGAACAGAAGGAATTATTCTAGAACTACTTGACAAGCATGCACAGGTACTATCAATACTTTTTGATTCCCAAATTGTTGCAGAGATTTTCATATAAGTTTTAAAAATGCTGATATTAATTGTCATCAGTCTTTGCTACAGATATTTCTGAATTAACTTGTAATTGTTTGAGATTTTTACTACTAAAATTGAATGGAAAAAATAGTGTGATGTAGCTGAGACATTGACAGGGGAATTCCTGGTGAGTTATGGATTGCATAATATGACCTCTGAGATCTCTTACAATTATAAAATAAAGTTATGTGAATTGGACCTGAAGTAGGAGCCACTCATTACTCTAAGGAATTGTTTATCCTCTGACCCAATAAAAAGGGGCACAAATCACAAAAGTAATTACTCCCTGTGGGAGTAAATTAGATGAAGAAAATATTGTAATTTACCAATATTTCTTCTATGCACTATAGTGTGGTAATATTACCATTCATATATGTATATATTTTATGCTATAGAAATATATGCATAAATGTGTGTATGTGTATATATGTAAACTATTTATTTATGATTCTTTGTTGCAGTCTAATTTATTTTTCCCAGCCTAAATTATATGTTGTTTTATGGCATGAGATTATGCCTGATTGGAGCAGGGGTGTAGAAGGAGGAGCAAGACTATTAACAGAGTTACAATCTCTTGCCTTCTATTACTACTAGACCTATTAGGTCTACAAAATCTCATTGAATTTCTATTAACTGCGCTGAAACTCTGTGATCCCAACTGAAGGTTTCATGAAGAATAAAATTATTTTATGGTAGTATATCTTTCCTAAGAGGCTTAACATTTTGGATATTGTTGGAGGATTTGAAAAGAAATGCTGGATTTACATCTTTAAACATATAGGATGAAAATTAAATTCTAAAACTACAAACAAAATTAAACAGTTATGGGGGGGGCAGAACCAAGATGGCAGAGTGAAACCAGTGACTTGCTTGAGCTTTCCCCTAAAACCCTACAAATACCTGTAAAAACTGGCTCTAAACAAATTCTGGAGCAGCAGAACCCACAAAAAGACAGAATGAAACAAATTTCCAGCCCAAGACAACCTAGATGATTGATTAGAAAAGTCTATTGCACCTGGATGGGAGAGGAATGCAGTTCAGCATGGGCCTGCAGGCAAAGACCAGGCCTCAGCAAAACTGGAGCAGCTCTCAGGGGATCGAATCACAGGCAGCTGTGGAAGGTTCTAGACTTCTTAACCCACAAACACCAAAGACAATTTAGGTCAGTAGGAAAAGCCTGTGACTATGGTGAGAGAAAAGCTAGGTCCCAACCCCAGTCCCAGCACAATCCTGGGTCAGTGGCTACTTCTGGAGCTCAGCCCAAGGACAGAGGGGGAATTGAGTGGCTGATGAGAGAGGGATTGCAAGGATCTCTTTGCTGGCAGGATTCTTTTGCTTTGCCTGTGCTTAAATCTGGGTCACAGTCCTGGGTGGCGGTCCTGGGGTAGGTTGAGTACTGGCATGGTGGAGCTTGTGGTGGCAGTAGAGAGGGAATTGTGCTCACAGTTCCAAGGCAGAAAACAGTGCTTGCGGTCATTCGTAGATAGGAGTACAGGCCAGGAAAGGAGTAAACACCTCAACCTTGATCATACCACCTTGGAAGAACTGAAAATTTACAGGTCCCTAGAGGTATCTCTGAAAACAGCTGTACAAACCCCCTGAAGTTTGGGACAGCACATTCTCCACACTGGAAGCAGACCCCCTACCTTAACAAAGACTTTAAAACTCAAGTAATTGGCTGGGAACGTGAGCAAACTGCGTAAAACAGTCAGACCATAGAATCTTTCTTTGGTGACAAAGAAGATCAAAACATATAATAAAAAGAATACAACAAAGTCAAAGCTGCTATATCCAAAGTCTCTAAGAAAAATATTGATTTGTCCCAGACCATGGAAGAGCTCAAAAAGCATTTTTAGAAGCAAGTAAGAGAAGTAGAGGAAAAACTGGGAAGAGAAATGAGAGTAATGCAAGAAAATCATGAAAAACAAGTCAATAGCTTGCTAAAGGAGACCCCCCAAAAAAATACTGAAGAAAATAACACCTTAAAAAACAGACTAACCCAAATGGCAAAAGAGGTTCAAAAACCTAATGAGGAGAAAAATTCCTTGAAAAGCACAATTGGCCAGTTGGAAGAGGAAGTCCAAAAGTTCACTAAAGAAAATACTTCCTTAAAAATTAGAATGGAGCAATTGGAAGCTAGTGACTTTATAAGAAATCAAGGCATTGTAAACCAAAATCAAAAGAATGAAAAAATAGAAAACAATGTGAAATATCTCATTGGAAAAACAACTGACCTAGAAAATAGATCCAGGAGAGAGAATTCAAAAATTATTGGACAATCTGAAAGCCATGAGAAAAAAAAAAAGAGCCTAGATATCATCTTTCAGGAAATTATCAAGGAAAACTGCCCTGATATTCTAGAACCAGAGGGTAAAATAAAAGTAGAAAGAATCCACAGAGCCCTTCCTGAAAGAGATCCCCAAAGGAAAACTCCTAGGCATACTGTAGCCAAATTCCAGAGTTCCCAGGTTAAGGAGAAAATATTGCAAGCAGTCAGAAAGAAACAATTCAAGTATGGTGGAAACACAATCAGGATAACATAAGATTTAGCAGCTTCTATACTAAGGGACTGGAGGGCTTGAAATATGATATTCCAGAGGGCAAAGGAGATAGGATTACAGCTGAGAATCACCTACCCAGCAAAACTGAGTATAATCCTTCAGGGGGGAAAATGGACATTCAGTGAAATAGGGGAATTTCAAGCATTCTTGATGAAAAGTCCAGAGCTGAATAGAAAATTTGACTTTCAAATACAAGACTCAAGAGAAGTATGAAGAGGTAAATAGGAAAAAGAAATCATAAGAGACTTATTAAGGTTGAACTATTTACACTTCTGCATGGAAAGATGATATGTGTAACTCATGAGACCTTTGTCAGTGTTAGGGTAGTTGGAGGGGGAAAATTATATGTATGTATAGATAGATAGATAGATAGATAGATAGATAGATAGATAGATAGATA
>NW_020954569.1:16081146-16124097 GCF_900497805.2 Vombatus ursinus
ATAGATAGATAGATAGATAGATAGATAGATAGATAGATAGATAGATAGATAGGTAGATACATAGATAGATAGATAGATGGCACAAGGTGAGTTGAAGATGAAGGGGTGATATCTGGAGAATAAAATTAAGGGGTGAGAGAGGATTATACTGGGAGAAGGAGAAAGGGAGAGGTAGAATGGGGTAAATTATCTCACATAAAACAGACAAGAAAAGGCTTTTACAGTGGAGAGGAAGTGGGGGAAGGTGAGACGGAATGAGTGAGTCTTATTCTCATTGGATTTGGCTCAAGGAGGGAATACCATATACACTCAATTAAGCATGGAAATTTATTTTACCCTACAGGAAAATGGGGGGAGGGGAAGGGGACAAGAGAGCAGGTGCATGATAGAGAGGAGGGAAGATTGGGGGAGGGGGTAATTAGAAACAAACACTTCTGAGGAGGGACAGGGACAAAAGAGAGAATAGAATAAATGTGGGGTGGGATAGGATGAAGGGAAATTAGTAAGTTTTCCACAACACGACTTCTATGGAAGTGTTTTGCATGACTTCACATGTATAACCTGTATCAAGTTGCTTGCCTTCTCAATGAGGGTGGGTAGGGAAAGAGGAAGGGAGAGAATTTGGAACTCAAAATCTTATGGAAGTGAATGTTAAAAACTAAAAATAAATTAATTAAAAAATTAAATAGTTATGAAATGGAACGGCTTAGATACTTTAACACTACTTAACTGTATTACCTGGAAAAATCATTTAACCTCGCTGTGATTCAAATTACACATCTATAAAATGTGGAGTTTAAATTAAATGGCTTCTGAAGTAATTTTTAACTCTAAATCTAGAATATTCCTTTCCCTACCAGCCTTTAGTGACTATTTCACTGGTAATATATGTGGTCAGAACCTGTGATTTCATCAGTGTGTGTTGCCCATACTTGTCCATGCCAAGTTGCATTGAAGGAAGGATTTGAATCTTTGTACTTTTAATTCCATGTCCAGTAATTAGCCTACTATATAATGCTGTATTCCAGTGGTAGTTTGGGACAAACTTATAGGAAAAACTGCTTAGGCTCTGTTGATGACAGGATGAGGCTAAGAATGATGGTCATGAAATATAGTATTTAAACATAATTATAATTTTAAAGGATAATATTTTTAGTATTTTTTTACTTTGAGATAAAAGCAAGAAAGGCATCTTGCCATAGTGGGCAGATGTCTATCACTGGAATCAAGCAAAACCTGGATTCAAATCCTACCTCCAATACATACAAGCTTTATGATTAGGATGTGACCTAAATTTTCCCTGCCTCAGGCAATTCTCCAAAGCAGTAGTTCTCAAAGTTTCATCTAGGGACCCTTAGAAATCCTTAAGACCACTTTACCGCATATACAAAATCAAAACTATTTTCATAATGATATTTTTTCATAATGATATCTTAGTTTATTATGTATATGCATAAGTATATATATGCACATATATATTATATATATATATGCACATATATATATATATAAATACACATATATATGGGGGGAAGCTAGGTGTACAGAGGATAGAGCTCTGGGCCTGGAGTCAGAAAGAACTGAGTTCAAATTCAGCCTCAGACATTTACTAGCTCTGTGACCCTAAGTAAATCATGTAACCCTGTTCGCCTCAGTTTCCTCTTTTGTAAAATGATCTGGAGAAGGAAATGACAAACCATTCCAGTATCTTTACCAAGAGAATCACAAATGGGGTCACAAAATGCCTAAAATGACTGAACAAGAAAGATATATGTATGTGTATGTATATATATGTATATATATATGTATGTATGTATGTATGTATATGTGCATATACATAAATACATGTATGTGTTTAACCCAAATGAACAAAAGTTCTTTGAAGGGGTCCTTAATAATATTTAATACTGTAAAGGTGTTCTGAGAACAAAAAAGGTTTTCCTTTAAAACTATAAATTATGACATGTTTAACTATGATAGTTTTGGTGGTTTCCAGGAGATCCCTTGCCTATCAATTGTTTCCAGATTCTAAGTTGTACCATTTCATTATGAAGCAGCAACTAATATAACCCACAGAATGAATGTCAGGTATCTTTACCACGTTAAATATTATAAGTAAAGTTTTAGGTTCCTTGAGAACATAGAAAATAAAAATCTAAACTTCCGTACCATGAATTATAGATAACATGATTAAATGAACAACTTCCAAACTTGTTTAAAAAAAAAACTTGCAGGCAGAATTGACAGGTCATGTTCAAACTGTGAAGGCCCTCTGATTCTGAAAGTTACTATACAGTTTCAGTGCAATCACATTAAAGTCTGTACACTATTATTAAAGTCATTGAACTGAGAGAAAACTAAGTCATGCTCCTCAACCCTCAGTCAATCTATGAGACTCAGGACTGTTTCAATCCAAATATGTCATTCATATTTTGGAAGAATATAAACAAAAATATCACAATGTCTTCTCTTTCTATTCATCTTCACAAGAATCATTGTCACAGCTAGGTTTTTATTTTCAAAAGAGTTCAGTGTTTTCACTGAAATTTATTCATCCTAGTATTACTTGGAAAAGCTGTATGACATTATGACTACTTTTAAAGTTATCATTAAGCTATACTTTAACCCCAATTAGGGGACATGAGCATGTAATAAATCAAATGAGTATCTGAGTCTATTTAACCTCCAAAATATTGTGTTTTGATAGGAGTCATCTGCAAGAATAATAATAGCTCATATTCATATAGCACTTAAAAAGTTTTTAAGATCTTTCTCATAAATTATCCCATTTTATGCTCACAGCAATGCTGTGACATAGGGGTTGTTATCTTCATTTTATAAAAGAGAATCCTGACTTTGAGTTTCCTGCCTAGAATCACATAGACATTAAATGTCTGGGCTGAATTTAAACTAAGGTCTTCCGACTCTCAATCTTATACACTAATCATCACGCAACATTCACCCTTGTTGGATTGTCAGAAAACAAGCAAATATCCTTTGGTCTGAATGACAAAGAGATATGGCAAAGACAGATCCAAAAGATCAAAGAAAATCTGAGGAAGCTCAGTTTCAATTCAAAGCATTAGGGTGATTGTGTTTCAATTAGGTCAAAATTATACAAAAAATTATATTTGACCACCATTTTTTTCTCTTCCATATTGACAACTTCCTTAGGCCTAAAGAGAACTTTTAAAAACAAGCCACATTTTGTTTGTTAGCATTTAAGATTTTTTATATCAGAAGTAATGAGTGGATTCACTTTCAAATCCCCAAAATGTTTATCAGGGTCCAGTAATGACACACACATGCATGTGTGCATATACACTCTTTTTCATGGCTGATAATGTTCATATATTGATCCTGTTCATCTATTGACAATTTGTTGACATTCTTCATGTAGTTCTGTAAAGTAGGTGCTGTTTACTTGGGGCTAATTGTCTCTTATTCATTCCTAAACTGACACAGACATTTCTAGCCCTCAGGTTTTTTCTTCCTTCCCTCCTTCCTTTCTTTATTCCTTTCTTTTTTTCCCCCTAGAGTAATAGGTAACTTTGAATCTAGTTAGCTTCAAGGACAGATATCACAAAAAATAGCACCAAGAATGCAAATAACTTCATTAAGTCCTATGATGCTATACTGTTATGGTCTTGAAGGCTTTGGCAGCTCATGTTTACTCTTTTCAAACAGTGTGCTTCAACCTTTAGTTAACACATTATATGCTATGTTTGTAAAATCTTTGTATTGGGTATTCAATGACATGGGTCAGCTTCTGTGATAAGTCTTAGTCAAACAAAGGGATGGGATGAGTGAGAAATGGAGTTGTTTGATCCCCTCACAATTCAAATTAAATACTTGAATTTACAAGCAGAGCAATAGGCCACTAAATGTGATATGTTTAAATCATAATAAAATGCAATCACTTTATTTGGACAATACAAGGCAGGCTGATTTGGAGCACTGATATACACATCTGAGTCGTCTTAGGGAATTAAGAAGTTAATTGACTTGTCCACAGTCATGTACCTTTGTCCACTATGGCAGGATGTCTCTCTTGCTGAAATCTCAGAGAAAAAAAATTAAAATATTATCCTTAAAAATATTATTATTTAAAATAGTATGTGCCAGAAATGTGGTCTCCTCACTTCCCCCTTTAATGGACACAGCCTGAACAATTTGTTCCCATAAGTTTTCTGCACTCTTACCATTCTGAACAGAAAGTGGTGTGGTGAATTGAATAGTGAACCTGGAATAAAGATGAATTGGTTTCAAGCCTTGCCTCTGATACACCTTGGCTGTTCAACTATGGGCAATACACACTGATGAAATCTTAGGTCCTCACCAAAATATATTACACCTAAAGGATAGGAAAGGAAATTAATAAAATAAAATAAAATGTTATAATTGCTTATGCTAGATTATATTTCTTTAGTTTGTAGAGACAAATAATTTTAGTGCTACAAAGTATTTTAGCAATATTCTAGATTTAGATTGTGAAACCATGTAGAACCATAATTCTAGATTTGGAGATAGAATTGCCAGAGGCATTTGTGTCCAACTTCAAGGCAGGCAGGCAGGAAATACACATTTATTTAGTACTTCCTATGTGCCAGTCATTGTGCTTTCTACAGAAATACAAAGATAAAACATAAATATGGCTTCCGCTTTTAAGGAATTCACTTTCTAGTTGGGGATAAAATATTCAAATAATTATGTATACACAACATATATAGAACATAAATTTGAGATAATCTCAGAGGGAAAAAACCTAAGGGTAGGGGGAGAACTTGGGGGTGCCCAGGAAGCAAGAAAGGCCTCCTATTTTCAGCTGAGTCTTCAAGGAAGCTAGGGAATCTAAGAGGTAGAGCTAAAGAGACAGAGTATTCCAGAAATGACTTATAGATTATTCAAATGTAGGGAACTGAGAAAGAGTGTGCTGAATGTAAGGAACAACCAGCAGAACTACATAGCTGAGAGTAAGAAAATATGAAGAGAGCCATGAGAGAGCACAACTTTGAAAACATAGAAGTAGTCAGGAGAAGACGGTGATTAATAGTATCAAAGGCAACATAAAAATGTAGAAAGAAAAGACTTAGATTTGATGAATAAAAGAGAGTTGTTAACTTCAGGGAGAGTAGTTTCAATTCAGTTAAAAGATCTAAAGTCAAATTACCAATGATTTAAATAGAGAAGCATGTATAATAGACAGCTTTCCATGAGACTTTAGTTAAGAAGGTCAGGAGAGATATGGGATCATATCAAATGGGGATGATTGGATCAAATGAGGGATTTTTTATGTTCAGAGGAGACATGGGCAATTCTGTAAGAAATAAGGAATGAGCTAATGAATATATGAGATAAAATATTAGATAGACACTAAGGATTATATTGATGCAATCTACTTGACAAGACAGGAAATGGGGAAATAAGGAATCAAGGATGCACTTTTAGGGGTTTCTCTTTATAAGGAGAAAGGATGTCTCAGAAATGGAGGAAGAAATATCTAGAGAGGGTGTCTGAATGATGTAAGACAATGAAGAGGGGAAGAAAAAGGAACTCTCAACATTTTGGCTTTGATTTTTTGTGAATTATGAGGCACGATCCTCTGCTGAAAGGATGGGGGAGGGAGTGTTGTGGAAGGTTTAAGGATTAAATAAAATAGTTGAAAGAGCCACTGTTGTGAATGGGATTTTGAATCAATTAAGGAGGTATAAAGGGATTTCTTTGTTGTAGTAAGGGCCTAGTTGAGATTATGTGAAATAAATTTGTTGTGGATTCAATCCATGTGACTTTGTGATTTCTTCAGTGCTACTGGGTATTTTAGCAATCCCATGATTCTCTATTTAAAGATAGAATTGCCAGAGGCAATTGTGTCCAACCTTTATTCATTCGGTCAGTCAATAGACATTTATTAAGTACTGCTTATATGCCAGTTACTGTGCTTTCTATGGAGATACAAAGACAAAAAAGATAAATATGGCCTCTGCCTTCAAGGAACTCACTTTGTAGTGGGAGGGATAACATGCAAATGATTATACACACACACAAACACACACACACACACACACGAGATAGAGTATAAAAGGGATGCCACAACATATAAGTGGGAGCAAAGGAAGTAGACGGTGGGAGTAATCTAAGGTTTGTATTTGGCAAATTATGATCAGCTGGAGAACAAAGAAGACAGGACTGAGAGTGAAGAGGAAAATGAAAAATGGAATTGATTTACCAAGGTATTGAGATAGTAAAGGTGATGGCCTGGGAAAGAACTAAGCAGTGGAAGGCTTAGAGATCATGACACAGGACTATAAGGCCTAAGCAAGGATAGAAATATAAAAAGATAATGGTCAGATAAAGGAATTTGTGGGTCATGGAAAGATCAAAGGTATGACCATCTCTGTGTATAGTGAAAGTGATATGTAATAGAAATGGTAAGTAATGGAAAATGAATAGGTTGTAGTACAGGGAAGTTGTGATTTCTGAGGAAATGTCAGTATGTGCTTTGACTTTCCTAACAGTAGAAATTTGTATATCCCCTGAATGATTTACTTGAAATCTTTACTAATGGCAGAGACATGGACTAAATAATTTCTCATTCTCAAAATTGTTTTTATGTATAGGATTTTAGAAATTTGTTTTGCATTTAAAAATCTAATTAGTCATAAAAAATAACTATGACATCTATTGAAATTTTAAAGGCTTCATGCTAGGACAGAAAGTATGTTATAGTGGATAGATAGCTGACTATGGAGTCAGGCAAACCTTTTTACCTCTGACATATACTGTTTCTATGATCCGGGCAAGTCCCTTAATGTCTTAGTGCCTCTTAAAAACTGTGAATTTCAAAGAAGTTATGACCTGTATCAGGAGAGGGCATTTTCTCATGTAAGAATTCCCGATAGTAATGAAATCATTGTGCTGGTCCCTATTTCTTTGCTGGAATAATTGTACATTTTATTCTCTGTATGTGGAAATAAATATTTCATTGTAGAGTAGAATTTATATTCCTATGGGAAATACCATACTTCAATTGAAACAAAGACATTAACCTTTGAGACTCATATTATTTCAAGTAAGAGTAATGGTTCTAATTACTGAATTACTTCTCCCAGTTTAACTAGGCATGGCTCTGTTAAGTAGATTTTCTTCTTGGAGTAATGATAGAATTACCAAGTAACTTCTGATATAACCACAGAATATCATTATGAAGGTCCTGGTGTGGTTATCCAATTGTATGACTTTAAACCATGCATATCAATGTATTTTTAAATTATAAGTTTAATCATAATTTTAAAAAATAAATCAACTTGTCTTTAAAGATTGTTTTAAAATAAAGTTGTCAAAACCTCAAACCCAGTGAGAACACAATCATGTGATGAAAACATTTGAAGTCAAAAGAATAGTACAATTAGAGGAAAAGAAGAGAATTTGGAATTACATGGGAAATAAGATCTTCATGAGATTTCCTTTCCTGAATGCATAACTGTCAACCCAATTAAAGTGAATAAGTGAATCTACAGTTGTTTCTCGTGTATCGTTATCTATATCAGATTTTTATCAAGATCACAGTATATTAAAGGAAAGATTAAGGAAAGAGGAAAATGTGGTATGCCTAACAATAATAATAATAGTAACAACAACAAGAATAATTTCTCCTGAACAGCTGAACATTATTTGTTTCTCTCTTCCATAGACACAGTATCACTATCAGATCTTCTACCATTCAACCACAACTAGAGAAGAGATTGCTTGCTTGAAATTGGATTGTCACAGGTTTTACCACTAATTTTAGTCTTTCCTAAGCTTAACAATGTCTTTCATAGTGTGAAGCTATTTCTATTTCTATAACAGATGTTGCCTTTTTATTATTTCATTACTGTCTTCCCTTCAATAAGTTATGCAACTCCTAGATAACATGTGCCAGATTTCCAATACCTAAAGTTCCTAAATCTATTCATCCCAAGCAGATCTATGGGTTCTTGAGCTAATTATTTCATAATCTGACAAGATGAACACCTAAAAGTTATTCCAGTGCTAACACATTTAGCAAATTACCAGTTTGTTCCAAATGTACTAATAGCATTAATTCAGTCTCCTCAAATACCTCATTGATTTACAATGTAACATTGTATACATAGTGTGACTCTAGAGAGACAGAACCAGAGAATGCAGTCTAGTCAAGACAAGCCAGCACACATTCATTCTAGTCTATGTTGCAGTGTGTACTTTTCAGTTCTATTATACATACTTCATGAGAAGCTCTACTTAGACTGTTGAGTTTGAGCTCAAGAAGACCTAAGCTCAAATTCTGCCTTTGGCACTTATTAGCTGTGTGACACTTGACAAATCACTTCAAATATATGCCTCAAGGAGTTCCCAAGGATTTATCAAATACGTCACAGCCTAGGATCTTCTGGTAGAAAGATACCTGAAGTCAAGTTTTTCTCTTCATAAAGAGACTAAAAAATCCTTCATGAATGCTTTATGAGAATCAAGAAATTAACTATAACTTAACAAATTAAGTAGTTATCCAAGTAAACTTTAATGTAACATGTGAGTTTCTCAAACCCTATACATCTTAAAGTGTTATTATACAAATGAGAATAGAGATTAAGGACTGATAATACTTTATTCTTATTCTAATAAAAGGAGTATTAGGTGCTGTTCTTGACCTAAAGGGAAAAGTAGGTATCTTTAAGAATCTAGTCTTCTGCTAGGATCCTTTTATTAAAGGAATGCTCCAGTATAACCAATGTTAAAAACATTAATACTATTTACCAAAGTTTCAAAATTATTCAAAGGAGATAGTTATAAAACACTGACACAAACCCCCTTAAAACATTAATATTTTGTACATCATATTTAACTAATACTCCCTATCAGTAAATATGAAGAAATATGTGCGTAATTTTTGCATAGCTTCAAATAGCTAGATGAAAGTATAAGTATTTTAATTCTCTTTTTTACAACATTGAGAAATCTGAGGGAAAACAACAACAATAACCATGTCTAATGCATACAACCCACTCATCAGTTGCTGAATTTCCTTTTTCATTGTATTCATGGTTCGGGTAATATTAAATTTTATCTTAAAGCTTATGGTCATGCATAGTCAAGAGTATAACAATATTAACTACAAATTATTGCAACCTAAAATTCTACAGCCATTTTTATGTGTTCAGGTAAAACCAAAAGAATCTCCTAATACTTATAAATGGTAAGAGACATCCTCTAAAACATTCATTTGTTTACTCTTTGAAACAATGCAAATCCTCTAGATTCTTTTTTTTCAACTTTTGTCAGAACCACAGATGCAAGTAAATCACAAAATTCACTAGAAGCTCTATTGTTTTTATTTTTGCCTTCTGCTTGCTGAAAGAGGTAACATATATAAAACTTCAACAGTGAACTTTCTGGGAAACAGACTATTCAGTTTGGCATTTTGGCTTTGAGGATATACCATTTCAGTTCTTGAGTTTTATTTGCTATCTAAACAAAATAATACAAATAAATAAATGAAAATACAAACAAGTACACTAAAAAAAAGTTATACTATACCCACTGGAAATAACATTCTCTGTCCTTTCTCTCTTTGGTCAGTCTCTACCACATCCCTCCTAACATTGCATATATTGGCCTTTTAATAGTAAGATTATAATATTGAACATATACAAAAGAAGGTAGTAGGGTTGAAGTAAAGAGTTTCTAAGAGAACAGATTAACTACTTTTTACAAGGTAAAAATTACAAACTAAAAACATTCTGTTGATCCTTACAAGAACTCTGACTAAAGCAAAAATAGAAGATATTATAATATAATTTAATCATTTACAATTAAGGCAATTGAGACATTTAGATAAGGTTGATACAACAATACAACTCAGGGTAAAGCAATGATTTTCAAATTCATGTTGAATATTACATAAGAGTTAGTCAGAAATCAAAAGCATCAGTCTTAACTCTGTAATGAATAATGGTCAATGATCATGATTTTAAAGATTTAAAAGGATTTTTCTTTGTTTTTTTTAAGAATATTCTTAAGTAGAAACATAACTACATAGTATTCATCATGATGATGAGATATTTGAAAGCATTTATTGCCTGGCACATAGTAGGCACTTAATTTTTTGGTCCCTTCCTCCTTCCCAATCATCTAAAAATGGTGTATTAATGAATAATCAGGAGGTATGACAATGTGTATTCAAATCTTGCCTCAGACACATAATGTCTATGTATTTCTGAAATTCTAAGTGCCCATCCGCAATTCTCTAAGAACACAAGTAGCAAAGCAATTATTGGTCTTGGTCGGAATGGGGAGGGAATTTCTTCATCAGCACAGATGAAAGCATAGGTAAGAAGTATTTAGCAAAAGCTTAACATTGCCTGAAAAGACATTTTTGTGGGAAACTACAAGAGGAACAAATGCAAATGACTTGCTAAGAGCTATATATAACTTGAGTAGTTAAACCTCTCTGAGGAAAAGGAAAAAGGTATGTGTGTTGGAAACCCTACCTAGGGCATGACTGTGCCTGAGGCTATACTGGTCTTTGAAGAAAGGATGCTTATTGACAAAGTGTTATTATTATTATTTTTATTTTTATTGTTATTAATATTATTCAAAATGTGATATTTTTATTTACTCTTCCATAGACAAGTATAATTATTCAAATATATAAAAAGAATCAAATTAAATGAGGGAAGAAAAAATTAAAGCATAGCAAAAGAAAAGAAAAATGGTTGGAAATATTATTACAAAATTGTATTATTATTTATACCTCATGTTATTTCATATGCGATACCTAAAATTTGTTACAAATAAAAATGTGTATATTGTCTTTAACAACATATGATATCGGGAGTCAGTCAAGATTTCAGAGTATACGGAAGAAGTAAATCAAGCTACACCTCAAAAAAAAAAAAAAAACAACTCCTCCAAACAGATCTAGAAAATGCACAAGACCTAATGCTTATAGAGAAATAAAAGAAAAAGTCACTATAAGTCATTTTTCCCCAAAGAAGATTAGAGACACTGGGTTTGGCTTTGGCCAGGAGCACAATATGGAGCCTTCCAGTACAGAGAGATGTTGTACTCCATGGCAAAAGGATGTACCAGAATATACCCATACCAGAGTACCTTGACCTCATTCAAGGTATGCAAATATCTGCCAGCTTTGTCTGTCACAATGAAATTCTGAGTCACAGATCCAAGGCAGACTGAGGAGCAGACCCATACTCAGGAATGGAATTCTAGGGTATATGGTTTGGAGAGGACCTAAGCAGCGTACCAAAAGAATAGCAAGTTCAGAAATAAACAGCAACTGTGTGTCTTAGACCCCATGAGTAGAGCAGGGTCTCAATTCCAACTTTTAGCCCAGGTGGAAGACTTCAGCACAATATTCATGGCAGTAATTCCAGACCAAAAGCAAGCCTGCATTTCTTTTGATCTGAACCAGCAGAACTTCCTAGTGAGTTGATAGTATATGAATGCAACAGTGTTTTACTGTTGCTCAGACCAAAACCCATCTAATATGGTTAAAGGAATGCTCAAGATACAAACCCACAAAAAGAGAATGACTCTGAACTATATCTAAACAAAATCTCAAAGTGAAACACAGCTTGAGCACAAATTCAACTAGAATTCCCAAAAGAGATGAAGTAAAAGTTTTGTCTGTGTGGCAGGGGTGCGGAGTGTTAATTTTTTTTCTTAAATAAATAAAATTTGAATGCTAGACTTGAAAAGTGGAAAATATTTAAGAGTTATGGAAGACATAATTGGAAAGGGAATTAACATCTTGACATGAGAGATGTGAAATGTTACCCAAGCAAGAAAATTGCTAAACATGTAAATGAACCGAATAAAAAGCTAATCACTCCATAAGATAACAAAAAATATTCAAAGAAATCAAAAGAATGAAAAAATAGATTATTCAAGTTATAATTTTATGTAAAAATAACTGATCTGAAAAAGAAATTGATAAAGAACAATTCAAGAATCATTTGTCTACTTGAATGCCATACTTCAAGAAACCTTAAAAGAAATTTCCAAGATCTCTTACACCCAGAGGGCAAACAAGAAGTAGAATGAATTGACCAGTGAGCTCCTGACAGAAACTCCAAAATGAAAGTCCTTGGGGAATTTGGAGATAAAACCCAAAGCTTCTAGGCCAAACAAAATTACTGTGAACAACCAGAAAGAAATAATTTAAGTACCAAGGAGCCACAATGAGGGTCACATATGATTTAGCAGTCATTACTATACAGGAGTGGTTTGGTAATTAATACTCCAGAAGTCAAAGAATGCAGGCCTACAGACAAAAAATAACTTATTTAGCAAAACTAAGTATAATCCTATAAGGGAAAAATGACCTTTTATGAATTACAAGATTTCCAAGCATTTCTGTTCAAAAGAACAGAGCTGCTTAGAAATGTTGAGATTCAAATACAAGAGTTAACGTAAATATAAAAAGGTAAACATGAATGAACAATCCTAAGCAACTAAAAAAGGATAAACTGCTTACATTGAAATATGTTAAGATGATACGTGTGTCCCCTCTAGACACTATTATCATCAGGAGTCATACATGAAGACTAGTTAGATAAACCTATAAATGTTTATGCATTGTCTTAATGTCATTAAGGTGAGAATGGAAAGAGAAGGCAAGAGGACTACAGTATGGGTGGGAGAGGAAGGGGAATATAGGTTAAATAATACATTTAACTTAAGTAGAATGTACAAATCCAAGTCTATCCAAAGAAGAGGGGGTGAAGGAAACGAATAACATTGTACGTCATTCTCATCTAGTTAAAGGAGAAAAGAATAAATACAAACACAAACATAAAGATATAATTTCACTCAAAAAGAAAGTAGAAGGTAAGGGGGTGAAGGAAGGAGAAAGAATAAGAGTGGTAGGTAGACTAAGAGAGACATCAGCCCTAAGCCAAATAAATTCTAATTAAGCAAAAATAAAAATTAAAAAAAAATTTTGCAGTGTCAAGGTAGGAAAATCTGAGGTGTGCTCATTAATTGAGGAATGGTTGAACAACTTTAGAATATAAATGTGACAGAATATTATTCTGCCCTCAAACATATGAAGGGGTTAGTTTCAGAGAAACCTAGGAAAACTTACATGAACTAGTGAAGGAGAACAATTTATATAATAACAACAGTATAAAGACAAACAATTTGGAAAGAATTAGAAACTCTCATCAGCTTTAATGAGCAACTATAATTCTGGAGGAGTAATGATGAAATATGCTACTTACCTCCTGAAAAAAGGTGAAAGAGTACAGCATGAGATACACATATGCACTTACATACATATACATGGATGCATGCATATATATGCACACATATGCTGTTTGGACATGACTTTTGCAGAAATTTGTTTTACCTAACTGCATATTTGTAATATAAATCTTGTTTTTCTTTCATTCTCAATTAGACGTTGGAGTGGGAATGAGAGAAGGCAGTTTTCCTGATTGAAAAAAAAAGTAATTGTAAAAACGACAATAACAACAACATATAACTTCTGAACTTTCTTTTCTCTGTACTTATTTTTGTTTTTAATATTGCTATTGTCTTCACAGTTGAGGTTATGTATATTATTCTTTTGGTTCCATTTTCATCATTCTATTTTACTTCATAAGTTGTTTAATTTGTCTTCTTATTCATAATTTGCTTTGGCACAACCGTATTCTCTTACATTCATATACTATAATTTGTTTAGCTTTCTTAAGTTAACAGGCATTTTTTTTCCAGTTTATGCTGTAGACAATTGGGCTGGGTTTGGAAAAAAAAAATACAAGGTTTTTTTTGTTTTGTTTTTAACTTTTTCACAGCCTAATTAGGATAGCAGGATCATTGGGTCAAAGACTAAATATTATTTGTCATTTTCTTTATAATTCTATGTTGCTTTCCAAGTGATTTAGACCAATTAACACCTCCACCTGGGCTGTAATATCATATATGCTTTTCTACAGGTATGTTAATATTTAATTTAATCATCTTTTATTATCTTTACCAAATGTGAGGGGAATAATATAATATATCTAAGAGATGCTTTAATTTATATTTCCCCTATTATTAGAGATGGGATGTTACACATGCGGTTATCGATAATTTGTTTCTTTTTTCCAATATTGAATTTTCATATACTATCTCCTCCTTATTATACATTTATTTGATCTAGTCTGAGGATATATAGATTGACACAAGATTCTTCCTTCAAGAAATTTACAGATCTACCTGAAGTATAAATTGTATGTGTCAAAAATTTTAAGCAAGAGAAAACACTAATAACTGAGACCATAGGAGCCTTCAAGGATCAGGTATCATTTGAGCTGAAGCTTTGAGAAAGATGAAGAATTTTGAGAGGCAGAGGCAAAACAGTAAGGTGGAGTAGGGCAACATGTACACATGATTGGATGATATAGATAGATATTTAGCTAGCTAGCTAGACAGACAGACAGACAGATAGATAGATAGATAATGTTGAACTTGAGGTGAACTGGTAATTTCATAGTTTAATAGAAACAATATATGAAGGGGACGCATATAAAATAAAACTAGACTCTAGTTCAGAATTTCCTATTGTCTTTAGCAACCTCCTTACAAACTGTTCCATCTGCACTTAAAACCCTACACAACTCGACCCTAACCTCCTAGGATTATTCATTGTTCTCTTTTAACTGCCCTTCTTCTTGTTCCTAAAACTCATTTTGTTTCCCATCTCTATACCTTTGCAAGATTATAAACTCCATTTCTAGAATTCATTTCCTTCTTATCTGTCTCTTAGTATTTAGTTTCTATCAAAACTTAGCTCAAACATTACCTCTACTTTTGGTCTTTCTTGATGCTCCCAGATGTTAATACACCTTTCCCAACAAAAAGTGCCTTTTATTTGGTTGAATAGCTTTATATTTACATTGAGAAACACATAATTTTTCTCTAGTACCCTTGGGGACAGGAACATTTTTATCTTTGAAATCCCAGGACAGAAAAGACTGTAAGTAGGAAAAACAAGCTGAAGTTTAAATACTTTGGCCACCTAATATGATAGAATTCATTGGAAAGGATCCTTATGTTGGGAAAGATTGAAGGCAAAAGGAAAGGAGGACAGCATGAAATAGCTAGATAGTATCATGGAAACAACAAACATGAACTTGGACAGACTTTAAGAGATAGTGGAAGATAGAAGGGCCCAGGGTCCATGGGGTCATAAAGAATCAGACAAGACTGAATGACTGAACAACAAAGAGAAAACAATTTGAAAAATATTCCAGGCAAAAAGGTCAAGAAGGTTTTAATTAGGCCTGTGGCCATATAAACAGAGAAAAAAAGGGATGCATGCAAGAGATACGATGGTCATAAAATGAATAGGAATTTAAAATTCTTGAAATATGGGGATAAGGAGCACTTAGGGAAGAGGAAAAACTCCAGTCTCCTAGCTTCACAACCCTGATTCCTCATTCTCACTCATTCTACATATCCAGTAAACTTGTAAATCTTGCTTCTATGTACATATCTCTCCCTTATGACCCTACATCTCTATCCGCAAAACTATTACTTTTGATGTAGCCTTTCTCTTCCCTCAAATAGATTATTTTAAAAACCTTCTATCTGTTTCTCTGTTTCAGATCTTACTCTGCTTCAAACCATCCTTCACATAGCTACTAAATCAATTTTCCAAAAGTTTATATAACACCACGTCAGCTCCCTACTCAATAAAATACAGAGAGTAGCTCTGCATTACTTCTAGGATTAAATATTACTTCCAGGATTAATATAAACTCTTTCCATGTAAAACCCTTTACAAATGGGCATCTTTTCATGTTTCTAGTCTTCTTACACATTACTCCCCTCCGTGTATACCGTTATATTGACCTTCTGTTCTGGACTACCTGCTCTTCTTTTTACAAAATGTTCCACCTCTCATGTTGATGCCTTTATGCTATTGATTCCTCAGCTCTGGGATTCTCTCTGCTTCTTAGTATTCATGCTGTCCATCAAAGTTCAACTCATGACAATTTCTACATGAAGTTTCTCTTGATGCACTCAGATACTAATCTTCTCTCTCCCCAAACTATTTGGTAGCCATTTTGTAAATATTCTCTATATACTTTATATGCATACATATTGTCTCTCTCTATTTTGAATGCAAAACTGTTAAGGTAAGGGACTATATCATTCGTGTCTTATATTTACAGAGCTCAACACAGTACCTGTCATGTAGTAGGAATTAAATAAATCATTGTTGACTAATTTACAATATTTTAAATAAAGATCCTATGTGCTTCTCTGTAGATGAATGCCAAAATACCTAACACATTTTGGTATTATTTTAAAGTGTTTATATTTGTATTTTTTTCTGCTAGTAATATGTAGTTGTGTTGATGAGCTTTGGGACTTTATCTTGTTTCCTGTTGAAAATAAATGGCAAACTACTCCAGTATCTCTGCCAAGTAAACCTCAAATGATATCACGATCAGTTGGATACAACTGAAAAATAACTGAACAACAACTTGTCTCCTATTCATTTGCTGAATATATTTTTAATCTTCAATTCATTTGTCTATGTTTTGTTTCTGTATTTTATAAGCATGTAATTATTTCATCCCATATGTACATATGTAAATGAGCATACATAATCTTTGATCATTCCTATTCCTTTAGTAGTCATTCTTGAATTTCTGGTATAGTTAGCATTCCTAGAATACTATCTATATAATTATGAGACTATGCAACCTTTCCCCCCTTGTTCTTAGCAAGTGCTAGCAATACAAAAATAGGTAAAAGACAGTTCATGACCTCAAGCTTACAATCTAATGAAGTACACAAAGATATGCAAAGCAAGCTGTAGAAAGAATAAATAGAAAATACTCAACAGGGATGGAACTAGAATTAAAAGGAGTTGGAAAGTGATAAAACATGGGAGTAAGAAGCACTGAGAGAAATGGAATGACTCCAGTCTCCTTGTTTCACAACCTTGATTCTTCATTCTCATTCATCCCACATATCCAATGAGTTGGAAATCTTACTTCTATGTACAGATCTCTCCCATACACCCTTTTCTCTCCACCCACAAAACCACCACTTTTAATCTGGCCCTTGTCCCCTTCCAAATGGACTGTTGTCAAAACCCTCCTTTTGGTTTCCTTGGTTCAAGTCTTGCCTTACTCCAATCCATCCTTCACATAGTCATCAAATCAATTTTCCAAAAGTTTAGATAAGATCATGCCAGCAGCCCCCTACTAAATAAAGTCCTGTGAGTGTCTCTTCATTATTTCTAGTATTAAGCATAAATTCCTCTGTTTGGCACTTAAAACTCTTTATAAACTGGCACCTTTCACATTACTCTCTTCTATGCATGCTATTATATTATCCTATCATTCTTAAACATCTACTCTTCATTTCACACAAAGTTCAACCTTTCATGTCTTCCTTAAGAAGGTGTGATTTTAGTTGTAGCATAAAAAAAAATCCAAGAAAATCAGTAATCAGAGTGGAGGAAGGAGAGCATTCCATCCAGTCCTGGGGTATCATTCAAGAAAGTGACCAGAGTTGAGAAATGAAGTGTCTTATTCATGGAACATCACAAAAGCCATTGTTACTGGATCAAAGAGTATATGTTGGGAAATAAGGTATAAGGAGACTATATATCTACCTATACAAGGTACCTGTTCCTACCTAGGAGCAGGTAGAAAGGGGTTCAGTTAGGAAGGGTTTTGAATGTCAAACAATGCATTTTATCTTCTTTATCACTCTATTCTATTTACATTGACAATAATGAGACAACATACCGAGATGCAGCCAAAGCGGTACTTAGGGGAAAATTAATATCTCTAAACTCATATAGCAATAGAATAAAGAAAGAGCAGATCAATGAATTGGGCATGCAAAAAAAAAAACTAGAAAAATAGCAAAAACCAAATTGGAAATCCTGAAATCAAAAGAGAGATTAATAAAATCGTTAGTAAGAAAACCATTAAACAAATATAACTAGGACCCAGTTTTATGGGGAAAAAAAGCATTAAGATAAATAAGCAATTAGTTAATTTTATTTAAAAAAGAAAAAAATGAAATTGTCAAATCAAAAATAAAAAGTGAATTAATTTAATACCACTGAAGATGAAATAAAAGCAAATATCAGTACCCATTTTGCTCAAATATATGCCAATAAATCCAACAATCTAAATGAAATGGATAAATATTTATAAAAAAAAATTGCTCAGAATAACAGAAAAGGAAATAGATTCTTAAATAACTATTTCTTAGAAGAATTTATTGATCAAACCATGTATGTGATCTCTAAGAAAAAAATCCCCAGAATCAGATAGATTTTAAAGTGAATTCTATCAAATATTAAAGAAATTAATTTCAATACTAAATAATACAATCAGAAAAGTATGCAAAGAAACAGTGCTATCAAATTCCTTCTTTGACACAAATGTGGTGCTGATACGTAAACCAGGAAGAGAAAAAAATAGAGATAGAAAACTAGACCAATTTCCCTAATGAATACTGAAGTAAAAGTTTTAAATAAAATGCCAGCAGGAATTTAGAGCAATAAATCACAAAGATAATACACTATGAGCAGGTGGGATATATATGAGAAATTCAGGTCTAGTTCTTTATTAGGAAAACTATAAGCATAATTGACCATATAAATAACAAAAATCATATGATTTCATCAGTAGACATAGAAAAAGCTTTTGACAAAGTACATCACCCATTCCTACTAAAAACTCTAGAGAGCATAGGAATAAATGAATCATTCATTAAAATAAGTAGTATCTGTGTAAAACCATCAGAAAACATTATCTGTAAGGGAGATAAGCAAAGAGTCTTCCCAGTTAAATCAGGGGTAAAGCAAGAATGCCCATCATCACCACTATTGTTCAATATTGTACTAGAAATGTACTAAAAATAGTGATAAGAGAAGAAAAAAGATTGGAGGAATTAGAATGGGCAATGAGGAAATAAAATTATCACCCTGGAGATGATATGATGGTATACTTGGAGAATCCTAGAGAATCAACTAAAAAACTAGTGGAAATAACAACTTTAGCAAAGTTGAAGATATAAAATACATCCACATAAATCATCAGCATTTCAATATATTACCAACAAAGTACAGCAGTAAGAGATAGAAAGAGAAATTCCATTTAAAATGACTTGACAATATAAGATATTTGGGAGTCTACCTGCCAAGACAAATACAGGAACCATATGAATATAATTACAAAACATTTTTCAGATAAATAAAGTCAAATCTAAACAATTGGAGAAATATTAATTGCTCATGGGTAGGCTGAGCCAATATAATAAAAATGATAATTCATTGTTAATTAATATATTTATTCAGTGCCATATCAGTCAAACTACCAAAAATTATTTCATAGAACTAGAAAGAATATTTTTTTAACTTTAAATATTATTTATTTGGCTGAAAAACCAACCGGTTGGGTTGATGGGCTCTCTGGCTATGGGTGTCTAGGGACCCTCAATACTGGCTGAATTAGCTTGGGGGCAGGGAGAGGTGATGATGACACACCCTTTCCTTCCCATTCCACTCAGGTCTTGAAAGATTCAAGGGGTAAGGGACAATTGGAAAACAAGGAGCAGATTGTGGGAAAAGCGCAATGTTTAAACCCTGACTCAGGTTCAGGGTAGGTCAAGTCTCCTTCCTTAGCTACTCCTCAGTGCCCCATTAGAGCTGGGAAGAAGTCCAAGATAGCCAGAAAGCAAAGGATCTTATCTGGCCCTCATCCTTGCCCCCAATAACCTTTGAATAGAGAGGGACTTAGAGGTAGCTATTGAGAAGGGGAACTGCTGCTCCCTTGTCATCACCAGGTTCTCCCCAAACCTGCACCTACTTCAGGGATAACCCAAACCTGAATGGTCCTAGACTGCCCTTGAAAAAAAAATGAAATCCTGGCCTGTTGCTCATCCAGTCTTCAGGGGCCCCTCAAGTGGCTCAAAGGGTAACTGATCAAAAACTCTTGTCAGTCAAGGTGCTACAAGGCCCACAGCTCCATCTGGAGATTCAGTAAACTGAGGCCCCACAGTGTGTCTATCAAGCTATAGAAGGGGGCCCTCAGCCCTGATAGACCACATCTGCATTTTCTTCTCTGTGTGATAATCTGGGCTGTGATCTCCAGGGCAGGGACCTCACACTTTCCTTACTGGGCTCTCTCCATAGAGCCCAATCCAGGGTCCTGGGTGAGCACTGAGCATGCTCCAAGATTTGTCTATGTAGAGAGGCACCTCTAGCTCAGATCAGATATGTGACCCTGAGGAAGCCTATGAACATGGGAGAAGCAGAAGAGAAAGGGTTCAATGGGCTCCACAGGACTGCTGGTATCTGATGAGCACACAGGAGTTTCTCCTTGGCAGGAACCGTTAAGTCTATTTTCTCTACTCCCCATGGATGAGAGATCAGGCCATGCCGGAAGACAGATTTGCTTCAAAAACCAGACACTTCTTGGGTTAGGTGTCACAGTGGCTTCTTCAGGGGACACCAGGTAGTGTCAAGGTAGAGAAGGCAATGGGTGGGTTTAAACCTTGTGGGGTCCTGATGCAGGCTGAAGGCACCACCCATGCTCACCACTTTCCGATGATTCTCTGGGCCCCTGTAGCTCAGGGTGATCTGCTGTCCCATGCACTTGACCTTCCTTCTCCGGCCTCTGTGACTTTGTCCAGAGTCTGCCCTCATGCTAGGAGTGCATCCTACTCAGTTCACGTCAGAATCCTATCTTCAAGGCCACCTCCTCAGGACAAGCTAGAAATAATCTTAACAAAATCCATCTGGAAATACAAAAGATATATATATATCTATATATCTATATCTACATATATCTATATATAGATATAGATATAGATAGATATAGATATATATATAGATATATATCTCAAGGGAATAAATGAAAATAAAAAAGGAAGGAAGGTGACCTAGTCATACATGATCTCAAACTGTTATTATAAAGTGGTAATTATCAAAACACTCTGGTACTGGTTAAGAAATACAGTGGTGCATCAGTGAAATAGATTGGGTACATAATAAATGCAGTAAATTGCCATAATCATTTAGTGTTTGATCCAAATTTTTAGGACAAAAAATTATTATTTGACAAAAACTACTAGGAAAACTGGAAAACAGTATGGCAGAAACTAGGTATAGATGAATATCTTACATCATTTACTGAGATAAGGTCAAAATGGATACATGCTTTAGACATAAAGGGTGATACTATAAGCAAATTAAGAGAACATGGAATAGTTTAACTGTCAGATCTATGGATAAGGAAAGAATTTAGAACCAAACAAGATACGGAGAGCATTACAAAATGCAAATGAATAATTTTATCATGTAAAATGTAAAAGTTCTTTGCACAAACAATACAACTAAAATTAGAAGGAAAGCAGAAAAATAGGGAGGGGGGAGGAAGATTATCACAGTTATCTCTGATAAAGGCCTCGTTTCTCAAATATACAGGAAACTGAGTCAAACTTATAAGAATAAAAATCTTTCCCCAATTGATAAATGGTCAAAGGATCTGCAAATGGGAAGTTTTCAGAAGAAGAAAGAAAAAAATGCACTAAATCACCACTGATTAGAGAAATGCAAATAAAAACAACTCTAAGGTTTCACTTAGCATTTATCAAAATGGCTAATATGACAGAAAAAGGAAAATTACAAATGTTGAATAGGATTTGGGAAAATTGGGACACTAATGTCCTTTTGATGGAGTTGTGAACTGATTGAAACATTCTCACAGCAATTTTGACCTATGCTCAAAGTGCTATAAAACTGTGTATACCTTCTGACATAGAAATACCACTACTAGTTCTGTATCCCAAAGAAATCTGAAAAAAGGAAAAGGACCTATATGTACCCAAAAATATAGGAGCTCTTTTTGTGGTAACAAAGAATTGGAAATTGAAAGGTTGCCCATAAATTGGGGAATGACTGAAAAATTATATGATTGTGATAGAATATTATTGTGCCATAAGGAGTGATAAGCAGACTGCTTTCAGAAAAACTTGAACTTACATTATCCCTGCAAGGAAAAAAAACCCTACAAAAAAGACTTACAACACTTAAATCCCCCTTTAGGGATATGGAGGAAGAAAATCCAGGTATGGAGAAGAGCTAGTAAAATTATAAAGAGTTGATAAATGGAGTGTCCTATGCAAAGAACTGAAAGGAAGTCACTGCAACATTGAGTAGAGGAGAGTAAGATGTAAGAATTTAGGAAAAGTAGGAAAGAGTCAGGTTATGAAGAACTTTAAAAGGAAAGAGAAAATATGACATTTAGTAGTAGAAGTAATATAGAGCCACTGGAGTTTACTGAATAAGAATTTGGTGGGGAGGGGCATGGTTACATCAGCACTTAAAGAAGATCATTTTGAGAGCTCAGTGGAAGATAAACTGGAATGGAGAGACATGAAACAAGGAAACCAACTACAGTGCTATTACTGTAGTTCAAGTGTAATATGTTAAGGATCTACAATGAAGTGATAACAAGCTCTGAGAGGAGAATGAGAGTGTATAAGAAATGTTACAAATACAGAATAGACAGCATTTGGCAACATATTGGATATGGGAGTTAAGAGTGAGTAGTCAAAAACAGCATGAAGGTTGAGAGCTTAGGTTGTTAGGAGGATAGTGGTGCTTTCAACAGTATTTAGTTAAGAAGAGAGGAGTGCCTAGTAGAGTTGGAATGTTGAGTTCTATCCTGGACTTGTTGAGTTGAAGACACCTATGAGATTTCTAGGTTGAGATACTCAACATGCAGTTTGAGATCTGAGAGAAGATATAAGCAGAACGATTAGGGATTATTCTATAGATCTGCAGATCATCTATTTAGAAATAATAACTGATCATCTATTTAGAAATAATAACTAAATCCATATGAACTGATGAAATCAGCAAATGAAGTAGTATCATTGGAGAAGAGAAAAAGGTCCAGGATAGAGCACTGGGAGACACCTGTTAATGGCCACAACCTGGATGAAAATCTAGCAAAGAACCTTTGTTTCTTAAGTTATATCAGATTTCACCCATTACAGAATGAAAATGAGAAGTTATGCATATAGGAAGAGAATCAGGAGAGAACATTGCCACAAAAACCTAGAAAGAAAAGAGTATGAAAGAGAAGAGGGTTATTGACATTGTCCAAGGTTACAAAAAAGTAGAGAAGATGAAGACTAAGAAAAGTTCATTATATTTGACCTTTAAAATAACACCATCAATAACTTTAGATAGAACATTTTCAGTTGAATGATGAGTTTGGAGTCCAGACTAGAAAGAGTTAAGAAAAGAGTGAAAAGAAAATACAGGCACAGATTGTAGATGGCCTTCTGAAGGAATTTATCCATAAAAGGAAGGAGAAAAATTGAATGATAGCTAGATGGATGGACTAAGTAAGGATTCTTTTTTTTTGCTGAGGCAATTGGGGTTAAGTGACTTGCCCAGAGTCACGCAGCTATTAAGTGTTACGTGAATGGGGCCAAATTTGAACTCTGGTCCTCCTGACTCCAGGGCCAGTGCTCTATCCAGTGTGCCACTTAGCTGACCCCTATGCAAAGATTTTTGAAGGTAGAAAGATAGGGGTATGTTTGTAGACAGGGAACTAGCTATAACAGACAGCAGATAGTGGGAATAATCCATGGCTGAGATTATGCAGGGCTTGACTGGAGATAGTATAAGGAGGCAATGGACTAAAGGAAAAAAAAATAGTGTGTATTTTAAATGGTTTCCAATGGGTCAAGGTGAGAAAGGAAGGAAAGTACAGGCAGTGAAGGCCTCAGAGACAATGAAATTAAATGGGTATTTTAGATACTTTATAAACCTTCTGACATACTTTAATATGTTCATATTGGTACTACATCTTCTCTATGTATGTACTATGAAATACTTTTTGTTTTTGTTTTCTTTTTCTATTTTAAGGACAGAAAAAGCACCTTTAGAAATGAACCCAACAGTCAGTAAATAGTATGGAAATAACTATAAAGTTACATTTCTGTGTTACCTAGATACATTAAGGCAGATTTCACTTCACATCTAAGATAGGTTAGTTGCTAAGAGAAATGTACTATTATACTACGGCATACAATTTTTCTCTTGCTTTGTTCCTGTGCTGTGGCTGTGGGGGATACCTAATCTAGTTCATTACCACAGTAAATAATAATGATAATAATAATAATAACCCATTCTTTGATACAAAGAGAAACTTGCTGGCTCAATATCATGAGGGCTTGGATTATGAGTAGAGGTGATGGATCTGTGCTAGAACTTCCAAATAATTATCGGGAACCAATCCCTTTTGTGATCAAAGGAGGCATTTGCAACACAGCTAGCCAACATTAGGGGTACAGGCTGGCCAGATAATAGAATAAAGCTAACAGGTTCACGTGAAGAGCAAACCCTTGACTTGAGCTCCTGAGCTTCAAATAAAATAAAGCTAACTTGCCTAAAGTGCCACCAGCTTTCTGGCAAGCTTCCCAGTTAGTTCAGCTGGTAGAACATAAACTTCATATCAGAGTCATAGGTTGAAGCCTCATGAATAGTTCTTTTGTGGCATAGTCCAAATTAGATTAGAACATTCTGTGCTCAAGTTAGTATGCCTGTATTTCACAACCACAGATTGTATCCCAGACCATCTTGATACATAGAACATATATATGTTTTCTCATCTTTGGTAATCAATGAACCAATATTTATCAATTGCCTATGTAGTTAGGTGATGCAATGTCAGAGTGTCAGGTCTGAATTCAGAAAGGTTCATCTTTCTGAGTTTGAATCTGGCCTCACTTACTAGCTGTGTGACTCTATCAAGTCACTTCACCCTGTTTGTTGCAGTTCCTCATCAGTAATATCAGCTAGAGAAAGTAATGGCAAACGACTCCAGTATCTTTGCTAAGAAAACCCCAAATGGAGTCATGATGAGTCAGACATGACTGAAACAAATGAACAACAACATTCACAGGTGCTTCTGCTTAAAATACAAGGGAAAGAAAAGAAACAATATTTTTGTTTTTTTCTCAAAGAGTTTGCATTCTACCTGGGGAGATCATGTTGCTTGTCTTTCATTTTAAAGAGAACCAATAATATTATGGAGTGATCTTGACTCAATGAAGTGGATTTAAGTGAGGCAGAGTTGTTCAAAGTCATCAACCTCACTCCCTCTTTCAAAGTCATTGTAGTCCAATGGGAAAACAGAAGTCAGGATGACTGGCGATGGTCAGATATGAAGTGGCTAAATTTGGCATCTTAGATGTCTGACCCAGCTGTAAGGGCTCCCCAGCATCTGCCCCAATCTCCTTAATGGCCATTGGAACAAATTGTTCTCATCCATCCTTTCTTCCAAGGGAAGTCTTCGCATGCTTGGGGTATACATCTCCCTAACTCACAAATAAGTTTAAGGGTTGTCAGTTACCTTTAACCTGGTTTAGCCCATCACTGGGAGGGTTTTACCACGGTGTGGCTGGGGCACATTCTACAGCTTCTTTGAACCACAGGTTGCACCAAAGGTAGATGAGCAGCCCTGCAAAGGGCTTGGCAAGCTGTCAAAATAGAGGTGCTAGTCCTTCCTGAACAGCCCATACACCCATGGGGATGTATATACACATACGTGCTTATAAAGAATAAATTCGTACAAGAGATTAAATAAAAGATAAGGAGAAAGTATAGCAGTTGAGGGAATCAGGAAAAGGTGGCACTTGAGCTGTCTCTTGAAAGGAAAGAAGGGTTCTGTAAGACAGTAAGGAGAGAATACATGGCAGATTAGTAGGATGGCCAGCACAAAAGCGGACATTATGAGATGGTGTACTATATGTGAGAAAAGCAGTCTAATTGGACTTCAGAGTATGGGAAAAGAATTAATGCATAATAAGGATGGAAATATAGGTAGGAGCCAGGTTGTGAAGAGCTTTTGAACCAAACAGGATTATATTTTATCCTAGAGGCAATGGGGAGCCCCTGGAGTTTATTAGTCAGGGAGTAAAATGGTCAGCTCTAATATGAAGAAAAATTATAAGGAAGAATTCTGTTAAAATTGATTGGTTTGGAAAATTGGTGGAATTGGAGAAATATCTTAACTTTTATGTTAGATGTGCTGAATTTGGGATGTCTCTTCACACATTCAAGTTGAAACGTCCCCTAAAAAGTTGGTGATGTTGGACTGCAGCTCAGGGGACAGATTGGGGGTGAAGATACAGATCTTTGAGTAATTTAGATATAGTAATTAAGACTATGTTAGCTGGGGAGGTCATGAATAAAAAGAATGAAGAGACAAAAAAGAAGAAGAACAGGGACTGAGTCTTAGGGAATATAGATATTCAAGGGGAATACCATGATGTGGACTATGAGTCAGCAAAGGAGAAGGAGAATAAATGTTCATAGAAGTATAGAGAAAATCAAGGAAGAAGAAAAAAGTTTAACAAAATCCCAGAGAGGGGAAAGTGTGTATCTGAGTTGAAACAATGATCAGTAATGTCAAATGCATTACAGAGGTCAAGAAAAGTGAAGACTGAGAAATGACCATACAATTTGGCAATTAAGAAATCATTGAGGGGGTGGAGCCAAGATGGCAGAGTAAAAGCAGTGACTTGCTTGAGCTTTCCCCCAAACCCTTCAAATAATTATAAAAATGACTCTAAACAAATTCTAAAGCATCAGAACCCACAAAAAACAAATTTCCAGCCCAAGACAGCCTGGATGGTTGATCAGAAAGGTATATCGAACTGAGTGGGGAAAGGAGGGCAATTTGGTGTGAGCATGCAGGCAAGGCAGGCCTCAGCAGAGGAGTAGGCCTGCGTTGCAGGGAGCTGTGGCAGTTTCCAGACTTCTCAACCCATGAACGCCAAAGACAACTTAGAAGGTCAGTGGGAAAAGTCTATGACTGAGGTGCGAGAGAGCAGCTAGCAGCACCGGGGTGGCAGCTGCCTCCTGAGCTTCTGGCCCACACAGACTGCAGGGGAATTGAGTGGATTATCAGAAGAGTATTGCAGGGATCTCTCTGCTGTTTCTGAGGCAGGATTCTCTTGCTTTGCCTGTACTTGGATCTGGGTCACAGTTCTGGGTGGTGATCCTAGGACAAGAAGGAGTGTTGGCATGGTGGAGCTTGTAGTGGTGGTGGAGAGGAAATCCTCCTCACAGTCCCAAGGCAGAAAAGAATGCTTGTGGTCAGTCATAGACCAGAGCACAGGCCAGGAAAGGAGTAAACACCTCGCCCTTCAGCGTACCATCTTGGAAGAACTGAAAATTTACAGGTACCTTGAAGTATCTCTGAAAACAGCTGCACAAAACCCCTGAGGCTTGGGACAGTACATTCTCCATAAAGGAAGAAGATCCTTACCTTAACAAAGAGTTTAAAACTCAAGTAATTGGCTGGGATCATGAACAAACAAAGGTCCAAAAAAAATCAGACCCTAGAATTTTTTTTTGGTAAGAAAGAAGATCAAAACATACAACTAGAAGACAACAAAGTCAAAGCTCCTACATCCAAAGCCTCCAAGGAAAATGTGACTCAGTTCTAGGCCATGGAAGAACTCAAAAAGCATTTTGAGAAGCAAGTAAGAGAAGTAGAGGAAAAACTGGGAAGAGAAATGAGAGTGATGCAAGAAAATCATGAAAAACAAGTCAATAGCTTGCTAAAGGAGACTTCAAAAAATACTGAAGAAAATAGCACCTTAAAAAAAAAGCCTAACCCAAATGGCAAAAGAGATCCAAAGAGACAATGAGGAGAAGAATGCCCTAAAAAGCAAAATAAGCCAAATGGAAAAGGAAGTCCAAAAGCTTACTGAAGAAAATGCTTCCTTAAAAATTAAAATGGAGCAATTGGAAGCTAGTGACTTTATGAGAAATCAAGACACTGCAAAACAAATCCAAAAGAATGAAAAAATAGAAAACAATGTGAAATATCTCTTTGGAAAAACAACTGACCTGGAAAATAGATCCAGGAGAGAGAATTTAAAAATTATTGGACTATCTGAAAGCCATGATCAAAAAAAGCTTAGACATTATCTTTCAAGAAATTATCAAGGAAAAACTGCCTTGATATTTTAGAACCAGAGGGCAAAATAAAAATGGAAAGAATTCACCAATCATCTCCTGAAAGATATCTCCAAAGGAAAACTCCTAAGAATATTGTAGCCAAATTCCAGAGTTCCCAGGTCAAGGAGAAAATATTACAAGCAGCCAGAAAGAAACAATTCAAGTCTTGTGGAAACACAATCAAGATAAAACAAGATTTAGCAGCTTCTACTTTAAGGGACCACAGAGCTTGTAATATAATATTCCAGAGATCAATTGAGATAGGATTACAACCAAAGATCACCTACCCAGCAAAACTGAGTATAATCCTTCAGGGAAAAAAATAGACATTCAGTGAAATAGGGGACTTTCAAGCATTCTTGATGAAAAGACCAGAGCTGAATAGAAAATTTGACTTTCAAATACAAGACTCAAGTGAAACATGAAGAGGTAAACAGGAAAGGAGAAATCATAAGAGCTTTATTGAAGTTGAACTGTTTACATTCCTGCATGGAAAGATGTTATTTGTAACTCTTGAGACCTTTGTCAGTATTAGGGTGGTTGGAGGGAAAAAATTATATGCAAGTAGATAGATAGATAGATAGATAGATAGATAGATAGATAGAGGGCACAGGGTGAGTTGAAGATGAAGGGGTAATATCTGGAGAATAAAATTAAGGGGTGAGAGAGGATTATACTGGGAGAAGGAGAAAGGGAGAGGTAGAATGGGGTAAATTATCACATGAAACAGACAAGAAAAAGCTTTTACAATGGAGGTCAAATGGAGAGAAGGTGAGAGGGAATGAGTGAATCTTATTTTCATAGGATTTGGCTTAAGAAGGGAATAACATACACACTCAATTGGGTTTGGAAAGCTATCTTATCCTATAGGAAAATAGGGGGGGAAGGGGACAAGAGAGGAAGAGGATGATAGAGAGGAGGGCAGATTGGAGGAGGGGGTAATCAGAAGCAAACACTTCTGAGTAGAGACAGGGTCAAAAGAGAGAATAGAATAAATGGGGGAAGGGATAGGATGAAGGGGAATATACTTAGTTTTTCACAACATGACTACTATGGAAGTTTTTTGCATGACTACCCATGTATAACCTGTATCTAGTTGCTTGAATTTTTGATGAGGGTGGGTGGGGAGGGAGAAAGGGAGAAAATTTGGAGCCCAAAGTTTTAAAAATATGTTTTTAAAAAATGTTTCCATACGCAACTGGGAAATAAGAAATACAGGAAATGGGGTATAGAAATCTATCCTGCCCTACAGGAAAATAGAAGGGGAACGGGATAAGAGAAGGGGGGTGAGACAGAAGGGAGGGCGGATTAGGGGAAGGGGTAAACAGAATACAAGTCACCTTGGGGTGGAGGAGGGATGACATGGGGAAAAAAATTTGGAACTCAAAATCTTGTGGAAGTGAATGTTGAAAACTAAAAATAAATAATTTTTTTTAAAAAAGAAATCATTGAGAACTTTGGAGAGAATAGTTTCAGTGGAGTGATGAGGTCAAAAGTCAGATTGTGAAGGGCAGAGGAATAAATAAATGGATAGAAAATGAAGGTAAAAAATAGTATAGATAGTTTTTCTCTAAGTTTGAAAAAGGTAGGAAAATATGGGATATCTGGATAATATGGTAGGGTTTAATAAAGGAGTTTTTGTTTGTTTTGTGTTGTTTAGAGATGTACAAGACATGGAATGTTTGAAGGCAATAGGGAAGAAACAGAGACACTGAAGTTTACTGAGATAAAAAGAGTAGGTTGAGGGAGGGAGAAATCTGTAGTTTAAAATGTTAGGAGAGGGCCACTCACTGTCCACCGCACCCCAGCCCGCTCCGCTCTCCATTCACAGCTGCCCGGTAAAGATACCTGCATCACTATCTCAGAATGGCCAACAGGGGACCTGCTTACGGACTGAGCTGGGAGGTACAGCAGAAAAATTGAGAAGCAGTATGATGCTGACCTGGAGCAGATCCTCATTCAGTGGATTATCACACAGTGCCACAGGGATGTTGGGCGGCCCCAGCCTGGGTGAGAGAATTTACAAAACTGGCTCAAGGATGGCATGGTGCTGTGTGAGCTCATCAATGGGCTATACCCTGAAGGTCAGGGCCCACTAAAGAAGATCTAGGCTTCAGGCATGGATTTCAAACAGATAGAGCAGATTTCTCAGTTCCTGCAGGCAGCGGAGCACTATGGCATCAATGTCAATGTTATCTTCCAAACTCTGGACCTCTGGGAAGGAAAGAATATGGCCTGTGTGCAGTGGATACTGATGAGCCTTGGTGGGTTGGCAGTGGCTCGGGGTGATGGGCTCTTCTCTGGAGATCCTAACTGGTTCCCTAAGAAATCTGAGGAGAAACCTCAAAACTTCACAGATATCCAGATGTAGGAGGGCAAGAGTGTCATCAGGCTACAAATGGACACCAACCTCAGGGCATCTCAGGCAGGCATGACCAGTTATGGGATGCCACACCAGATCTTGTGATCACCACTCTTCCTTCCCTCCCTTGAATGGTTAATATATTTCTAGCAGTGACATTCCCCGGAAGCCCATGGAACTCTCAAGCCCCCTCTGTTCCCAAATCTTCCTTTTCCCCCCTACTCCCTACGACTGGTGGCACTGCTTCTCCTGTTGCACTTACAGGTGCTGAGCCAGTGCTTTTTCACCTGGAACTTGCTGTAATACATTCCCCATCCCCCAAATCAGCAAAACTAGACCAACCACCTCATTCTCCTTCTCCTGGACCAAAATTGGCAGGGGGGTACCTGACCCCTTCATCATTCCTATTCACTCTCCCACCCTGGCTTGTCCTCTCATTTGGGAATTTGAACCCTTACAGCCATTTTTTAGGCCAGGGTTCAGGGCACTGCCTTGAAAGAAGTTGAACATGGGACCAATTTCTCTTCCACAAGATTGTTCTTCCTGCTTCCCTCACCCCCAGCCTTACTACTGTGGGGACTTAATTTATAGGGAGAGGCCTATGGTGGCTGCCATCCTGGCCAAAGCCAGACTTTGAAAGCCACACATCTGGGTAGGCCTCTCCTTGGCAGGGGCCTTTTTTTCCCTTGGTCTCTCCCTTCTTGGCATTCCCTTCTGCCTATTCCCCTCTTTACCCAGTAGCCTGAGACAGGGTAGAGGGGTGGAGGGGATGTCTAGGGAGGTGGGTTGGCCTTGCCTTCTATTCTCTCCTCCGTCCTTCCCCTCTTCCTCAAAAGGCCCACCCGAAGTCTGAGACTTGAGGAAAGTGAGTTTGCTGATCTGAATAAAGATTATCAATCTTTGTAAAAAAAATACATATATACATATATATATATGTATACATACATACATACATACATACATACATATATATATATATCACATTATCATAGATTAGAAGAAAGGAGAAAAAAGAAAGAAAAGAATGTCAGGGGATTTTGAGATAAAGAGAAAGAGGCAAAGGGGAGCTCATTGTAAGTGGGTTCAGTTTTCTCAGTAGAGTTCAAATGTTTAGCCAAGGAGCTAGGAAAGTAGAGATGTGTTAGATCTGAGAACTGCAAAGAAGATTTGGAATAGATTCTTTGGAGAATGAGATAAGGAGTCAATTAACGAAGAATAAAATGACTGCCATATTTCAATCAGGATACAGTTGATATCAGATAACGTACATTCTATTATAATCAGAATATCTTTGGACCATGAAAAATGCATCACAGCTAGTCAAAGACATACACACACACACCTTAACTAAAAATCAAAACAACAACAACCACCTCTTATTATGGTTAGCTAATAGCCTAATCAATAAATCAATGAGCATTTATTAAGTGCCTCTTCTATCCCAGGGACTATGCTAGGCTCTATGGACACAAAGACAAAAACAAAATTACCCCTGAATGGAATAGAGTTTTCTAAATCTCAGGTAGAATGGATGGATAAATTCATGATATGTATTGAAGACAAAAGAAATAACATTTCACTTTCAAGGAGTTTCCATTCTATCGGGGGAAATAAAATGTGTGTTATTTATGTATGTATCTATGTGACTATGAAGATATACTGCCTTCTCCATGAACTTTGACTCTTTGCTTTCTGGCTCCTGATCTCACCATTTAACTGAAACTGCTCTCTCCAACATTGACAGTGATTTTATAATCCTTGAATTCTCTGCAGCATTTGACCCAAATTGCACTAACTTCACCCAGAAAAAAAAAAGTATACTTCTCTAAACACCCAACTCACTAATAAAAGTATGTTACTAGGACAAGTCAACTTCATTCTTTATTCTTCTTTTGAGTTCTTTTTCACAGAGCATTGAGACCCAACCACAAGCTTCTTTCTTTACATTTTTAGACCAGACCTGACTTCATTGATAGAGGAAATATTCAGTGAGGAAACAAAAAAGTATCTGTTGTACAACATAGTCTTAGAAAGCTGTTTGGAGCATTGAAGGTTTAAGTATAATCATACTTCATAGATTTGTAAATAGAATGGATGTCAGAGTTTATCTAATAAACTCTCCACATTCTACAGATGGTAAAATTTGAACACAATGTGATGAAGCAATTTGTCTAAGTTCACACAGATTGAATCAGAGGTAAAATTTGAACCCAAACCCTCTGATGACAGACTCCATGTTCTTTCTACTATCTTATACTACCTCCCTTTAAAGGCGGGACTTGAACCCAAGTAAATCTCACAGTAGTTTTTTATCTCCTATACCTTCCATATCCAGAAAGTTACAACATTAATTGTGGGCAATATGAGGGAGGTTGAAATTGTTTGAGAAAATAGTGGAAAACTTTTGATTGCTATGAATGAGGTGCATGGGAGTATAATAAGTAGAACCAGCTCTTGTCATTCACATTTCACTCTCTTTTATTCCTCAGTTTGAATACTAAAGTTCCAATAAGACATTTATAATAAATATCAATTCATGACCTGGTTGTGATATATTTTTTGAAAATCATTTTGATCCCTGAGAAGATATTCTTTAAGGAGATTCATGAATATTACAACCGGTGGCAGGAACTTTTGTTTTCTGCTAACAAATAAATTATACTAATTTAATACAATCAATGCAATCTTACTTATCACAGTCTTAGGGGACTAAACCTTTGGATTACCAGGGCTTGAGATAATTAGAAGAAAGCTGGTAAGGATGGCTTAGATGCCTGCTTTTTGTGTCCCTCAGCTCTGGAGCACAGATTGGACAGCTTACTGCCCAAAATTCCTAAGCTGGATTTCATAGACTAATTCATAGTGTTGGAAGATGCTCATCTCCCCTAAGCACAGAGTGTAGTGATGAGGTTAAGACTACCTCTTTTTCTTCAGCTAGAAAGACATGTGGAAGTATCCCAGTAGATACTACCTTCTTCTAGGTGTTAAAACTTAGACCAGACAGATGGTGACACTCACACATGGGAAATACAATCTTTTGACAGAAACAGAAATTCTAAGAACATAGTGTAAAGTTATGTTATTGTCGATTTTAATTAACTACGAAACTCAGGAACAACAGTTCTTTGTTCCTCTACTAAAGAAATGAAAAGTACAGGGGATTTAACATCTCTTTTTGTGTCATGGACTCCTTGGTTAGTCTGGTGAAATCTATGGATCCCTTCTCAAAATAATATTTTTCAATGCATAAACTAAGATACAAAAAAAATGCAAAGGAAACCAGTTTTGTTGAAAAACAGTTATTAAAATATTATTTTAAAAAATGTTCATGGACTCAGGTTAGGAACCCCTAGATTAGAAGAATAATACTCAAAAATGACCATCAATTCTTTCACTAAAAGGAGGTCATGTGATACATAAAAAGAACTTTGACTTCTTAGTCAGAGGGCTAGGTTAAAATCTCACCCTATACTTATTATCTATATCACCTCAAACCATCATTTAATTAGGTCATATACTGCTTGCATGTAAAATGATGATATTAAACCTATATGGCTTCTGAGTCCACTTCTAGCTATATAAATATGAGTCCACAGGCAATATTTGACATAGGTACCTGGGGAATATGCCATACGCATCAATACTACCCACCCTTACAAGTTTAGAATCTCAGGGGCACAGTGGATAGAGTACCTGGAGTCAGGAGGACCTGAGTTCAAATCAAACCTCAGACACATAACACTCACTAGCTGTGTGACTCTGGGCAAGTCACTTAACCCCGATTGCCTCACCAAAAAAAAGTATAGATTCTGAGCCTTAATAATAAATCAACCTGAGCTATTATTTAGTGAATACACTTTGGGCTCTCCATCACCCTATTTTTAATCTTTTCATATTCTCCTTCTGCCCTGCCTCTTGTTAAGAATTTCTTTATAGTTATTTATACAAGCCAGAGAGTAAAAGTTGTTTTTTTTAAACAAAATCCTCAAACTAATAACAAACAGTACAAAATAAAACAACACAAAGAATGTTATTTCTGCAACATCAGAGTAATGTAATGATGTAGTTACAAACCAAGAGTATAAATAATTATTCTCCATACAATTATATATTATATGGAGCCAAATGAATATCTTTAAGTAGATCTAATTGTAGTAATCAACGGAAACTACAACAGGCTGTTGAGTATGGTAGTCTAACACATAATGAGCCTTAGAATAAATTCCATGCTGCATGCAAAAAAAGTTGGTGCTGAAGATGTTTTTTGCTGGTTGTTCATCTGGCATGTCTCCCAAATGGCCACTTGTCTAGAAAGGATTTTCAGTATTCTCATATCCAAATGAGCTCCAAGGTCCCAAACATACCACCCCCAAAACCTGATACCCTTTCAGAAATAAATGAACTCTTAAGTTTCCTCAAGTGGTAATTAGTATGGGGCCAAGTTTTCTTGAAGACTCTAATGTAGAAATCTTGGACTTATACAATAGAAAGCCAAACTTTCGTATAAAAAGTCAGCACCCGAACTGACAATCACAAAAACTTCATAGGAAATAGAGTACCAGATTTAAAACCAAAAAAAAAAGTTTTTTTAGAGGGAGGAGAGTCCCAGTTCTGCTATTTAGGGGCTGTGTGACCTTGACCAAGTCATTTAATACCTAATGAACTTCAACTTTTTTTTAAGTCAATTAGGGTTAAGTGACTTGCCCAGGGTCACACAGCTAGTAAGTGTCAAGTGTTGGGTCTGAGGTCACATTTGAATTCAGGTCCTCCTGACTTCAGGGCCAGTGCTCTATCTACTGCGCAACCTAGCTGCCCTTCAATTCTTCCTCTATGTAATTGAAATGACAATAACTATGGTTTATACCTTATAGGGTAGGTATAATGATTAAAGGAGATAAGACAAGGCACTTTGTAAACCCTAGAGGATTACACAAATGTAATTTATTATTATTATTACTTCATAGAAGGTATGTCATCATCTGGCATGGTAGTTTTTGTTCCAGGCATTTTGGGGGACTATTTTACTTAACCTGTCATTTAAAATCTATGTCGCACTACTATAAGGAAATCTTCATAACTATGAAAATATTATTATGCTTCCCAGAAAGGCAGCTTTCTCTACATTATATGTCCACTTGTCTTAGATAGTTTTATGTGTATTCAAATAGATCTTTGATCTAATTAAGTATGCCAAAAACACAATCATAATTATATTAAAGAAAACAGATGTGGTATTACATAAAAGGAAAATGGCAATTGCATTTTAACTGTTTCTAACACTAAATTTTAACACACTAACATGATATAGCCTACATATTTATTTTATGTAAACATCAAATAAAATAAAAGCTACAATGTACAAAAAATAAACAACCATTAAAATCATTATCTTACAATAAAACTTATATTAACATGAAAAACATAAAGCTAATTAAAACTATACATATTTTTATTCAGTTATTTAATTTTATTATTTGTCCACCATTGGGTTGTTTAGTTACTTGATGACATTAAGTTTAATTTAAGATGTAACATATAGGTAATCACTGATTTATTATTTTTGCAATGTTTATTAGAATGATTATCTACATGTCATTAGATCCATCAGTATGAACTCCCCCCAAAAAGTAAAATATTATATTCTTCCATATGTGGGAGAATGGGTTCTACTTATGCCACATAAGATTGTTCTGTTCTATCTCTACTAAAATTAGAGAGAATACTATCATCATACACAGGGAGGAGAAGGCCTCATTTGTGTTATTTTGCTTCAGTTCTCTCTCCTTTCTAATCTGTCTTCAAACAACTGCCAAAGTCATTTTCATGAAGTAAAGATAGACCTTGCTACTCCTCTACTTGATGAAATCCAGTGACTTCTGATTGATTGCCTCCACAATCAAGTATAAACTCTGCCATTTGGCATTAAAAACACTTCAAAACTGGGTGCCAGCCTACCTTTCCAGCTTTATTATACAATACTCTCCTTCCTTCATTATGCAGCCCATCCAAACTGGCCTTCTTCCTGATGAACATGCTAGATCTCCCACTTCCATATCTTTGTTACCCCTGATTGGAATGTACTTCTTTCTCACCTCTGCTTCTTAGATCCTTCATATTTTTTCTTTCAAAGCTCAGCTCAAATTTTAGTTTTTGCATGAAACCCCTCCAGCTGCTAGTACCTTTTCCCACAAAAATTGCCTTCTGTATATTTATTTTATATATTCTTATACACATAAACATGTTGTCTTCCCCAATATAATGTAAGGGCCCTGGAGACTGAAATTGTATTTTTTTTTCTTTGTATTCCCAGTACCTAGCACAGTACCTGAAATGTAGTAGGGAATAAATAAATACTTGATCATTGATTGGCTAATAGCTTTGTACTAGGTGTGTAAGAGAGAGAGGAAAGTGAATGCTTTTTCTACTTTTTTCACCTTATGCTACTGCGAAAGCTTTCTAAAGCAGGAGGAAGGAGGAAGGAGGGAAGGAAGGAAGGAAGGAAGGAAGGAAGGAAGGAAGGAAGGAAGGAGGGAAAGAAGGAGGGAAGGAAGGAAGGAAGGAAGGGAGGGAGGAAGGAGTCATTAATTAAGCATTTAATATGTTCTAGGTGCAATGTAAAGCACAAGATGAACAAATAAAAACAAAAATTTTAAAAGGTCCCTATCCTCAAGGAACTTGCATTCTAATAGGAGAGCACAATATACAAGAAGGAGCTGAAAAGAGGTGGGTGGAGGAAAGAAGGATGAAGTAAAGGTTCCCAGTAGGAGAAGGTGAAAAAAGCAGAAAAAGTCTCAGACACATAGAACTTCCTAGCTGTGTGACTCTGGGCAAGTCACTTAACCCCAAATGCCTAGCTAAAAATAAATAAATAAATAAACAAATAAACAAAAAAAAGTATGTATTGTCTCAGTACCAGGTTCTCTTTCCAGGACTATCATTTTGATTACTGTGTACTGAGTTTCTGATTTGTCCTGAATTCCTGACTTCTGATTGTCAGGCTGCCTTTACTTCATCCTTCCTGCTCTGAACGCTGGTATCAGCATGCTCCACAGTATTTCTCGGTTCTTTCATTCCTGACCTCTGCTCTTGCTAACAGTTTTGCCAGATGAGGCAGTGTGGTTGGTGCAGAAAACAGCCATAGAGAGACCAAACAGTGTGAATTAAGCTATTAGAAATGGATGATTTCTTAGAGAAAAGCTTCTGAACAAAGGTCTAAGTTGTTGTCATTTCAATTGTATCTGCTTCTTCATGACCCCGATCCGAAATTTTCTTAGTAATGATACTGGAGTGGCTTGCCATTTCCTTCTCTAGCTCAGTTTACAGATAAGGAAACTGAGGCAAACAGGATTAAGTTACTTGCCTAAGTTCACATAATTAGTAAGTGTCTGAGGCCATACTTGATCTCAGGTCTTTCTGACTCCAGGCTCAGCACTCTATCCACTGCACCACCTCACTGCCAAAAGTCTAAGATAGACATGCATAGTGCTGGTTACTCTCTGGGCACCTACAGCCCAAACTTGGATAACAATAAAGTGAATACTGTAGAAAAGCAGTGGTGGCCAAACTTGAATCTTTGTAGCATTTTATTGTTCAATTAACTCTGTTTTGCAGTTTATACATATGAGTGGTTATTAATACATGTGACCCTCCTGCTCCATCCCAGGAACACTGTGAGCTCTATGAGTGAAGGGACTATGTCTTCTTTAAATTTCATTTTATAAGAGTTGGGAAATAAATAAGAGTTTATCTATTCTATCACCTTCATTTTCATAATATCACAAATGTAGAATTGAAAGGACCTCAGTTATTCAAGTCAAACTCAAGTGAACCCTTTAATTTTACAGGCAAGGAAAAGACGCACAGAGAGATTAATTGGCTTGCTCAAAGTCACAAAGTCAGTGTCTGAGACAAGATTTCAACCTTAATCATCTTAGCTCTGACTCCGATACTCTATCCACAAGGCAATTGAATCTCAGAGGAGTGAAGGGAAAACAGAAAGTGGGTTATGATAAACAATAACAGAATGTAATAGAGATTAAATAGATGTTGAGGAGAGAAGCAGGCCTGGGAAATTAGGCAACTGTCCATTTTGTCTTACAAGTAACTTCTCCAGAAATTTTTGTTGCTGTTGTTGTTTTCTGTATGAAGGATAATGAAATCCCAGAGCATCTAGAATAGATATAACATAAGTATGCAAATTTAGCCTAATGTCATTTATTATTTCTAAGCATTTAAATGTTTTCTGGTTTACATTATATTAATTATCATTTCCTTTGATTTAAACAATGTGATAAGGTTTCATATTCAAATAAATTTGAGAGGTTTTCTGCTGTAAAACTTTAAAAGACCTCTGGATACATGAATCATTTAATTTGGCTCTATTGCCTTTTAGCAGCTCTGTGAATGTTCTATAGGTAATGAAGGGAATCGTGTTACCATATTCGATCTTAGAGCTCCTCATTTTGGGTAGGATGTGACTTCATTCATAGAGCACTGTTGTCATTTTATTTCATATGTCTGGGTTTCATAAACACTATCTTTAATGATGCAATATTTCCTGTGCAAAATTATATTTTTATGGTTGCTAAACTGGTCAATAATTTCAACGTAAAGTCATCGTTTGTACTGTTTAATGTTACTTTCAACTAATATATTCCTATGCACATAACAGCTGGTAGATTGTGGAAATGACAAGGAGAGTTAAAATCTTACCTGAATTCCATCCTTTCTTTGATTCTATTCCCACCCATCCCTACCATCAGCTTTGAAATTTTATTTTCCTGTCTTGCCATTATCCTAGTGATTTTGTGTACAAATGTATCTGTGGTATATGAGGGTAACATCACAGCAGCAATTACAACATATTGTGGAATAGTTTTGTTAATGTTCTATTACTTTTGCATGCAAATAGCTAAAATGAAAGTATAGTCACTTATGCCATACATCTTTGATTTAATTTGTTTTTTACTGACTATGAAATACACTTTTTATTACAAATATTGTTCCATTTGCTTTCACCTCCCTAACTTTGTTTCAATTGAATATTCCCAGGTCTAGTGAATTGTAGAGTTTATGTTTTTATTTGTGTATGTGTATATGTTTATTTTCAGAGGATACAAAGGGTAAACAAATTTCAGGGTTTGAATCAGATCCCTCAAACTATTTTCAGAAACAAATATTTACTAAAACTATATAAAGTAGTGCATAGTACATAAAAATGAGATATACATACCATAAATAATTAAATAATAAAAAATAGAAAGTATCATCTGAGTTGTAGAAAATTCTACTATTTTACAGTTATCTTAATAGTATTTTATTTTTCCCCAGTTACACATCAAGAAAAATTTTAGCATTCATTTTTGTAAAATTTTGAGTTCTAAATTTTTTTCTTCCTCCCTCCTCTCCCCTCTCCAAACAATTTTAGACGATTTGATATGGGTTATACATGTGTTACCATGTAAAAATATTTTCGTATTAGACACAGTTGTGAAAGAAACAGATCAAAAAAAATGAGAAAAAGAAAGTGAAAAAATATGCTTTGATGTGCATTCAGAGTCCATCAGTTCTTTTTCTGGATATGTACAGCATTTTCTTTCATGAGTCCTTTGTACTTTTCTTGGATTATTGTATTGCTGAGAAGAGCTGAGTCATTAGTATTTGATTATCACACAGTGTTGCTGATATTGTTTATGTTTCCCTGGTTCTGCTCATTTCACTTTCAGTGAATCAGTCCGAACAAGTGTTTCCAGGTATTTTCTGAAATCTGCCTATTCATTTCTTATTGCACAATAGTATTCCACAACATTCCTATACCACAGTTTGTTCAGCCATTCCCCAATTGATGAGCATCCCCTCAATTTCCAATATTTCGCCACAATGAAAAAGGCTGCTATAAACATTTTTGCACATGTAGGTCCTTTCTCCTTTTTTTTATAATTTCTTTGAGATACAGACCTAGTAATGGTATTGCTGGATCAAAGGGTCACAGTAGGCATAGTTATAAATTGCTGTACAGAACAGTTGGTTTAGTTCAAAACTCCATCAACAATGCATTAGTCTTCTGATTTTCCCACATCTTCTCCAATATTTATCATTTTCCTTTTCTGTCTTATTAGCCAATCTGAGAGGTATGATAGTACCTCAGAGTTGTTTTAATTTGCATTTCTCTGATCAAAAGTGATCATATAACTATAGATAGCTTTGATTTCTTCATCTGAAAACTGCTTGTTCATATCTTTTAATCATCTGTCAATTGGAAAATGTCTTATATTCTTGTAAATTTGACTTTGTTTTCCATATATTTGAGAAATGAGGCCTTTATCAGAGATACTTGCTGTAAAGATTATTTCCCATCTTTCTGCTTTCCTTCTAATCTTGGTCACATTGGTTTTGCTTGTACATAAGCTTTGAAATATAATATAATCAAAAGTATCTATTTTACATTTTGTAATGCTCTTTACCTCGTTTGGTCATGAATTCTTCCCCCTTCCCCATAGATCTGACAAGTAGCCTATTCTTTGCTCTTCTCAAGCACCATCTTCCATTTCAAGTCTTTCCTAATCCCCTTGACTACTATCACCTTCCCTTTTAAAGTATTTTGCATTTCACTGCTTTGTATTTATTTGTATTTATTCTCTTTATTTGTATTAGATATATATTTATGTAAAATCGACCCCACCACTTGAAGGCCACATAGGTTATATGTCACTGTACCCTAAGCATTTCCCAGTATGCTTAGGGGATTTGGGAGGTTGTTTAGGCTTTCTTCAAAAGGCTCCATCCTCCATCCTTGATGTTCCTTCAATTGTAGGGGTTAGTCCCTTGCATTCCAGTTTCATTAGGCACCAGCATTTAGATGAGGTTTTTTCCTTCTGAAAGAATAAACACAGACATGTACCCTTCTCTCCCAACATGTAGGACGCATAATTCCCTTCTCACTTTGTAACTCCTCAGTCTCTACAAGGGAGAGAGGATTAGGTCCATAGCATAAATTCCCATCGAGTGTAATCACAGTTCCAACTTCCAATGTCCCTCCTCCCCCTCTCCCATTGGCTTCTTGGGTTTTGAGCTAGGATAAAAGAAGGAGAACAGGGGCATGAAGGTCTTTCTGCCCTGATTACTTCAGTTCATCATATCAACTCCACCTTCTGGACACAACAGAAAAGAGAATGACAGAAAAGAACAGCTGAAAAGAGCTATTGGCTCTTCTCACCAGCTTTAAAGATGCAGTCATCCAATCAAAGGAGGCTGCCCCTGCCAATATTGTAAGGGACACAGCAGGTTCCAAGTTAGGCAAACTGGACATGCCCAGAGAAACTCAGGTTACATTTATATATGTCCTTGTTTTGTTTTTTTGTTTTTTTCCCCCCAATTAGGATGGTACTTTAAAATAGATATTTTTAATTTCTTGTATTTGTATTTTAGCACTAGGCATGGTGCTTGGCACATAGTAGACACAATAAATTCTTCTTTCACCAATCAAATGATTAGATTTAAAAGTATATCTAAATACTCCTAGGCTACTGATGAGTTAAATTAATGTAATCAATGAAGATTGTTGTTTCCTGTATTTTTAGTAGAAGCAAGTAGACTGATGAGCAACTTCAATATTCCTATTCTACATGACCTTAAGATACTGTCACAGTACATGGAGCAATTTCCCTTTTTCTATAATTATTAGCGAAAGCATCATCAACAAGAGGCTCTGGGAAGAGTTGCTGAGATTAACTCTGCTGAAGTAGGTGTACAAGCACCCTTTTAGATTTAGTTTGGCCATTCTGGGAGTGATAACTATTCAGACTACAGTCTAACTCCCCACTCATGAAGTACTCTATTTCTAGCATGCCCCAAAGCAAAAATTAAATTGATTAATTTACTAAATTAGAACATAAAACAAGGTGACTAATAAGGAAATGAGTCAAGTAAAAAAATGCTTCACCTGTATGCAAAGGGTTGCACATTTCCTACAATTCCAGGAGTTTTATAATTTTCCCCTATATCCTGCTAAGTTTCCACACAGCAGGAGTGGAGTTACATTTTATTCCAATGCCAAGGGGTGGTCACAGCATGTGCCATGGTTCCTTGGAATCTTTCCCAGGGGAATTTCAGGCAACCTGGAAAATGACTGGAAGTTATTGCCTCATATCTAGTCATCATGATAGTCCAGATAGGATTCAGGAACCATGACCACTCCCCCCATACACATACACACACACAAATGAGTGTGTTCTTTCTTTCTGACCTATGAATATGGTTCTATATCTGCCTGCCTTGTCTATACAAATCTCCTCTCTGACATTGATTACCAAATCAGTAATTATTTCTAACTAATCCCCTTTGAGTGAATGAAACACCAGTGAGAATTCTTGTTTCATTAGATTTTCATGCTATAGATGAGTTCCAGCCTACTAGTATTATGGAAAATATTATGATATAATATAATATAACATAATATAATATAATATAATATAATATAATATAATATAATATAATATAATATAATATAATATAATATAATATAACATAATATAAT